>NC_135259.1:18275973-18878473 GCF_964204865.1 Styela clava
TTCGATTCGAAAAACTGTAACTAAAAGAGATAACACATTGATAGTAATTGGCGGTGTAAGTTCAAAAAAAAAAAAAAAACTAAAGCGAATACGCAGAGGACTATTTTCATTCGGCGCATTTACAATATTTCGAAAGATACTCTCGACAAGCAGTCATTGTTACGTAACGATATTCTATTTCTAACAAATTAAGCAATTAGTATTAAGCGACTGATCATACTCTGATTGAGGTGGTGTACATAGAGATGGACACCTTGAATACATCCTACGATGACAAAGAGATTGGCACAGAGAACTTACTACCAGGCCCACTACCGCCCCTTAAATTGACTACCAATGGATTTTGCAACGCTTGGAGAACGAAACCGTCGAACATTTTATAACACATTGTCCCCGCTATGACGTCCCAAGATCATTTTTAATTAATCAATGCAAAGAATTTAAAATATCCCCGTAAATTACATAAATTTGCTAACAAATTCTCGAATTATGACTTTTGTTATTAAATACGTACTCATAACGGGTAAAAGCATTTGAACACCAAACGCGTAATATAATAGTTCTGGTGCACAAAACTACGCCAGTTATAAGCACCATTGAATAATATTAATGAAAATAATAAACTGCCAGTTGTTATAAATTGAGATATTCAAATCTTCAGCATGCAGATTTGCATGGTAAGTTAAGTTTCTACATTGTGGCAATTTCCGTGTAGAACGGGCATGCAATTGTAAGAATTAAGAGCGTTAGAGATGTTTTATCACAAAAACGTGAATCTTCAGCAGACTTTATGCAAAGAAGATCGCGCGCAATAACACACCACCCGCTACAAACCTTTGGCCTACCCAGTTAAGTATGGAAAGAATACGAATTTACTTCAGAGAAATGAATGTTTGCAATATTCTTATCAGGGAGGTTTAAAATTTTGGGTTACGCCAAAGCAATTTCTAGGTTAAATTGATGCCGAAATTATGCCAATATTGTAGACAAGACTAAAATTATTTTATCGTAATCGGACTTTAAAATAGCAATACTTTCACAGAACGTTCACGCTATAGCCACAACTAAAGATTTGATTTCTAATTAATCAACATCAATTCCACATTGAATTCAAAAGATAACAAATCTCTAGGAATGCTTGCTCATTTAATTCAAACATCCTCATATGAACCTTCGCTACATGGAAGACCGCCTACCTGTTGTGTTTGACACATGCCCGGTTTTAAACAATATCTGGTTATACAAAAGAAAGCCATGATAGAGCGTTACCTATATGCAAAATTACATATACAACAGCGAACAATGCACCAGTATCATGTACATAAAAGGCATGTAAAATCTATATTTGTTCACATATAGATCTCAGTAGAGACTTGTAAATGTAGCGAACTACTCTTTCTATATGCAAATTTAGGTCCAAGAGCAAGGCGTTTGCTCGACGGAGACAATATTTTCCTAATCTGATTATTATGCAATCGAGCTCTTTCCACTATTCATGCCAACTGACCATAAAAAACAAAGTTGGCGAATTTCTAAGTCATGCATGAAGCAGTCATAAAGAAGTAATTCCGAAACGGATAAACCCAACGCTTCAGCCTGTCCTCATTGTTACGCATACAAGAATAGTTTCGTCTACGTGAGCTTTTATTCAAATATTCCGGCAGTGAAAATAGCTCCAGTCCAGGTAGTGACGTCTGCGCGCAACAAAGGTTGTTTGCTCAAGCGATAATCTATTAACGAAGTGAAGAAACTGACCGCTGTTTTGGCCCTTACTTGAATTATCTCGTCTAATCGAAGACCAGATTACTACAGTCAGGTCGCTATTATCCTTTCAACAAATTCTTAGAAAATTTTTTGTTTTAATAATTCCTGTCTCGTTATAACAGAGAGAACACTACTATTGCGAAAATATGCGCAACACAAGCCTGGACTTAGAGAACCAATTATATTTGACATAAAATTCACCCCGTGAAACATTGAAGCGTGACTGTGCAGAAAAACCTTTTCTTGAGTAGAACGTGATAGCCAACCGTCATTTAGGCCTCTTAAATATACGAACTGACATGAGCGAAGTACGGCCCGCGGGCCAAATACGGTCTGTTAGGTAATTCAATCTGGCCCGCCTGATGCTACCCAAACTGAACTAAAAATAGCTCAAGGAATTTGATGAGATTGCGATTAAATTTAGTTTTGGCACAAGGCTCATTGTTTTCCACTTTTGCAACACTGTAAATATTGTTCAGTAAATGTAACTTTTACGTCAGACTTACACGGCCCCAGTATGGGTGGGCATATTTTTTGGCTCTCGCTCGAAAAGCTTGCCCATCCCTGTACACGAGCGTATAGTCGTAATGTACGCAAATTCCGAAGTTTTTTTTCTATTACCGCGATACGACGTTTTGCCCGATATCTCTGCTTCAATAACAACCGCTGTTGACGCTAATGTAATTTGAAAGACGGAGGCATTGGGGTAAAGCACGTCGTCTTCGTGCAAAATGTGACAACTTAACACAAAAATACGACATAGTATTATAGTTACTATACCGCACGCGTACAACGCAAGAATGCTGTAACAAGGATAAAAATGACGGTGACCGTACATCCACGGGTTCAATCTATATGCGGGTGCTAAAACCCATGGGTTAGAGTTAGTATAGGTTTAACTATCCGTGAAACCAAAAAAATTCCATAGGTGCAATAGCATACAGGTGCAATTGTCATGGGTTCAAATGTACGTGGGTTCAAATGTAATGGATCCAAAAATGACTATTGTATTTGATTTATGACTCTTCAATAAAATAGCATAGTTTTATGATTATAAAGAGCGAAGGGAGAGACCCGCCAAATACCCTACTGTCTGGGTGCATAGAATCCTACCTGACTCTACTTACACCTGTCTTACAATATCCATACGGCAAATTTCACTTGCAAAAAAATTAGAGCCTCCCCTACACAATTGTCTGCTAGAGTGCTTGGATTGATTGATATCTTGTGTTGTGAAACATGATTCTGATCAAGCGCTCAGATCCTTCCTGCCCACTTTCTTCATGCATGAGTGCTTTTCTCACTCTTTTTGTCTTTAATTATCTTTTTTATAATCATTTCTGTTGTATTGCTCTAACCAAGGGGTCGGCAGACTGCGGTCCGCGGGCCAAATGCGGCCCGCGAGCTAATTTTTTGCGGCTCTCAAACAACCCAACTTTTATTGCACAAATCAAATCTGATCCTAAATTTAATATTGTCTCCGCATGTATTTATGTGGTAACAAGTGCTGCTGTACGGCGTTTTTTTTTATAGCAAGTAGCGTCAGTTGTATGTCGTTTACTTGATGAAAGACCCGTCTTTGCTCGTCTCTGCGACAGAGAAATACGTGTAATGTGCACGGAAGCACATATTGCTGTGAGCCGCTTTATAGAATTACACTAAGAATAAACTTCGCACTCGCTTTTCAGATCGTCATTTGGAGAAGAATCGCGGGGGAACGAAGTTAATATGACACAGATCTCATTGATAATGAGAAAATAAAAACAATGTTGTTTTTGATAATATTATATTATTAATAGGACCACATACACGGGTCATTGTGGCAAGTTTTTAACACAGCCAGCCCACACAGAATGTGCGAGTGCGCCAAAATTTGAAGTTAAATGTGGCGATTGTTTGCAGTCGGAAATGGATGCGGACCGCACGCTAACGGAAATGTGCATATTTGGCCCGCATGCTACCGGAAATGTGTATATTTGGTCCGCATGTACATAAAGTTTGCTGACCACTGCTCTAACCGCATCGGTAAAACATCACTAACGTGGTAACTTTGCAGTAGCCAGGAATGAATGGTAAACCGTAGAAAATTTGAGAGTATATTTTGCGTATATATATTTTAATTCTTGGAAATATCATTTTTTGAGAAAATAGGGCTAAACCTGGCCGAAATAGCCACTTTTCTTGTTAAATCAATTAGCTAATGGATGTTTCTCATTATAATTACCCTATTATGACGTTTACTGACGCTCTTTCAATATCAGGGCAATCTCATTTGCAATCTGGAGGTAACTAATTTTGTTCTCATATTTTACATCAAGTTGTGTAAGGGGACTGAAGCCTATGGGCAGGGGGTTTCATTTGGTTAACACAGACAGTCCCCGAACTCGTGCTAAACTAAAATAAAGAAAATCGGAATGAAATTATGACCTAACCCCGACCTGATACACATACTATGGGAGTACCCAAAAAATTCTATAAATCCATTATTACATATAATTATTTTGCCAAATGTTTTTTTTTTATATATTAAACGATCATACCATTTCAACTAAACCAATTAAACGTCCCTCAACAAGTTTATTACAAGATTCCACTTTACTATTTGGGACTCACCTAAAAAACTTTGGTTTTAACCTAATTTTAGAATTAATGATATGGTGTATCTAATTAACTGGACGTTTAGATGTTCATAATGACATCAGGATTAGTCCTCAATATCTAAATTTGTGCTAAAGAATCTGTATCTGCTGATTTGATGTATAGGGTGTCCATAAAGTCTTGAACATTTTTTAAAATTGCAAAAGGGAATTTATCGATATCATATATTGTTTTGCTCTCGCAGATGTATTGAATGAAGTTAAAATACTTGAATAATTACTGATTAAAAAAACAACAAACATGGTTAAGATGTATTGAGAACTGACTTCATAACAAAATTGAAATTGTAAAGGGACTTTATGGACACCGTGTATGATTAGGAATATATTAGGAAATATATGATATAAATATATACCGGTATATCCATCATATCTCTATACCTCACTACTGCATTTCAGGTCCTTTCAACAAATTCTTGGAAAATTGTCTGTTTTAAAAATTCCTGTCTCGTTATAACAGAGATACTATTATTGCGGAAATGTGCGCAACCCTAGACATGACATCATATCTCTATACCGAATACCATTCCATAATGGAGAATACATACATGGATATATCCCATTTCTAATTTCGATTATTCTGTTTTATGATTGGTTGATATGCTTTACGATAGCGAAATATCAGAAACAAAAATCAAAATTATGAACACAGCATAAAAGTCGGCAGTAGTGTTCCTGAACGGAGAATATTGAAGTCATATAAAACGCTGAATAAATTTTCAAAATCTCGTTTTAAGTTCTCGAAACTAGTTTTTCATGGGATTCAATTTAGGGTACTTTTTCATTATTTTAGTTCTATTACGAGTTCGGGGACTGTCTGTGTTAGCCAAGGGAATATAACCCCTTCGAGGAATAATTAAGTCAATATTTGAAACTTGGCATAAACAACTGTAAACCATTCTCTCCAACGGTTGATGACGTCAAAGACGTGACGTCATGAGGTTTAAATAAACATTCCGAAATAGAAGTCTTAATGCGACTTGTACCAGGTCAAATTTTATCTCCATTCCAATATAACATTGGACCAAATAATACGGAACGATGTATTTTAGTATGTGTTTATGTTTGAATGAGAATAAAATTACGTTATTTCGCGGTACAGCGTGATTCACGCATAGCGCAATAAATTATGTATGAACTAATGAAAAGTCATATATATGTCATGCTAGGCCAAATTACTATTTCCCTTATATTCTCATTAGCCATGCTTGGTCGTATACCATTCTATAGGTAAATTCTAAACGGCGCATCCGGTACTTAGCACCTGAGGAACGCAAAGAGACAGATTTTCTTACGCTTGTTTGCGTACTATTTTGACGCAATGCGTACGATTTGACGCACAGCAAATTTAGGCGCGCACCGACGTAACCGGAGCGATCGATATCACGTCGAAAATAGAGGACTGTTAAAAAATTAGTTGTAAAAGATTTAAAATGACATACGTTGTAGTGCCATATTCTATAGTTACGCTAATTCTTGAAGCAAGTCATACTTTAAGATTGACATATAGACATATACCTTGGCAACACAAGGGGAATAAAAATTTAACAAGGTTGACTCGCAAATCCTTAGAGGACCAAATCTTATTTTTAACAGTATACCTAATGACCGATTTTTGTAATAAATAGCTCTTGATTTTCCACAAGAGTCCAGATGGCACGAAATAAAAATTCTGACGAATATGAGTGAGTCACACTTGATATAGCACTATTGAATAATTAATCGTTTGCGTGGGAATTTTGATTTGAAAACTATAAATACCAGCAAAATACGACGACATTGACCGCATATTTGTGAATGTAAATACATTGGGGTTTTAAATTATATTACTGCAACTAAATATAGGTCGCGGATTAACGTCGTTTGCTCCCGAGCGACAAACATTATATTTTCAAAACATAAATTTTTGAATATTTTGAATTACAAAAATAGAATATAGATGAGAAATTCCTTGGCACGTTATTTTCGTTTTGAATGCTGTAATACAGTGGTGGTACAGTGGCCAATGACACATTCCAGAGGTTCAACGAACCCTTGTGCAATAGTATAATTGTGGGTGCTCACGTAATATTCGTACCAAGGTATATTGTTTATTCATCATCAAATACCTATAAAGGTTGTCACATTCCTTAAACTAGTTGAACTCTAAGATCATTAAGCTCGTATGCAGACAATAAACACAATAGTATTCGCCCATAGTATTCGTACCAAGATGACGCACAACCTGCTAACCCTAACCTAATACACATACTGCGTTCAGGTTGTGCGCCATCTAGGTACGAATACTACGGGCGCGCCTAATTGTGTTTATTGTCTGCATATGAACTTAGTGATCTTAGAGTTTTGTTAGTTTAAGGATTGTCATAACCTTGATAGGTATTTGATTATGCGTAAACAATATACTTAACAATATAGTCTATCCTATTGGGTCTAAATGTAAACTCGCAGAGCCCCTGGACTGTACTGATTTTATTCACCAGACTATTTTCGTGGAATTTGAAAAACTTTTCCTGGTAATTCAGGTAAGCATAATGCTTAGAACTAAAGTTAGAAAAAGACCTGAGCGTGATGCTTACCCCGGTTCTCAGAGTTTTGGTCGGAATATATCTGAGAAAATAAGAGATACCACTATACCTCCATACCTTTACTCGCCATTTTTCACATTCCCACTTTTTGAAGTTACGTGAGATGGATCATACCATTGAAATAATGTAAGCATTACTGTTATCCTACTAACATTCTGAAACGCATAATATTGCATATTAGAGCAGGGGCGAAACTTAATACCTAACTTCAAAAGTAGAAGAGACGGGGTTCAAAAGAATAAATCTTGGGCTATGCAATCGTGATTTGAATTATCTTGAATTATAGAGACTTCAGTTATTTGCCCTTCTCTCCTTTTTGACGCCGACCAGTCTTCGCAATCATGAAACCACGAAACTTATGAGCCAATCTTACAGGGGAATAAAAAGTGTTCTAATATTTCTTGTAATCATCTTTACTGCTTTTAATTGTGTCGGGCAAACATATTTAAAAAAATTTCCCCTCCCCACCTTGAATATCCGGTAATCTCGAAGTATGTGAACCAAGATGGCGGACACTGGAACGTAGTATGTGTACCAGGTTAGGGTTAGGTCATAATTTTATTCCAGTTTTTTTTATTTTAGTTCTATTACGAGTTCGGGGACTATCCGAGTGACTCCGGTAGTATTTGTACCTGACATTGTGGCCTAACTCCAACCTGGTACACATACTACGTACCGGTGTCCGCGATCTTGGTTCACATACCTCTGGAGTACCGAAGATCCTGTACATATCTTTGGCTGACCACCTTTGCAAATATCCCACCTGAATGCAGAAACCTAATATTATAATATTTGCAACTATGACTAACTAAAAGCGCACGTATAATCAGAGCAACAACAAGGCAAGTAAATACAAAATCACGAGACTCGGCATCATGAGACCTAGATTGTAAAATTCGTATTGTAAATTGCATTATGTTGCAAAAGTACATAGATAGACAATAAACGTAGGGTTTAAATGAGCATAAACGGAGAGGAATGCAAAGATAATGACTCTTCAATTTGGCCTGCGAACGCCTTTTTCGTCGGTCAGCCAATCGTTTATTTTTTATCATAAATAATAAAAAAAATAGGCGTTCAGAAATTCTTGCATCAAATAAATACACTGATAATATTATTTGTGCGACCGGAGTCGCGAAGGATCTAGTCAAGTTCATTTCTTTTAACCAGTAAAGAAACAATCGTGTATAAAATTCAAAAAGAAAACGAGATAATCATGCCAGAGCGACACCTACAGCGCGTGTACATGTTAGTATAAAAAGAAAATCTAATGTACAACTTTTCGCCCAGTCACGATGGCAAATTTGCAAAACCTATTTTAGTACAAGACCTATTCTATTACCATTTATTGTATTATGGAAACTACATCGCACTTGCGCAGTCATGCTGTGAAATTGGCGGGTAGACGAAACTCGTATCGTTTTGCTAACTGCAATGGCTCTGCTAATTCTTGCGAATGCTTATATTGTACATTTTTAAAGCAATTACTTCACCAACTGCGTCAAGTTTGCGGTGTTATACACGTCTTGTGGTAGAATTTTTGGGTTGACTGTACCAGGTGCGCTTTGCTAGCTGCAATGACTATGTCCATCCTTACGGCTGCTTATCTCACACATTCAGGAGCAAATCTCACAGTCAATAAGAATAAAGTTCACAAATACTTCAACTACTGCTGCGCAAGTTTGCATCGCATTTCAAATGTAAGAATGAGACTAACGTATGGCAACAAACACAATGCTATAATATGCATATGGATGGTTTTACGCAAATCTTAAACAAAATCAGTCTCCTCCATATTGGTACACATACTTCTGGAACGCCGAAACATATATGTGATATCGATTAAAAGACCTATTTCCTCGACCTCTGACAATTCTTGGCGCAATTAGGTTTCTTCGCGTTATTTACTGTTATTACCACAACCAGTTCTACAATATTTCATTTAAATTTTAAGAGTATAGAAGCTCGTTCCATATATGCTTAATAGCTGACTAAGAGCAGCCCACTAAAGCTGGCAACGGTCCCTGACCTGAGATATCAATTTGCAAATGCGTTCAATGCTTATAGTAAACAAAATTCAAAATGTTAGGTGACGTCATGGCCCTGATTCTAGCTCCTAGTGCAGAACATAAATAACGCTTGTTGCTTACGTTGTATTTTATCAAAGTTCATGATACGGCTTGTTTTCACTATCGACATTATTGATAATACATATAATCAATAGAATGTTATTTTGACTGCAAAAAGTTTTTTAAAGTATAAGTATTGACTGTATAAAGCAGTAGTTCCCAAACGTTTTAAGCCGCGGCCCGTTTTTAGAATTTGTCAAGTCTCGCGCCCCACCCCAAAGATACCTAGTCAACAATAAGCTACAGATAACCGATAATAAAGCGAAAGTATGTTTTAATCAAAAAACACGTTGAAACATAAATAATGAAAAAGTTTTGAAATGTAAATATCAATTTGAGGCGGACAAGCTCAAATCTAACAAATAATTTTGTTTTCAATTGGCTCCACGCCCCCTCAAAATATTGTCTATGGCCCCCTAGTAGGGCGCGCCCCTCCGTTTGAGGACCACTGGTATGAAGCGATCAGCTCATAATAGCTTAATGAGTCGTATGCTGGAACCGCTGGTTCATGACTTTGCGTTTCCACCACCTCGCGTATATAGTGTAAAATGGGGCTCCCGGAGTATGCGAACCAAGATGGCGGACATCGGAATGTAACATGTGTACTAGGTTAGGGTTAGGCCATAATTTTAGGTATGAATATTACGGGAGGCTCTTGACTAGTCTTCGAACTGATAATAGGACTAAAATAAGGAAAATTGGAAAAAAATTATCGCTTAACCCTAACCTGTTACCCATGTTACGTTCCGATGTCCGCCATCTTGGTTCGCATACTTCGGGAGCACCTGTAAAATGTTGAGTTGCCTGCCGAACAACGAACATTTTTGCTCTTCCAAACAGAAAATGCGTTTACGTACGTTTGAACAAATAGTTGGTCGAAGAATTTATGTTTAATTTCAGACTTTCATGATCAAAATGGACTTTCTTCCGAAGACTTTTGACACTTGCGGTGGGGAGGGCTATGACCAATTTTCGGAACTCTGGTCTAAAATTCCATTACAAAAATGTTTGTTCATAAGAAATAGGCGATTTTACAATTGATCATCCAGAAATAAATATTTGTTATTTATCAAAACACTTCAAAAGAATCAAACGAATAACTGTCGAATAACTTCAGCCATGCTGAAATAGTTTGGTATGTTTCGATGAGCGAGCGCAAAATGATTCTTAATAAGAATATTCTCAGAAAAGCGAAAGTGTTTTAAATTATTAAATATTAACAAATATAAATAACAAAAAAACGATAAGAACCTAAATATACATTTTTCTATAAGATACTAACATTATTTCTTCAATTCTTCAGAAGTCACGGTCATCTAAAATTGACTCAAAGAAGGCGAGTGACGTCATATACTTTTTAAATTACCGTATATTTATTTATGGTAATGACACATCGCAACGCTTTTAGTACATTAGTGTTGCTGATATGAGACATATAGTGCCGCAACATAGTTTCGTCTATGAATAGGATTATATATATACCAATATACAGCAGAAACAAAATTCTTTTGGAAAACTTTACGAATATATCAAATTAAAAATGTAATCATTAACATGTGCAAAAAAATCGAGTAAAAATATCAGTTTATCCACAGCAAAGTTGCCAGTAAGATTGTAACATTATTTTATACTTTGGACTATATCTTGGTCTATATACATATGCCTCCATGCTCGATATAAATTATACCATATTCTAAATGTCACTTATTTTTTTCAATAAATTACCTGCTTGTTCCGTGATTCTAGCTAGTCACGTGACTGGAATTATTGAAAATAGAAATCATATTTAATGCGTGAAGGACTATCTACTCAAATGCTGCAACAAGCTTTTTTACCGATTCATTAAACTCATTAAAATAGACTTTCAAAAACTTAGTTAATTCAATTTGTCCCGCAGACAACAACACAGCTGTGTAACCCAGAACTCTCGCCATAAATCAGCTTATGACTCTTTCATCTCAAGTTTTTTCTTCATGGTAACATACTGTTTACTCAAATTTTAATGTTGTTTATTGCTTCAAAATAGAATTATTTTAATTAATTGATTGCCTTATTGTCTCGCTTTATTAAAAAATAACGTAGTACTAGAATTATATTTTGGGACATTTTCCTGTTATCGCCTCGCTCCCCACACTAAAGGGTGAAAGCATTAATAAAGATGAATGGGACAAATAAACAAAATAATTTTGTTAGTTAGAGTATTTATAATCATAACCCTAAAAATGAATGGGCCCAATTCATTTTTTGAATAGTTCGCGCTATTTCTCGATATCAGTAAAATGAAATCGTCTCGGTGAAGTGAAGTTCGACTTGGACCCGATTTAACTCGATCGTTTTGTCCACGTCAGCGGACCTCAAACCGGAATTTCAGTCTTCGATATGGATTTATTTATAAAGTATTCCGCGCGCCGCTCCCGGACAAGCTGTACAACTGGCCACTCTAATACAGAAAGCTTGATTCCTTCGCTCGTAGTGAGCAACAGGTCGTTAGACTTGTATAGGTCCAGTGGTTCCCAACCTGTATCGTAAAATTCCTTCTTTCGCCTATTTTGGATTTTTTTTTATTTACCCCTCACTATGCACAAAAATTCCGGTGCTCCCGAAGTATGCGAACCAAGATGGCGGACATCGGAACGTAACATGGGTAACAGGTTAGGGTTAGGCCATAATTTTTTTCCAATTTTCCTTATTTTAGTCCTATTATCAGTTCGAAGACTAGCCAAGAGCCTCCTGTAGTATTTATACCTAAAATTATGGCCTAACCCTAACCTAGTACACATATAACATTCCGATGTCCGCCATCTTGGTTCGCATACTTCGGGAGCCCCAAAATTCCTTTATTTATTGAACCACGAATAGTTATTTAGGTAGTATAAGTCGCACTATCGATTCCATACAGTATAGGTAGTTTATAATTTGTAAAGAAAGAACTAAAGAATATTAGTAATGCCACAGTAAATACAAGGCAATATTCCGGTTGGGAAACATGGCCATAAGCATTTCAATCATAACTATTACTGTATGATACTCTGCAAACATGTAAATGGTTCCTGTTTCCAGCACTTGGCTGTCGGACAGAATATTACCATTCAGATTAATACACTTGACCCCGATCAAATTATCTATGTAAGTATAGGTATATATAAATAAATAGGCATTGCAACCATACGTGCTTATTACTACTATACACGAAAGTCTGCAAACATTCAAATGGGTTCTGTTCCCATCATTTGGCTTTTGAACAGGATATTATAATTTACGTAATTACACTCAAAACCACAATAAAATTAATTATATAAATAAACTTGGAATAATCAACACCAACTGAATATACGTGATCAGGTACATGCTCAAAATAACCTCTATCTCAACAAAACTGCCTGGAGCAGATGGTATTTATTGTCATAATTATTTTATAATTTGCGGTCTAACCGCTCTGTTAGTTTTATTAATTAACTCATTTCGAAAGATTATAATTTGGACTGAAAATTTGAAATAACAAGATGCGGTCAAACTGTGTTTCGATTGCCATATCAGCAAATCATAACATTGGAACCAGGGTGTAATAAATTGAGTAGCCAATATATCAAAAGTAAAGTTTTCGCCCTCAAGAAAAAAATAGTTTGATTTTACGTCAAAGTGATTGCTCCTACTGTGCCTTATTTGGACTGAGAGTGTTACAACGTGTCATAAACAATTGGCGCTAACACAAAGTTTAAATGTCAAAGGTATCGGGCTTGGGCAATCTTTTACACAGCATATTTTAATTTTACATACATGACAGTACAAGGGCGTTAATGCACGAAGCTAGATTTACTACTACAGTTGGACATCTTGGATTGCAGAAACTTCAAAAGTTTGCAAAATTTTGTCCAAGATAGTTAACTAGAACCTCCTTAGCCAGGCGGGTGGTTTTGCGGCCCCCCCCCCCCCCCTTTTGAAATGTAAAAAAATTAAAATCATTTTTCTGTATCATAGATAGCATTTTTCCGTAGCTTGGAATGCTTTTTAGACCTTCAAGACTAATAAAAACACGCGTATACCAGCGTTCGATCGGACCCGCCAGCTGTTTCGATCTAACTTGGCAAATAAAAATTTCAGAATCCCCCCCCCCCCCCCCTTGAAATTTCTGGCTACGCCCCTGCACAAGATCTCATCAAACAAATAAATTGGATTTGAAATGTGTATAGCAGTGGTCGGGAAACTGTATGCCGCGGCACAATGGGCCTTCAATAAATTTCATTTATGGCAGTGATACACAAAAAGTTCTATAAATCCAACATGACATATAAATCCGATATATTGTTAAATATAAATGGAATACACGATTTTGCCTCCGGTCAGATCACTCAAAACTGATTAAATCTAAAACCTTATGAGCGGGCATAGCAGATTTCTCAAAATAGCCACACATCATATCTAAAATAGTTGCTATTTTCATAGCCACGTATTGCTATGCATTTAGTAACGACCATGTAAACGAGTATTCAATTGGGATGCTTCACACCTCATTTCAAGCAAGGCCCAAGTAGTCAACAGACTATTAGAGTAAGCAGTCACTGAATATTGAATCTTGAACTGAAATATTGAATATTGAATCACCGAATTCAGCATAACTTAGTAAATTTGCGTGGGTAATAGTTATAGGGTTCTTCTTACTCGAGTGTTTTGCTTTTCTGCGTGGAAGACCATGTTTGATGTCGAATGCAAATCAAAATAAAAGTGAGGGCCTACAGACAAATTTCCAATATCCACATAAATAGGCGCTCCAGGAGTGTGCTTATCAATATAAAGGTAACTAATTTTGTTCACCTACTTTACATCAAATTGTACAAAGGGACTAAAACCTATGGACAGAGGGTATATTCACTTGACTAACACAGACAGTATCCAAACTCGTAATAAAACTAAAATAAGGAAAATCGGAATAAAGTTATGGCCTAACCCTAACCTGGTACACATACTACGGGATTACACATAAATAGAGTATGCTAACGATATCACACACACATATCGAACAGTTTTTTTTCCCCAATAACACCAAAAATGATTCAATTTTAACAATCATCATTACTGTGTAACATTTTTTTAATCTCATGACAAATTCTATCGCATTGTTTGTTAACGTATTTACAGCTCAATGTGGCGATGTTCCAAATACTGTCGTGTGCCTTGTTAGATTACAGATAAATCTTCTTGATAAGAACGCGGGTTCATACTGTGTAAAATATAAAAAATTCAATAAATTGGAAAATGCGATAATTCGACACGACTTGCTACAAAATTATATGATTAAATAACACTAAATGAGGGATTTACTTTTCAATCCAGTTCAACTGATATTAAACACTGAGTACTATTCAGTTATTGTTCAACCAGTAATTTTATGATTCTGTTTAAATTAGGCCTCGTTGAGATGGAGAATGCGAGGCCTTAAATCTTCCGACGCAGATGTAGCGTTGAGGTCTACCGCACTATAGCGGGATATCTCAGATTCAGATAATTTATTTCTATCATGCAAGAATCAATACAAAAATTAAAGCACGAAAAATTGTCAAACGTGTATAATGACTATCCTGAGTAATTCAATAAATAGTCTTGCTGCACACTAACATTAGTGTGCAGCAAGACTATTTATTGAATTACTCAGGATAGTTATCTTCACTCTTGCTACAGCATCCTTGCATTATATGCATACGGATCCACCGACGCAAAAGCATAGAAAACGGAAAAGTAGTTGGTCTTGTAGAAACCCAATCGATAGCACAAGTGTATAATGACCATCGTAAAAATTGTAATTATACACATAAGATATGAGATCGAGATCTATCTCAAGATAGTACTAAAGCGTGAGATTTTTGATGTAAGGGTTGGGATAAAAAAACATTTTGAATTGCCTTTAATCGAACTAGTCCATACACAAAGGGAATCTGAGACTGCATATGGGTAAGGTACATATGGCGATAGACATCACGCTATAGTTGCACCGATCTTTCTCAGCAGTATCTCAGGTCTATGAGTCTATGTGTACAAAGTCTTATTATGAGCGATCGTTCGAAGCAAAATATAAAAAGTGTTACGTTGTATATTGAAAACTAGAAAAAATCTACAAGGAAGAAGTTTCAGCACTCAAGATATTTTAGGTACACCGAAATGAAGCCATTTTCGAACTCTAAGTTTTCGAAACTCAAAATTATATAAAAACATATAATCAAGCATTTTGCGGGTGGAGCAATAGGAGAGTTGAAAATGAAATACCAGATATAAAACACGTATTGGCAACAAATCAGTCAATAGTGTGTTTAGACTTAGCTACATTTTCACGGAATATTTTTGCAAAACAATATCAATGAAAAAGGTCAAAATAATTTGGAGAAATAAAATTACAATGTGTATAGTGTTTAATAAGCAAATTATTTAATTGGTGTAATCACTCAAAATTAAATTGAATATTTTCTTTGTTCTACTTCAATTAACTAACAATTTGAAACTTGACGATTAAATTAAGTGTCGAAAAATACAATGCGAAATTCAACAAATAAATTCAATTTTTGTAAATAATGTAAATAATGTAAAAAATAAATATCATATATAATAATGTAAAATATAAATCGTTTAAATCTTTACGTATGACACACAAGCTTGATAAAGTCGGGATTATTCGAAAAAAATAATAATATATATGATATACGTGATTTATTTAAAAAAAGAGACTCTTAGATGGACTTTTTATCGCATTACTAATTTTCTCAAACACAATTCAAAGAATATACATTCTGATCTGGGGTCTCGTGTAACCGAAGAGGCTAAACAACAACACAAAACATCTTTCAAAAACAAGAGATTTATTTATTTGAATCCCCATATTGCCCAAATTGAAAAACGATAAACTGAAAGTAAATTTGATGCTAATATTCTAATGTAAAAATAACTAAGCCATCAAGCTAATAGAGACAAAGCGTTAAATTTTTACGTATGACGAACAAGATTGTGAAAGTATAAATTTATTGAAAAAGTTGGGACCAGCACTTGATATGTTTGAAATGGGATACTCAGTTTACAACTTAAGCCTTCACTCTATTAGCTCGTAAAATTCTCTTCCGACTTTTCCCATCATTCGGAAATTTCGATTCAGATATATTGTTTTACATGGGGCTAAAAAGCATACAGAGCAATTAATTTTACTGATAATACATTACAGTAATACTGTGAAACTCAATGAAACATTTTTGATAAAATCGATAATTCGAATTAATTATGAAATTTTAAAATTGACGAGTTATTAAATATTTTAATTAATAAATTGTTGGATAGTTATCAATTATTATTATATTTGATAAGCTTTCCAGATGTTGTTTTCATGGAATTAATTAAATACTCCCATAGTATGTAATTGACATTAAAACACTTCGATATTGAATATTTTTGAATTGCGCTAAAAAAATCAAGCCATGTCTGTATTATCTGAAATTGGCAACCTTTAAATTTTGAATTTCGTCAAAATCTTTTTCAGACTTATTCCCAAATTTGGTTAAAAATTTATTTCCAGTTAATATTAGTCAAAACAAATTCTAACTGATAACTTTTCTCGAATCGAACTTATCTTGCATATAACTTTTCAGACATTACATGTAAAAAATATGAATGTTACTAACGGAGAATCGCTATATCTAATAGTCGTAATACGAAGTATAACTTGGGTTTCGTAATTTCAAATACCTGATGATTTCAGAATCGAATCGAATTTTTTTTTCGGATCGAATCGAATCTCGAATACTTGAAATCATAGAATCCATCACTCAGGCAGTTCGCTGAATGTTCACACACAATAGGAAACTCGAAAAATAATTTACTATTCGAATCGAAATACTCAGTCCTACATATAACATATTTTAAATACTACAATAGTGCAGTGATATAGTATGCTATATATATATATCTGCTCTATAGCAGCGGTCAGTGGCGTAGCCAGGGGGGCGGTTTTGCGGGTCGAACCCCCCCCCCCCCCCTTTTTGAAAAGTAAAAAAAATAAAATATTTTTTCTGCATCATAGATAGCAATTTTCCGTAACTTGAAATGCTTTTTAGACCTTCAAGACTAATAAAAACACGCGTAATCCAGCTTTTGATCGGACCCGCTAGCTGCCCCCCCCCCTTTGAAAATTTCTGGCTACGCCTCTGCCAGTGGTTCTCAATTTTTTCGGCCGCGCCTACTATTTAGAATTTGTTAAGTCTCGCGCCCCACCTAAGAAAATAGTTAGCTAACAATAGGTTCCAAATATAACAGATAGTAAGGCTAGAGTATGTTTTATTTAAAAAACACGTTGAAAATACGTGAATGAAAAGGAAATAATAAAATAAAGGAAAAATTTGACATGTAAATATTCCAAATTAGGCGGGCAAGATTTAATCTAACAAATATATTTATTGGACACGTAGTGGACATAACGATCGTTTCAAAATTTTGTCCTCATTGTTATTATTTGTCTCCGTCAACACGTTTTGAAAAAAATCGCTTTTCTCTTCGAATACTGGACCAATTTCTTTGAAATTTTCAATTTTCTCCAGAAGACTATTACTTTTTTTTTTCTCGCTATGACGTCATCAAAATTATGTGACGCTACGTGTCCATATATTTGAGCATAACTCTCTTGTTTTTAATTAGCTTCACGCCCCCTGAAATAAATTTTTACGCCCCCCTTGTTGGGCGCACCCCACCGTTTGGTAACTACAGTAGTTTATTCCCTATATTGAGTACACTACATTATTTCACCACACGGTGTATGTCCGCCAATCACCAATGTTTGGCAAACCACGGGAATCATCCTCAACAACATCTTCGCATTTTATCACTTAAAATAAATGTGAATGGCCATAAACAACTCGAGGCACAAATATTTTAAGTATCTCTTCGTGAGTTTAGCACGTTTGCGCAAATTTCTACGTCAGTCAGCAAATAATATGAAATTGGCGACAAATTCGTAAACACTCATAGCGATAATTCTCCATTTAGACTAGAATCTAATAGTGACTGAAAAATAGTTTCCAAGGTAAGATTATGCTTGAGATCATTGCTGAATTGAAACTAAAATTGGGGGCATAATCCTCTCAATTTTAAAGAGTCGATCGGAATACGGCTTGAGATGTGCTAGGTTTAAAATAGACGAAAACGAACAAACTATTTGTTGTAGGTAAAAATAACATGATCTTTTTCAACGAAATATTAGGTATATTTGTGAACTTTCGTTAGATCATATCATGGTCCAACCTTTTCAAACAATACAAGATAAAACTTAATAACAGTTATAATACACAATATACAAGTTCCCCTAGTATTTGTTATAGACTCCCTTACTTTATCTAATTCCGTCTGAGGTATTTACAATGACCAATTCTTTTGATGTGTGTGTATAGAAAATGCTACAAATATAGTACAATAAATCATTCTTAATTATTCTAGCAGTTTTGCGCGTCAAAGAATCGTCAAAACATTGTAACGACATTGTGTCGTGTTGCTCCGCACGTTCACATTGGACATGCTAAATGGCATGGACTTTGCGAATGCGCACATCAACAAATTGCAAAAATAGAAAATATCGATTTTACTATACTACTTTAACTTTATTGAAAATGAAATTCAAATGTATTTTTCTTTTCGGGAAAATAAGTGTTGTTTTCAACCGAAGCAGACATGTACATGCAACATCTTGTGAAATGCAGATATTTAAAATTCCTTCATTGAAAATGAAATTCAAATGTCTTTCTATTTTCAGAAAAAATTGTTTTCAACATTTGTGAAATGCAAACTGTTGAAATAAATACCACAAATAAAAATTTAGTTTCGCGTTTGATACACAATTTGCCGATATCTGTTTTAGGTTTGTAAATAGGAACATTCCAAAGTGCTATTGAAGCAGATTTGAGAAATAAAATATTATTTTAATAAGAAGCAAAGCTGGTAATAACACGAAATCGAAACAGGTATTTTCCGTCATGTTAGAAAACAAATTATACATTTCCTGTTGTTATGATCGTAATATGAATGGTTTTAATGACAAATAAAAAATCGTTCGTTAATACAAAATTTCAAACTTCAAAAAATGTTTGAATGAGTTAGTAGCATACGAATCGGTACTCCCGTAGTATGTGAACCAATATGGCGGACACCGGAACGTAGTATGTGTACCAGGTTTGGGTCAAACCAAGTATTACGCAGTCAAATACAGAAGTACAAGCGTTTCCTTCATATCGAGATTATGTTGCTAATCTTGACAGATCTCAGAAGATATCATTAAATATTGCAAATATAACGCATGTCTTAGAATGTAAAAATGATTTTAAAGTCATTCATGTATGATTCATTGCAATCAAACGTTGAAGTATTAGGAGTTTGACTTCTAATATTGTTGTGGATATCGCTATGATAAATTAAGATAAAGGCGTAACTCTTGGCACATGAAACATAAATCCGATTACACGTTGAATGTTTATTCTTCGTTTTATTTCACTATCTAAGGCGCTTTCGCGTATGTTTTAATTCTGTAAAGGTAAACCGATTTCAGGAGATGATAAGCCGATACACAACTTATACGTAAGATTTTGTATTTGTTTTGAAAACTGCTACATACGCCACTTGCCTTTCAAAAGTCGCCAAAGTGGGTACAATATTCACAGACAAACAAAATGGCATAAAAGATTACAACGCTATAGACCGGTAATTTAACAATCGGATCTCAAGAGTTTATTATGTTGAATCCACTAATTATGTTTTCAACTGCTACGCAATTTGTGACATTTAATACTGTTTAATTTGATAAGAACACTACAGATTAATACATTTAATTATACAAGATTACACACATTCAAGAGTTTGTTTTCGATTTTACCTTAATTTCAATTCGATTCCAACTCTTATGACCTATACAAAGTAACCTCTTCTCGCAATGTTACCCCATACACTCGTTCTAATATCTAACTTTCTGCCTTGTATTAACATTTCAGCAAAGATAACTAGCCAATCTGATAATGCATTTTTACATCTCAAATCAAAGCAAAAATGTAACCTTTGTGTACCTTACTAGTTAGTTGCTGTCTATATCTGAGACAATGCAAATGTGCTGATTCGGTATGGTTTCTTGATAACACTATTGCTGTATAATGTATATTAATGAAACGTGCACGACCCAGCAAATTGTTCCGCCTAACTCGAATTACTTCACACCTCACCAGCCGACGTGGCTGTCTGAAATGTACATTTAAAAGTGCGAACATCGGCAATCGGGGGAGTTAATTGACGTTGCAGGAATCGCTATTGATGAGAAGATGCTAGCATACCATTAGTTTACGATTAGATTTGAATATTTGAATATGATGGACATAAATTTCAAATTTGTTAGTTGATATTGAATTCGTAGTTGTTTTTTGGAACTCGTCATAGTCAAGAGTTGGAACCTAGAAAAAAAAAGTTGAAACTCGAGAGTAAAAATTGAAATTGTTTCCTATTAAACCCTTGTTTTGACTTACAGGCTTTATTCTTAGCCCTATTATTATTGACATTTTACGATTTCGTCAAAAAATTTAAAATATACCGTGGAAAAATGAAAAATATAAACAGCAATATATGAGCTGGACCCAAATCTAATGGCCCCGTTATTTTGTTTTACCGTTGACACTAAATTTGATTTATAAGTTTGATTGAAAGACCAATTTAATTTATATATGACTATATTCCTATTGTAACTGTGAATGACGCAGCCACGTTTATTTGCCGTTGAAAAATTATTTCTCCTTTTGGATAAGTTGGATCGACTTCGTGAAAAGACCACGCATGGCCTAGTCATCTCATGATAAAATTATTGTTTATAAAATCGAATTGAGTAATCGTTCTCAAAGAATACTTAAATACAAATTGTTCTGTTCATTATGGGCCATTTCGATATATTATTAATATAGCGATAACATACGGGTTGTCCAAAAAATTTCCCCCGATTTCATAATAATAACAATTGCAAGTTTAAATAAATTGTATTGCGTGATACTTGAGAACTATAAGCACAATGAAAACTATTAATAAACAAGGACAAAGTAATTTTTAATCAAATTTTTTAATTTTTTTCTGTACATCCTGTATATAAATATTATTAGTACGAGTACGTGAAACAGAAAATGTATTAAATAAATATAAATGTGCTTATATGAAGGATCCGACTACGTCAATTGGAACTACGATACTAGCAGCCTATTTTCCGATTTTATTCGTTCCTTAAGTTATGAAATCTCCTGAGTAAACCTATTTAATTAATTTCTCGTTAAAAAGTCTGGAAGTATTTTTTCTTAAGTTTTTATTTTATTTAAAGATTATCTCTTTAACCGAGATGACCTCACCTCATACTGTCGTCATGGTTTTATTTAATGTTATTGTAAGATTTGCGACGAACACCACGAAATCGCCTCCAGAAATATGGAAATAAATAGACCACCAGACAAGTTTAAAAATCGCCGTGTCACAAATATGAATCATCATTTTTGAGATATCTAATTGAATACGTAAACAAAATGGTTGACATTCTTCACTTTGTGGATGATTTATTCGCTGCAATAATTAATTTCTGTTTTCGAGATATAGTCAGGGATTATGACACGATTAATTAGGTTGATAACAAATTCTATTGCGTGTACGTATTCAGCTATCAATCTAAATTTTTATTCGAATCTCGCCTTTTTATTTATTTATTGCGTTAAACATTCATAAACCAATATTTTGATAATGATACTAGCGATAAAATTCATAGAAAATACCTGTCGTGTGACAAAGGTATGCCATGTAATAATATTTAAATATCAAAGGGTTATGAAAGAAATGTGGCATATAACCATACCAAAGGAAATCGAATTATTATATAAAACTTCAATATTTAAATAAATGCCAGAGTTTAGAATACAACTCTGTTTTATAATATTATTTTGTATTTTTTGTAATGTTTATTAGTAAATGATTTACTGCATAGTAATCACAGAGATATAAAACCAAACTAATGACTGTTTTAGAATGAGCGGTATATATCAGGGGTGTGCAACCTGTGGCCCGCGGGCCAAATGCGGTCCCCAAGCAAAATATCGTGCGGGCAGCGAAACGAAATTTTGATTTAGATTAATATCTTTTTTGTGCCTCTAACTAACAGAAAAACAAAGTTAGGTTTATCCCAGTAACGCATATCTGGCCCAAGTGTTTTGAACGTTGCACCCCCTGGATATCATTTTAAAAATCTAGATGAATGAAGACTAATTTACCATCCGTTCCATTGATTTCATAATATTATACTTTGTCAACCCCTGGTCGTAATTTTAACGATATGTAATGTGTAATTGTTGACGTTTGAACATGATTCTGCAAAATCGCAAACTAATTACTTGTAAATTTGTTGCCATCGCTTGTTATTGACAGCAGACTTATTTGTGATCTTGTTTCTTTTGTAAAACATGAAATTCAGTCATCGCATGATTTCAACAACAAGGCGTTAACGTGGGTTTGACCAATAACATTAATTTATAAGTCGAAAATCGAACCATCAACTTAGTCATTGGAAATGCTGAAAAGCAAAAATCTGGGATCGCCTGCTCATTATGATTTCCTTATATTTTTCATTTTCACAAATGAGCGCAAAAATGCTAGTTTAATCATTGACATTTTTGATCGATACCGCAATTTATCTTATACATCAGGAACTGGCAATGGTTTTGGCTCATGGGCCACGTTGTGACTACAGAAGTTAACTGAAGGCCACACTTTTTTATGAGCGCAGTTTCTATTTTGGAGTTATTATAAAATTCAAAAAACCTATATTTGTCTCAGTCAAATAAATCAACGTAGTTTATTCAATCTAAAATACTAGCGCATGTACATTTTAAATTCTATCAGCAGTTTGGCGTCATGAATATGACCTTACAGTACTGCAGACGTTTGAATATTATCGAATATTATTATTTTTTTCAGTATTTGCTTGAGGTTTTTTCCAGACCGCAGATTTTCACACCCCCATTATAATGAGTGAAGTCCAAATTGATTTTGACTTTGCACAATGACATATTCATTAGGTTAGAGGAAGAATTATCTACAGCCTTGTTTCAAAACGAAAGTATAGGTAAACACTCGTGGGTGATGAATAAGCTCATTCACTTCTGAAACGGCAAATCAATGATATTAACGCTGAATACAATAAATAAACATTGATTAATGAAACCTTTGGTGATTCATTAGTAACCACAATAAGTTCACTGAAGCTTTTTGACTAAATAAACGAGTTCGCGCTTTGCAAAAAATGTGGTGATTTCAAGATACAATTTTAGGCGTAAGACAAGCTATCGAAACGTTTTGGATTATCCCCCCCCTCCCTTTTATATCGATCTTTCCTTAGAATATTTTTGATTCAAAGTGTTTTGTTATATTGAAGCAAAAGTGTCTTTATTTTATTATTATACGCAATAAGCGCCTTGCATAAGTATAATGTGAGTGTCAAATAAGATATAAATCAGACAACCCTCTGGTCAGAACAAAGTTAGTCGTTGCAAGAAAACACGTAACCTATACATGTAAGCATGTAAAGCTATACGGTGAGAAGATAATAAGAGAGAATAATCTGCTGTTAAATCCTTTGATTGAATAGATAGAGATAATGAAACTATTAGTGATTCATTAGTAACCGCAACAAGTTCACTGGAACTTTTTGACTAAATATTTGAGTTTACAAAAAATATGGTGATTTTAAGAAAACAATTCCAGGCCAATATACGATCATATCCACCGAATCGTTTGGCTTTTTTACACCCCTCTTATATCGATCTTTCCTTGGAATAGATTTAATTTAAAGTGATTCGTTATGAAGCAAAAGTACGGTTATTTTAATATTATTCGCATTAAGCGCCTTACATGAGTATAATGCGAGTGTTAAATAATATACAAATCAGACAATAGCATTCAATAATGAGCTGAAAATAACAGTGATTGGTTAGATATAGATCACCCTCTGGTCAGAACAAGTTCTGTACTTGTAAGAAACAAGACACCTATACCTATAAGCATGTAATACTATATAGTAAGAAAATAATAAGAAAAAAAAATTTGCTGTAAATTTTTTTTGATGGAATAAATGAAGATAATGAAACTGCCAGGGATTTATTATAGTAACCGCAATAAGTTCACTGAGACATTCTAACTTAGTGAATGAGTTCAAACTTTGCAAAAAAAGTGATGATATAATATTAATATTCGCATTAAGCGCAAAAATGTGGTGATTTCAAGATACAATTTTATCCACCTATCTTTTGCCATATTCAACCCAATTTTATAGCAATCTTTCCTTGGAATAAATTTAATTTAAAGCGTTTTTTTATTAAAGCAAAAGTATTGATATTTTAATATTAATCGCATTAAGTACTTCGCATAGATATAATGTGTTGAATAAGATCTAAATCAGACAATGACATCCAATAATAAGTTGAAAATAACAGTAATTGGTTAGCCACAGACCACCCTCTGGCCAGTACAAGTTCAATCGTTGCAAGAAACAAGAAATCTATACATGTGAGCATGTAATACTACACAGTAAAAATAGAATGAAGAAATATCTTCTCCTAAATCTTTTGATTGAATAAATGGAGTTATTCAAAATTCAGATAAGTGGAGAAAGGTACGAAAAGGTACAGATTAAATTTAAGTGCAAAGTCAGCGTTAATTCGGTGATTTCCCAAGTTTATTTTTATATTTAATATAATCTGGCGTTAACTCTATCAAGAAAACGTTAAGTTTATATTAAATATGACACAAACAATAAATAGGTCGTAAAATATTTTAAATTGCATCCTCAGTTTTTTTATTCGGTTCTACATTTTGATTTGTTTTACTAGAACGAGACCCCGGACACGTAGGGGATAATTGCACACAAATACGTACATGAATATTTGACCATTTTAACTGGTTCAATTCTAGAATATTTATATACATTTTTTTTTCTTTACACTAAATAATTCAGTTGTAATTTCCAAAAGTTTTTATACCATTAAACTATTTTAATTTGGAATATTTTGACACTATAACACTATTTTGATTTCAAAATATTTCTCTTCACAATGTCAAGTGTCGATACCAGTAATACTGCCTAACTCACCAAATTAGATGGCACCAGACTAATTCTAATGTAGTACAATGCACGCACTTGCACTAATATCTTTCGAAAAGGTAGCGGTGGTCTTGGGTGCTGATAAAAAGTGTAAAAAAATTATTTTCCGTGTGGTTCATGTAGTCACGATAATTCATCGGCATTTTATTAATCCTTGTGTTAGAGTTCATCAAAATATAAGGTGTCCATAAAGTGTTAAAGTTTTTCAAAATTGCAAAAGGAATTTATCGATACCATATATAGTTTTAGCACTTGCAGATGTATTAAATGAAGTTAATATACTTGAACAATTACCGCAATTATCGATTAAAAAAGAAGAAACTTGTTCAGGATATATTGAGAACTGACTTCATAACGAAATTGAAATTGTAAAGGGACTTTATTGACACTCTGTACATTATTTTAATAAGAATATATTTCGAATTACTTGTCTTACAAGTTTCATTTAAATGCTCTGTATTATCTAAACAATCTGAGGTTTGGTATTTTAGAGTATTATGGCGCGTGGTTGATGATTTAAAACGAAAGGTCAGGATCTCGAAAAGTAAATTAAAAATGAATTTCGTGCAATGAGTGTTTGGTAATTTTAAACAAATACGTTATACCAAATAGATATTTTGAAATCACTTTACAGCTTCACAGTTTTAAGTTCGCTGTAATTTGGGATTGCCAGAAACGTCAAATGATGCAAAAATCCATCAATTGATATTATTATTACTTTTACTACATTATTTAAAAGACTGCTAAAAATCTTTCCAAAATCAGTGATAAAAACTTGAATAAGATTGCACATGGGAATAAAAAAATTATATATATATAGCATACACTCTCACATTATACTTCATTAAAAAAACGCAAATAATTTAAATTAATTCAAAAAAATTAATACTTTGGCGGGAAAATCTTGTTAAAGCTGTGAGCCGGGAAGTAAGAATAGCAACACTTATGACGTGACCGGCGCTCAATATAATTCATTACACACATTATTTTATTTGCAAATGTTAGAAGAAGCGCTTTTGAAAATTGCCACCAGTGCCTACACAATGCAAACTTGTTTTCATTTTTTGCTAGTACATTTTTGTACAAAAATTGCCAATCAATGAATTCAGTATACTATTATTTGAGCTAATATCGCTAAGTTTTCTAACTATCTCAGGACAAAATCTCAGAATTACAATCCAGATCTTCAACTCACAATTTATTACAGCAAAGATTCATCTAGACATCGTCACTATTAGGTAAAATATTATCAGTACATTGTAAGAGTAGTAAGTAAAACGTTCTAATGCTGACATGACCAAACTTGCATTCTTCGTGTTGAAAAAATTAACAAACGCAAAATTTTATATCAAGCAATTGCCGAATTCTTGCGAATACATAAACATAGCATATATCTGAAATAATTTCAGTGAAATATACTTATTAGCAAAAGAAAAAAACCCACAAAAACTGATATGGCCTAACTCATTAGTCTCGCCCACTTACAGAAATTAAATTTTGTGTATTGGCTAATGGTCGCACCTGTGTGAATGAATCAATGCCAAATATTACAATAATTTTTCTTATTGAAAAACACAGTAGAATTTAATTATTTGCATAAACGGGGCTATGATGATTAAATATATCTGTCCCCCATTTTGATACTTTTCCGTTTCAGCTCTCAAATGGTCCGTCATCACTGTAATCGCTTTCACGTAATTGGTAAACGGTGCGTTATCGCCGCCTAGTGGCGTATAAAATATTACAAACGTGAACAAATTATTTCGCACGAATATAAAATCGATATTTCTGTAACTGCCCAAATGAAGGAAATCTCTCTAATGAGTTTGTGTTGAGATTTGGTGCAAAATCGCTCGACTGACGCGCGAATTTTAATGTGTAACGTCACAATTTTCATAAAATATTGATAGTTACGTCATACGACAATATATGACCTACGGAATTGAGAAAATATTACTATCGATCGAGACACTTAACCCTTTGACACGTCTTACTGGCTAACACTAATATTTTTGGCTGCGATAAAGACAAGAAAGATTGTCTCCATTAAGCTGTAAGTTGTAAAATTGGCACATAATGATTTTGTTTCGTTTCAAAACGTCACAAAAGAAGATGAATTTATGGAAGAAAAATTGTTATGACGCAGTAATTGGATTGTCGTTAAACAATTCTGGCGCCATAATCGACCTGGTTGTACACTAGGGAGAAAATATAATAAAATCGGTCGGCTTGTATCTATACTCGGGTTGTAAATTGAATTACGTGATTTTTTAATATAAGTTACAGACGTAAATCAGTAAAGTGCGTGACCTGGTTATCAAATAAAAACAAAACCTATAATCATAGCATGCATATATATTTTGTATGCATGATAGGGCTTACTTCTTTAAAAACAAATTGTTTTAAGCCACCATATATTCTTGAAAAAATAGAACTGAACAACACTGAATTTTTGCATATTTTACAGCGCGAATAACGGTTCCACACGAAAATTTCAGAAAACATCTTCACAATAAAAAAGCTGTGGAAATATCATCTTGCTGAAATTACCTATATTTTCAAAAAAACGGTTGATGGTACACTAATATAATTTACAGAGTGAGGGTGACGTCACTTCCAACTGGGAAATGAATTCAAGGAAGAAAAAAAAAATTGAGCAAAAATCTGTTGAGGATTTATTCAGTCGAGGAATTGCTATCATTCTGTGATATATTTTTAGCTCGCATCTTTTCAATTCTGCACATTTGGCAATTCCTCATTGATAAACCATGCATTTTTAACAATTATGTTTTGTTTATTATTTGCTTCAGAACACTGTGGGATCGCTTGTCTATCGGCATAGCCTTAGAGTTAGACGATATGTAAGACAGTTATCTCAAATACCTTCTTTCATATAACAAATCTCCTACTCAAATGTATAATATTCATTTTCAAGAAATAGTGCAGTGTTCACCAACCTATTATGGTCCGTGGCCCCTTTCCGGAGGATTTTAGCACTCATGGCCCCTGTATACCATTCCAGTGGTATTTATAGTGTTAATTGGATTGGTAATTCCATTTGATTACAAATCCCATTATGTTAAGACAATCCATGCTCAACGAAGTAAAACACCCTGTGAAATAACCGTTATCAAGCAATGATGGTAGAAAGAACGGGAGTTTTTTGTAGTGGAAATTAAAAACAGTTTTGCAGAATTTCAACCTTCTTCAAACTGCCATGTGTCCCATTGGGTGGCCAATGATACCCGGTTGGGAACCGCTGATGTAGTGTGAACGTTTTAATAAACACTTGAATTCATTCTATAACGTTTCTTCGCCTATTCGGGGTTTTCGATGAATTAAATCTCTAAAACTCCAACACAGTCTATCAAAATAAATTATGAATTATCAAAGACAAATTTGATTTGGGGTTGGTATGATCCCATTATCAAAAATGCGTTCGGGATTCGAGCATGTTGGACCAGTTCTCGGCGATTTAAAGACGCAGTACCACATATATGCAAAACATGGAGCCGAAAGAAAAGTAAAGCAAAACACATAATATCAGAATAATATTATTAGTACATTCTTAATAAACGATAATTAAGTCGAATTCTGAAGCTGAGCAATATCGACATATTAAAAACACGGTTAAAAATATGGTATCCAGTTGTCTAGTAAATGACCTCCCCTTTTCTAAGGGGATCTATTGAGCGCTCATTTGGCCTTAAGAAGATTGTTATGCTAGCTACCCAATGTCTTCACTGCTTCTACGATCCTTGAAAACATTACACTCAATTCGACAAATCAAAGCTATGATAAATGTAGGCTGAATATGGAGAAAATAGACCACACATGCGGGGGATCTTCTCTGTGTTCCAACACACATACAATGATTTTAAGAAAATGGGCGCCCCGGAAGTATTCGTATCAAGATGACGCACAACCTGAATAACCCTAAACTGGTACACATACTATGTTCAGGTTGTGCGCCATCTTAAGTACGAATACTTCGGGAACACCAGAAAAAAATCAATTTTCAGTCAAGTAATATATATTGTATATTTATCTTGACTATTTATGATTGAACATCGCGATAAACTTCAATTGAGTGAATTTCAAATTTTTTAATGTAAATTGTTTAGATTCAGATCATATCAGTCGCGGGATTTCCAAACGCTATTAATTATAGATCGAAATTCTCGTTTTTGCCTGTTAAATTCTGCTGTTTTCTTATTCAAGTTTTATTACAAGTGGAAAGGTTCCTAGAACGAAGATTATTTTTGATCATGAGGGTCTCTTATTTATATTTCGTGCTGTGATTCGTCGGTTGTGGAGAATCAAAATGGAATCTATTTAAATCATGAACTTTGATATCAATATTAGGTAGAAATGAATTATTTTAGCACGATGGATTATATAAAAAAACACACTGCAGGCAGTTTCACAAATACAAGTCTATCATATTCTTTCATTCAATAAATTCTACCATTTTTTCAATTTCATCGCAACAACCAAGGCTCTTTACACCGATTTGAAAAAGAAGAATTATGTGAAGCACTCTTTGTTGGCTTATAGTGGACATATGGCCCCAATAACTGTTCAAATGGGGGCTGGGGATACAGTGCTGCAATATAGATAGACTGCAACGTTTAGACTCAGTTTACTAAAAACTCAGACACAGATAACCATTGCGAACTATCCGAATGCACCCAGATTACTTCTCTTGTTTTTGTATAATTTAAATTGTCCCAATTTTAAACCGAGTCCCAATGCTGTACATATCAAAAATAAGAATCGTTTAAACAAACCTTGTCTCATTTCTGATCCATCTTATTTTTTGGTGCCTTTTCTATGAAAAGGTTATTGTCCAGTACTGGCATGTGGGCACTCGCGAAGTATGTGAACCAAGATGGCGGACACCGGAACGAAGTATGTGTACTAGGTTAGGGTTAGGCCATAATTTCAGGTACAAACACTACGGGAGTCACTTGGCTAGGCCTCGAACTCATAAGAGAACTAAGATAACGAAAATTGGAATAAAATTCTGGCCTAACCCTAACCTGGTACACATATTACGATCCGGTGTCAGCCATATTGGTTCACATACTTCGGGGGTACTGGTCTGTGAGGCTATGGTCGTGATCTCACGCTGTGTATAATTGTTTGCATATCTTAGGATAGTCGCGGTGGCGAAGTGTTAAAGCGTTAGACTTAACTATACGGTGGCATCGTCGGTTAAAATCTTGGTTAAACTCCCATGCCCGCCACAGCACACAGGGCAAATTGAAGAGTCAATGCCGATCCGGAAAGATTCCGATTTCTCCAAAAAAAGTATCTCGTTACAGTGGCTGACTGTGTAGATTAGAACCTTGTTCGAAGCGGAGGGTGATAAATTAAATACGTCATAGGAAACGTATCTTTCTTAAGCATATTTTGAAGTTAAAAAATGAACCTCCCAGGCCTAGCTTAATATACTGTGACTACTTGGGAATTATTCTGAGCATATCACTGGTAAGCAATGCATTGTTTAAATACAGCCTCGGTTTTCAATACATACTTAGTGGAAGAATTTCAGTTAAACGTTGGTTGAGCAATCCGCGCCCATATATCTCGGTTAAATTTAAGCTTATTTATTTCAAATGTATCTTTTAATACATATTGAACAGATACGAAATAGTGATCCCCAATTTCCCATAAGCAATCTACAACAGGAATCAGCTAAATAGTGTTGGAAAATTGGGAAGATCACATATATCTTACTCCTCAGGCTAACATGAATCTGTCTAAATCAGGGGTGGGCAACTTCTCTAGTCGGCGGGCCAGATGTGAAAAAATAAAGCCCTCGGCGGGCCAGATTATTACCAAAAATACTTCGGTATCCAATCTTTGTTAAATGCTTGACACTCTCTGTCAACTTTACGTTTCTTGGGATATTTCATGGTAAATAAAACTTATTATAAAATCTAATTTCTAAAATCTTTTTATATTTAGATTTCAAATATAACTGACACCAGTAGTGGGGAATGTTTACAACGCTCTCTGCTCTTACCTTATATAGTTTGTTTAACAACTGTGCTAACGCAATTGTTTGTTCACTAAGGCAATTGTTTATTTCACCAGCTCGCACTGACAGTGCGGTGAGAGTAGAGCGATCGGCAACTTTCATGAATGATGCATCGGACCACATTACAGAGTGTGGTTGGATACAGTCAGCGGGCCGGTCAAAATCTCGTCGCGGGTCGGACCCGGCCCGCGGCCGTATCTTGCCCACCTCTGGTACAAATGATGCGTAAGATTTAATCGAAAACTGAGGTAACGCACCCAAAAATTTAACTTAATTTTTAGAGTTTAAAATAAAAGATCAATCAACACTCCTTCGCACGCGAATATCATCTATTGATAGATACAAAAACAAAGAAAAATACCTACGAAATTGTTCGCCAGCATACGTATGTATAAGAGAACAGCATGAAAGGTTAAAAATAAAATTCTTCCATTCAATTACCAATTTGGAAGCGCGATTACTGTCAAATTAATTTCTAGGGAGGTTATTTGGAAAACAGATGAAGATTTTTAAAACATGCCTGTTAGCTATTCCGAACACAATAACTTTATACTGAATAAGGAACGAATAGGATATCATATATCAAAAAAGCATCTCCTTACAGTGGCTGACTGTGTCGAACCTTGTTCGGAGCAATGCACTATGTAGAACAGGGGTGGGCAACTTCTCTAGTCGGCGGGCCAGATGTGGGAAAACGGAGTTCTCGGCGGGCCGGATTATAACATGAATAGTATTCAATATCTTAATCACATATTTATTCGCTAATGCAAGAAAGAAAATTTTTAAATCGCATTTAAAGTGAAATTTAAACTACAAAAAAATAGAGACCAAAATATACATAATGAATTCATCATAATGTACTAAAAGTGTAATATTGTAATATCACAATGTACTGATGTACAGTCAGCGGGCCGGTGAAAATCTCGTCGCGGGCCGAAACCGGCCCGCGGGCCGTATGTTGCCCACCCCTGATGTAGAACCTTGTTCCGAGCAAAGGGCGATAAATTAAATACTTCTTGGAAACGTATCTCCCTTTATCGTGCTTGATTCTGAAGTTGAACAGCCCTACTCAAGCGAGTCTCAATCATAATATTTTGGTGATTCATTTGCTTCTTGTAAGATGCCCGTTCATTTCGAGTGTGGGAATAATTAACTAGGAGGAAGCCTTGACGGACCAGCGTCTTAGTAAATAATCTTACCATATGAACATATGAACAGTAAAAAACAATTATTTGCCAAATCCGGATGTTTGTTTCCGGATAACCGGAAGATGCCAATATATAATATTGTGCTTGAAAAAATATTTGTCCGACTTTCTCTCGCCGTTTGCAAAGTCAAATGAGTTGCATCATTAAATGATTTTTATTATGATAAAAATTTACTACGTCTTGAAATCTCTCTTTCAAGGGAATTGATTCATATTTACTATAAACAAAAACTTATATATCAAAACCAGGATTCCGAAATATCGATTAATATGTAAGCAGGAACTGCAATACGCCGAATACCGGGAGTGATAACAATCTTTTTTTTTTCATACGTGCGCAAATACTACTTGATAGTTTTGATAAAATATGAATTTACCGTGACAAAAGTTGATATTCATTACAATACATTAAATCTCAGACAGATGGGGCGATTACCTTGTTATGATTCATCCCATACCAGACTAAACAGCAAAAAGCAATGGTTTACCATATAATTTGCGTCCACTGGGAATTCATCGTTTAATTGAAACAATTGCATGACCTTATCCCAATCACGAATGAGGTCCAACGGGTTGCCCGGACTTTTTGGACTAGGTTAGAACCAGCTCAGAATTTGAGTCCTGCAATCCTCTCACACATAATTATCCCCGCGAGAGATTCAAACCTGCAAACCTACCCTAAACATCATATTCTATCCATATTCTAATTTTTAATTATAGACGGTCGAACAGTTTCACTGCATTCGCTTGTCTCACTACAGTTCTAAATAGCATTGGTAGTGCCTTTGGTACCTCTGTTTGTGACCGGTGGTGTGTAAATCTGAAATACTTCAACTACAAATTTTTGTGGCTCCCGAAGTATGCGAACCAAGATGGCGGACATCGGAATGTAATATGTGTACTAGGTTAGGGTTAGGCCATAATTTTAGGTATAAATACTACGGGAGGCTCTTGGCTAGTCTTCGAACTGATAATAAGACTAAAATAAGAAAAATTGGAAAAAATTATCTCCTAACCCTAACCTGTTACCCATGTTACGTTCCGATGTCCGCCATCTTGGTTCGCATACTTCGGGAGCACCAAATTTTTTTACAACACCAGTTCCCGACTTGACCAAACGTTGATTACAAAAGCTTCCTGCTATGTCGGTTGCAAAATTTGACTCCGGTTTTTTTACGTCCAAAATTTCTATTTTGACTTCACAATATGAATTTAGCAGATTCACCTTCAAACAACGTTGTGATATTACTTTTTTTTCAATTCAAACTCACGTTAGTTGATATTTGTTAGAGTTTTTTGACCATATTATTGGGAATAGCCAGGAAAGGGCAAATTCATTTAGGGGCATTTTCAAAAAGGGCGCATCTCGAAAGCCATAAAAGTGCACTTCGCTAATTTTTAAAAACAGCAAACTCAATCAATTACTACATCACGTTCTGATTTCTTTCCTGATCTTCAAAACAGACTCTTAATGCAGGAATATAAATCATCTTCAGTTAAGATTTACAATAACTATATTTTGACAACCAAGATTTTAAATACATACTTAATTTCACTTTAGCAATATTCTATGCGTAAATCAAAGTAGTCATAACATTTTATTATATTGATGTATAAACTAATTGCCAATGAATAATTTAAGAAAAGATTTTCCAACGCCGCTTTAAGCAAGACTGCTCTGTTAACATTTCTCAATATCAGATAACATTGTTCGTCATACAAAATCATGGTAGGTAAGATGGAAATTTTGATTTGATTCTTGAAAAATTCTTGGTGGGTGGTGATTTAGATAAAACATATTACTGTCTTTTCTTTATTCAAAGAGTGAAATAGATTTTAATTAATGTTTGATAAAATATGGATATGATGTCACGTCTTCTTATTAGCCCGGAATCTATAGGCAGGACATAGTGATAAAAATCTGAAACGCGTCATTTCCAGGCTCTACTGTCAACTTCAACTATAAACAAAACACAGTTTTAAAATCAGCTTCTTATTGTTAGATTCATTGATTCAGCAGATACGACGGTTGATTTAAATTAAAATGAAATCCAATTATTTAGGATTTTAGAATGTGTTTGATTAGTTCGTGTTTCATGTGCGAGACTGTTCCGTTAAAATTTGTCAACATCAGACAACATTGTCGTTATACAAAATAACTGTCGGATACAGATCGGTTAACGGAATTTCTGGTCAGATTCTTTGAATTTTCCTGATAGACGATATATATCTAGCATAAAATACTAAAATAGATTACTGAATTGAAGCGCGAAAATAGATGGTAAATTAATGTTTGATAATCATGGCAATCCACTCAAGAATGGTATTTTAGCCCGGTATCGCAATTATCCGTTTTTTCCATAAACTTCTTCTATTATAAGAATAGGATTATCATATTTATTATGGCAGGATAAACCAAAACCAGAAAATGCCTAATTGTATGACCACCAGTCGATTTCTTGGGAATGGTTAACTATGCACTCACTGATGGACGCTCCCCCAATGGCTGAGGCAAACGTAACTGAGGAGCGTTTACAGAAGCGCCCCAGTGAAACAAAACGACCTCTCAAATAACACCGAAATGAACCGAATAATGAGAGGCATCCACCGACTTGCAGATGGAAGGTTTTTAACGGTTTTCTATTTTTGTCTCATATTTCAAAGATTTATGTGGCTTGAAATACTTTCACAAAAAGTAAATGAATATCAAGAATCTTTGATATTCATCTTTATCGAAAATGGAATGGCTTTTCCTATATAAATATTTACATACTGGGTAGCAAGAGAAATAAACGACATGTCGATATTATCAGGTTCTGTTATCAAAGGAATGTAAGCATGATTGAGAACAAGAAATAATAATAAAGAATCAAAAGTAATTTGGAGTGCATAAAACAGACCATAAAATACGAAGGCTATAGACAGGCAGCTTCTTGAATCAATGCTAAACTAGGAAAAAACAACTCAATTGTTCACGTTTCATGAGCGCCACCTCGAGGAAGATCAAAACACTTCAACGAGCGATCTAGGAGAAAGTTGTAAAAATATCAAACAACGGTACTCCAGAAGTATGTGCACCAAGATGGCGGACACCGAAACGTCGTATGTGTACCAGGTTAGGGTTAGGCCATAATTTCAGGTACAAATACTACGGCAGTCACTTGACTAGTCACCGAAATCGTAATAGAATTAAAATAAGGAAAATTGAAATAAAATTATGGCCTATCCCTAACCTGGTGCGCATACTACCTTCCGGTGTCCGCTATCTTGGTGCACATACTTCTGGAGCGCCCTTACCACTACGTACAAAATTTCATTTTTAAGGTATATTTAAAATATCTCTATATATAAAAGGTTTAATGAAAGTAAGGTTAATTCGCATTTTGCGTTCAACATCCGGTTATTTTTCTATGTCAAATAAATTTCAGTCTGTTGATATTTTGACTTTGTACTTTATTTCTTTTATTAATCTTTAATATGGGATATTACACATAATAATTTTAATTAAAGGTAACTATATGATATTGTATTTCGGGAAAATTTAGTACTCAATGCGCTCTTTGCAAAAAGAATTTCCTGGGCGTGGCCCTTGCAAACAAAACAAAAAACTTGGCCTAACTCTGTTTTAGGAAAATGTGAGAATGAAAATGCTTATTGAGGAATCTCTCGGAGAAACTATACGAATTGATTCGATTTGATGGAAGCTCAATGCACTGTTGATATGATTTCAGTGCAATTAACATAATAAAACAACTGAAAAAAATCATTAAAGAAAAGATGATTAAAAAAACAAACATAATTTGCCCACCCTGGTTTAGAACACGGTGAGAATGAAAATAGGAAATCTTTCGGAAGGACAATATAAATTAATTCAATTTATAGAATCTCTATGTACTGTTGACATAATTTCAGTACAATTAGCATAATAAAACAATTGAAATATCTCATTAGTATAGGAAATAATTTAGTGACCGGAACCAATGAGCAAGTCAAAAAGCTGATCAATGCAATGAGAAATCTTAACGCCAGATATTAAGTATACGATAAAATAGACTGAGTATTCAGTTGTTATTGTTAATCGTTTGGCTCAAACATGGTTTGCAAAACGCCAGAATTTCGTGTACGATATAATAGACTGCGTATTCAGTTGTTATTGTTAATCGTTTGGCTCAAACATGGTTTGCAATAGTCCTAAATGCGACGGAAACAGACGGCATCAATGATCGAAGCCATGGGGTATAGGCAGGGTTGCCATATCGTGCTTATTTCTAAGATTTGTGCTTATTTTTAAGAAAATTGCTTATTTTTGAGTTGCGTGCTTATTTTGTCTTAGAAATGACTCGTTCTTGTTTTGCGTACAAAGCACGAGTTCTGTTTCGAATATGAAAAAGAATTTGCTGATAACTATTACTATTGCGACATCGAGAAATGGGGAAATCAGTAATCAGTGCCCACATAATAGGCATTGCGGGGCACCAAAATAAGAAGATTTTAGATCAGGGATCGGCCACCTGTGGGCCATATCCGGCCCGCGGACAAAAATAATCCGGCCTGCAATACTTCACTGAAACTGGAACCTACGGATCGTTATTATGCTGTTCTTGTTCTTCATTAATAATTCTTTTCCCCATCGTTATCAAATAATCGCTTTTGTTTCCAATTACTGAACCAAAATGAAATTTTCTGTGCGGGGAACTAGGATTAGTGAAAGGCTACCCATTTAGAAAATGTTTTAATTTTGGTTTTATTTAGTGTTTCACCTGATGTCGAAAAGGTATCAAGCGTAATGCAACACATAGTGTTACACTAAATGTTATTTGTAAATATTTTGCGTAGTAAGACGACATGAGTCCACGAGTTGCTCGCTAATTAAAGTCAAGAACTTCAATTTCTAATCTGTATAAATATTGTGGTTCATCAGCCACCCGTTCAGTTTTTAACTTTCTCAAAGAAATATGTGCGGCCCGCCAAGATTTGTAACACTTGATTTTGGCCCGCGAGTGACAAAAAGTGGCCCCTGCTTTAGAGATTGCGTGTGGCAGTAACTCCATAGCTTTTTGCGATTTCAGGGCTGCGTACAACCATGTCCGTAGCGACTTCTAATGATAAAAATCGGAAGACTCGTGAATGATCTCCTTCTTGACGCCCGTGATTATTTTTGGCTCTGGGTAGATGGCAACCATTGGCAACCCTTGATATAGTCCACGGCTTAAATGTAAAATACTTCACTTCCGTTTGGCGTTATAGTGTCGACCGACCAAGATTACTTTTAGTCTCATATATTACTTACATTACTGCCAAACGTTCCCACAGAATATCATTGCAAAATAACACTATTACCAGACGAGGTACGAAGGTCACAAAAAATAAACAAGTGTGTTTGCTCAATTTATTTTCAAATATGTACAAATAACATAAAAATTAATGCGCACGATTATTTGCAACGTCACAATGACGCTGATTATGACTGAAAAGTTATAGGTAAAAGTATAGTTGTCTCTGCAACTGATACAAAAATATATATTCTCTGTACAAAATGTCAACTTGTAAAAATGAAAATTTAAATTCATTAGTTCCTGAATTAGATGAGTAAAATTTTTTGTTAGAATTGACACAAAACGATGCTTTGCGAAGTATAATCCGCGTACGATTTGCTCTCTTTGAGTATGGTATTCCAGCGGTGTTGATTTTCGTATGATAGAAAAATATTGCTAAAATATTTGCTGGTTTTCAACAGCATAATATGCGAATCTGGTGAGGCAAATATTTGATCAGGAAAGATATAAAGCCCAAGTTTGAAGTATGATTAGACCATAATCCTATGTTATTAGAAAAACGGTATTCAATAAATACAGTAACTGTCACATATGAAAGATGAATTTCGTTTAAAATGATAACTAGGTTTCAGAATCTAATTATGATAATTTGATATCTGTTAAACAGTTTTACGTCACGCTGACGTCTTTAAATTGGCAACACGGGCGGGAAACTAATTTCTCTTTACATTGCATAAAAATTATTCTTTCAAATCAAAAATTAGTCGTCATTAAAATTGACGTCATCAAAAATGACGTCACTAAAAAAGCGTTGGAGGCGTGGTGGCGTTGACACAATCGCACTGAACTGCACACTTGTGAATGCTGTATCCAACTGCGTAACCGATGATGAAAGCAACCCAGAATATAACCAGAGCAACGACGACCGCTAATATGATGCCACGTGTCCCTGTTGTCCATCGCTTCATTCCACTTGAGGTGACTGTGTCCAATGCCTAAAATAAGAATAATATTTGTGTCAGCCAAACAAATCTGGTGCGATGTTTTGTACGTTTTAAATAAACAAGATTTCATATTTTTTACAAGTAGCCGCGTAGTCTAGGAAAGGGTTCCCAAACTGGGCTCCGCGGACCTTCACCGTTGGTAAGGCACAGATATTAATACGGCATAGAATGGGGGGCCGTCAAAATAAGATTCACAAACAGGGGTCCGCGGACCAGTGGTTCCCGACCTTATTTTTAGGCGCCTAATTCTTTCAAAAAATAAATTTTGCTGAATCTTGCGACCAACAAATATGCTCAAATACTAAAGGATTTTATGGCCAAAAAAAGATCACTAATAAAAACCAATCATATTTACATAGAATTCGGTTTTGCCAGAAATTACTTAAAATTTCACTAATGAGAAAGTTGGGCTTGCTTTCCACCAGTCTTATTGGAACCTTGCGTTGAGAAACTGTTTTAGATGATGGCAGCTGAGATATTTTGACTTACAAAAACAAATAAACTTACACTCGTGCTTCTTGTTGATGTTGCGTCACCATTCTCCCAACTTTCGTACGAGTTTCCAGGCATTTTGTTTATTATGTCGCTATTATTACGTATTAGCTACCGATTCTGATAATAGAAGAAAAATATCAGATGATCTGGGTCTCTTTACGGGCTGAAGTGCTGCAAGCCAGTCAGATTTTGGGTTGCATTAGGTGCGACAGTCAGCAAAGTTATACTTATGGTAAAAACTTCAGCTATGTCCCGGATCATAAATCATTAATTGAAAGCATAAATTTGGCTTCAAATGTACGAATGCTGAGCTATGCATTGTTGAAGAAAATCAATTACGATGCAGCAGAGTTGTTACCTTGGATGTTCAAATTTTTTCTATAATCAATAAATTCTCAAATTCCCCTCATGTCAAATTATGAAATACAATTTTAAGCCAAAATTTCCTAATTGCACCATTTAACATTTAAACGTCTACTGAATTGCATAATCTTGCTGTGCATTACAACACTATAAACGATAATTCAATAATTCAAATGGAATAGCCAATATATTTACAGAAATGCATGTATTCGGATATGGAAAGCAAGAGAACAAAACAATCCTCCTCAACCGCTGTATACTTATATAAAGCACATGCATTTACGCAGTAAGAAGTGCGTGTACCAATATGGAGGTAACTAATCTTGTTTGCCTACTTTACATCAAGTTGTGTAAAGGGACTGAAACCTATGGGCAGGGGGTATATTCACTTGGCTAACACAGACAGGCCCCGAATTCGTAATAGAACTAAAATATGAAAAAATCGGAATAAAATTATGACATAACCTTAACCTGGTACACACACTACGAGAGTATAAAAAAAACAGCGTACATCAAGCACCCCGAAAGCGACGTCTAACCACGAGACTACACCAAGCCTACAATAATCTTATCTAGACGCCACGTGAGTGCCTCTCGTTGTCACGTACCCAATGTCGCCGAATATTTGAAGTTTTAATTACGCCATAGAATGAAATCGTTGCAAATGAGCTGTCAATTACGTAATATTATGAGATGCTACCCATCGCCTCACTACTAAACAAAAGCGGTTGTATTACTGTTATTGTACGGTATTAGTACCCACATTGTCCTCTACATGCGACGAAACATCGGTCCGTGATAGTGTTTCAACAATTGTAAGTACTCGGAAATCGCGTGTATAATAAAATCCTCTACTGTGAAATAGTTATAAATTTGATGATTTTTCTAATATTCCAAAACACGTGTTGATCATGCATCGGCAGTTATTGATTAACCAATCTCGTTTTTATTTATTACGCGTACTTTGATCACAAAGTACTTGGAAGAAAATGTCTATGAAACAGCAAGGCTCGATAAGGTACGTACAATGATACCCGAAAGAGGATACCAAATTTCTGATTATATCCCGCTGTGGCTCAGGTGCAGGAAATTGAATATGAACACAACTAAAGATCAATATTCATTGCTTATGCTCCAACTATTATGGCATGGCTCATAACATTTTGAACAAAATTACGGCAGAATTACAAACTAGGTATTTGGCTACTGATTCGAGTGCAAATGCTTAATAACACGCGCGTGTCTGCTTTTGACGTGTAGAAAGAGTACCCGCTGTTTTCTAAATAAACTTGACATTAAAGATTACATACTTAGAAACTGTGCTATTGATCTGGTTTCTGCGCGACTAATTACTTGCCTTCCTTCAATGCTTTTTTGTTGATGAATAGATATGATGCGAGGATGCTATAACAAGAGTGTAGATGACTATTTTAAGTGATTCAAAAGCCCTGCCGCACCCTAACACAAATACATGTCGGTAAAAATGTTCAAAAAATTCAAATATTTTGTTAGCTGCATTCGTAAATGGAATGAGGACGAAATACAGTATAATTTAGATTATTTATGCGCGTTAGGTCACCATTTGGCGCTTGCAAATCGTCTATCAGTCATTCCACGATGGCTTGTACACTTATTGATCCATGCCACATATAAACACTCTGCTAATCGTACAATACATGCTTCAGATTTTCTACATATAGAAGAACTCAAATGCAAAACAACCATTGATAGCAAGCAGAAAAGATTTAATGCATTAAAGGTCATTTCGGCTTAATTTCATCGTACCAGTTTCTGCGATTTCGAGTCGCTGCGGTTGGATAGAAAAACAACGATGTTTGCGCAATCAAAGATTCTTTTATTTTACGTCAAGGTCGACACATTCCAATGGATTCGAGCTTTTCATCCCAACACTAAGGTCAGATCAGACGTATCCGTACCACAACTATGCGTCGGCACACGGATAGCCACACGAACGATTGGCTAAACCGGGTATTACGTATGAAATCTGGTTTGATAGAAATTGGGAGTAACTTCAATTGTATTAAATTTCACATTTGAGTACTAAAATCCGAGAGAAAACTTTTTCAGCGCTTACTCGAAAACCCCATTTGTTTTGCCATATTCTTACTAAATGCGTTTGGTACTCATAGTTTACACATTCACTACAAGACAAATTTGCGGAACGTGTTAGTTAATAGGCTGTTAAATTACAAATTAAAAATCTATCTGAACATGTATAAATATAAGTCTTTATCAACATTTGCATATTCTCCGTAAAACTCTTGTTACTCTTTATACAAATACAGTATAAAATAAATACTTTGCTATACCCATGTATGACTATCTCAGTATCTCCTATCAAAACTGAATATAATTTTTAAAATCGCATGCGACAAATATATACAGAGTCGGGCAACCTGAAAATGACAACAATCTGACGAAACTCAGCAGGCTAATCCGCTTGTGTCGACTTTAGAATAAAATTTTGTTTACAAATCCGTATTCGCGGGTGGAAAGCTACTTCGTGGCCTTACACTCGCCTGATAATAATTGCAACTGATTCAACCGTTGTTATTATAATCGATAAGGGATATCTGTGTTTGATTACCTCAAAAACACCACGCGCGCTTGTTACATACATCAGCAAGGCCCGTCACGAACAGCTGACATCACGATGAAATCGCAATAAATTCCAGTATTAGAACAACCAAATTCCCCGCATAACTGTCTGTTTATTATTGACTTCTATTATTTTCTAAACATTATTTTCGTTTAAATCTGTCAATAGTCTGTAGGCGGTACAGATAGCTTGCGGGAATTCAATTGACCAGCATACATAGCACAACAAAACCGCGATAACTCTACATTGAATCGGCGAAGACGAAATTTTTTTATGAATCCTATCTTGACTTGTTCAATATTGTATTATAATCATCCAATACAATGGTTTAAAAAGGTTTTCGCCAACTGCTTTAGAGCTGTATTGAATAGCCCATGTCTGGCCTATATTTATTGGCCTATTTATTCATTCAAAAGTTATAAGATGCGATGCGACTTTTATGTATTTTCAGCAGATACGGTTGAATTGTTTTCAATGTACTAATAATCCGTTGTCCTATGCCCGTCTCTCGAGTTGGCAATTGTTTAACATGAAATAAGATTATATTTGATTCAACATATTCGTCCGAAAAAGGGTATACTCTCCGAGCAGGGCTTTTCGCAAGCAGCAAAAATTATTAGGACTTGAACTCAGCTGCGGCTTCTGCACTCGGGTTATTCTACTTAATTCGTCAATCGTAGGTCGGATCGATGATCTTACTTGAACATCGATTGTGGATGGCACATATAATGATTTCTAACCTTCCATACGCACATAACATGGACATATTGCTGATCACTGAACATTCGCGTCCATTATCATTAAATATACAACGAGAATATCGGTCAGAGACCGAAGACTTACCGATCGGAAATTGGGGGATTCCCCAAAACAGCGCTCTTACTACATAGTGACACCTTGTGTCCCATCACTCAATAACTCGCTAATTATATGACATAATTCATCCAAAATCAATAGGCTTCTGGTCCGACATTTGATGAATGCACAAGCAAAATATGGAGCATATTCAATCTCGCCTTCGTGAGATATCGCGTGTATCTAACAGACAGACATACAGACAGACAAATACCTATCAACATACTTACCGAATAAAATCGATAAGAAAAGTGCAAAACCCCAGTTTCCGCGTTTTACTGTCTCCTCACTCATCGAATTGCTACGTGAGTATGTACATGTTAGATAGAATATTGTGTACTGCCGCATTGTTTGTTCTATAAATAAATCTACTAATTATGAAAATTCATTGAAGTTGAAAGAACTCCCCGCCAGGTTGTTGTTTGAAATTACACGCAATCACGCATGGAAATTAGATGAAAGTTGCCATTGAGGGCATTCTATCTTTGAAGCATGCTCGACAGAGTACTTACTTTCTGGTAAACATGACATTTTCATTCCACTTCAACTAATCCACCCTATCCTAATTAGGATATAATATTTCAGGGATTCAGGGAACAAGGTTTGTGTTGCTCCATTTTGTAGAAGATGTCTCATTCACACTAAAAGTTAAATTACTGGAAGCCAAGATAAAAATCACCTCAAGTCAGTAAATGTCAGATCCTAGCTTTAACAGGAATCAACTGTGTGCCTAAGATTTTAAATAATAGAAAAAATTGATTTTTATAAGAATTACTTCACGCAATGACATAAGTTTGTCATTATTGACAAACATCCCTAGATGAAAAGCTATATGTTCGAAGCTTTAACAAAAGGGTTGGCTTTCTCTTATATTCCGAGTTGGTACTAACATTATTATTTTAAATTATAGATTTTAATTATATCTCTTATCAAACATGTATATATGTTGGGAGCACATAGTGTTTTTCTGTATTATGAAGTGCACCAAAGCAGTACTAGATTATATTCATAAATTTTAAAAGCGTTGCTAATTAAAAACCTCAAAAACGTGCAAAATATACCATAAAAATCACAAATATCGGCGTAATTATGATCGATCATGCGCAGCGCGGCGTCATAAATACGTCACGCATATAAATTTTTCTTGGTCACGAAATAGAAGCATAAATTGAGCAAAAAAATTTAAGTGAATAGAATAATATAGGTGTTGGCATAATTTTAATTGTTTGCTATTCTGAATATATCAATTAAAATTAGTTCAAAAATTGGGTGTTTTTGAATAGAATGCCACAGGCTTCACAATACAGAAATGGCATGAAATCCAGCAAATGGATCCGGTAAAGAAAATACCAATGAAAGTGAATCAATACATATGAATACATAGATTGCTAGCTTCTACTTGCGCTCTTGGATATGGTGTCTTTATATGAAAAAGAATTTACTTATTTTTCAATTACTGTAACTAGTTGCCGCGACTTCTGAATATATTCCAACCTGTAACATATCATTGAGTTTTATTAACATTTTATTCTCGCAAAGAGTGAGTTCCTTTCTATTCTTATAAACAAACATATGTATCAGCACATGTATGCAGCAAACTACGTATTAACAAAACAATACGAGCCCTAGAAATGAATTATAAAAAAGATTTTTCCACAAAAAAGGCGCTCATAGATGAGAGGTATGTTTTCCTAAATCACTAACCCCGTTAAATTGTCTATGGCAACGTTTCTCAGCCGTTGAGGAATTTTAGTGCGTTTGGGAATTTGACTTTGTATTTGCATGTGGTATTACTAATATTTTGTACTTTAGTATCGTTGTAATGGATATACATGCATACATTATGAACTATCCCAAATGTACAAAAGACAGTACAAACTACACTTATCACAAGCAAACATTGACGATTAAATACCAAATGCAAGCTCAGGGGAGGAAATCGGAGCTCAAAAATAGGCCAAGGGAGGGATGTAAAAAAAGTTGGGGAACCCCTGTTCCATGGTATTCATATTTAATTTACATTCTCTTATTCTGGCTCCTGCTACGAGCGAGAGAGGTTAGACATACTGTATGCAATATATTTCGCACGTGATGTCAAACAAAAAAATTTCAGGGGCAGCAAAAGTAGCATCTCTTTATGTGTGAGTATCTATTTGCCCACGATCTTGTTCGTAGTGATATAGTGAAACACTCGATAAAATCTTTTAAAGTATTTAAACTTCCGAGACAGAAAAAGTCGGCATTTTCAGTTATGCGAAAATTCAACTAGAAATGTAATATAGGCAGTACGAGTGTACATCCTTAACCATGTATGCGTGGGTGATTACATACCATCTCTGTTTGTAGGTAACTATGCCCAACCTACCGGTGCGGTTTCTATCATATCCAGGATGTAATTAAATTTGGATTTCCAACGTATAACAGTGAAATTTATAAAAACAGTAACTCCGTAGTCTAAGTGTCATGTTTACGATGGTGCTATGCGCTATAAAAATCTCTAAAGTAGATTATATTATATATATATCAATATTATATCAATGAGTCTATCAAAAAATAAGCCAATACGGCGCTCCGGAAGTATATGTACCAAGATGGCGCACAACCTGAACCCTAACCTGGTACACATACTATGTTCAATATGTGCGCCATCTTGGTGCACATACTTCTGTAGCTCCGCCAATACTATAAAATCTTATCTTATCCTACTTATAGACGTGTAATATTGAACGATGGTGATTGCGCTATTAAATATCTCTAAAGTTAATAATACATGTAGCCTTGTATCAATGAGTATATCAATAAATAAGCCAATACTTATAAAATCAAACTGACCTACTGCGAATACTCACTTATTCACTTACAAAACACTACTAAGGCTTCCAAAGAATATTAGCTTGAAACAAAATGTCACGCACGCTACACTAGACTCACAACACAATAGATAGATCTCGTTCCACGCAGAAAATGTATATATTTTTATCAGCCATGCCCTGGGGTGTTGTTCGTACGGATGAGCGGAAATAAAAACTGCTATCAGAATATTTATAGAACAAGCTCTGAAATTTGGATAAAAGTGATATGGGTACTTGAGTTCAAAAATGAGGTATTCGAAAAATAGGACTTGAAAAGCAGAAAATTTAAATTATATGTTTGGAATGAAGAGTCGTCAAAGGGGTTCAAACGCCAGTTTAGGAAAAGAAACCCAAAGAATTGCTACGAACGTCCAATGAAGTACTTGATATAGGGTCACAAAATGTAGGTCAAAAGTATGTCACCGTTAGGGTTGTAAGTTTCAGAATTTCGAAACGAAGCGATTTGAATCAACATCAATTCGAATCGATTTGCAGCAATTCAAAAAAAAAAGACTTGATTCTATTTAGAAAAGAATTATATAGATAACACGAGACAATTGCACGTCGCAGTGCCTCTGCCCTGACCAAAATCGTTTATTCTCCTCACATTTACAGCCTTCCAAAGTCGTAACACTCCCGGAGTTGCATTATGTCATATTGGTAGCAACTTTAGAGGGACCAATGATTTTGCTCAATTTTGTTCGACTACTACGAAATGTTACGAATAAACGTTTTTTTGAATTATCTACATAATATTGTCATAATAAAACATCATTGCCTTATAACCCATTAATACCAAGTCTACGATTTTTGTCTCGTTATCATTTCTGTTTTCAAAACCATGGCGAAAACGCGCAAAGTTAACGGTAATGTGATGTTATACCAACTGGAATCAGATTCGGAAATATTCCAATTCGAAACACTGGGATTCGAAATTCCATTCGAAAAAAAAATATTCGAAATTCACATCCCTAGTCACCGTAATCTAAAAATTAACTCTGAAAAAATTTTATTCAATATTTCCACAAAATACTATGGCTGTATTTACATAACTGATTAGAAGTGTGGAAGCATACACAAACGAACACAATTCAGTACGTTTCACTAATCCGGCCAACAATGCTCTTCCTCGCCAATTATTTCGTGTCGGTTGTGGCTTGTTTACAAATTTGGAATAAAAATGGATTCGGTTCATTGGTTTTAAGGAGCGTTTTGATGGGAGTGCCTCTTAAAAGAGCGAGTGAGTTTAATATTGGGATATACGATAAAACTGATGTTGAACAAACAACTTATCCTTCTTTTATGCTTTTTTTGATGGTGGCTTGGATATACAGGGTGTCCATGAAGTTAATTTTTTTTTTAATTCCAGATGGAATTTATCGATATCATATATTTTTTGTCCATCACATATGTATTAAATGAAGTATTGAAGAAAATTAAACACCTAAAAGGGTTCACCCAAAAATTATAAATTGGAATTTTCATATATCTAATTATATCTTGCGTTACAACAAAGTCACAGTAGTTTATACTTTTGTTTACGTTTTTTATTGAACGCATAAGCTTTGTGGAGAGTTTGTGACCGAAAAAAGTAATCCTACAAAACAGCCAGTGTCATTAAATGTTCATCGGCCCGCGAACAAACACCAACAAGGTGATCGTACATTTGAACCCATGTGTATATCCGCGAGTTCAATCTATATGCGGGTGCTAAAACCCATGGGTTAGGGTTAGTATGGGTTCAAACATCCGCAAAACAAAAAAAAATTCTATAGGTGCCATAGTATGCAGGTGCAATTGTCGTGGGTTCAAATGTAATGGAACCCACCAACAAGGATAGTAGGAAAATCTTTCATCGTGACTGGTAATTTGCTGGGAATAGTTTTTGTCATTTTACTATTTTGAGATTTATTCAAGATGAATTTCAAAGAGAAACTACTAGTAATGTATCATGAATATTTATTTAGGTAAACATCTCGGGTTCAATATCCACGCCCAACACGTCGTCCTGGTGTATAAAAAATTGGGTGGAAAATACCGAATCGGAAAGGTTCTAGTTTCTTCTAATAATATTAGCATCTTGCCCTACCTACAATTCGCTACTTACACAGATACGTATAGCCTCATAAAATCTAAGCCTTATTTGAGTATCTAGGTCAGTTTTAGTCAATTATCACTTTTTCTATTTCCGAATGATGAATACTTGTGTCCCATAGGCCGTGACTGAAATGAATGAAAACCATTTGAAAACGCGTACCTTCTATGTACTTTACCACAAATATCAGTATTGTTGTACAATCAAAATTTGATGCTAATTGCAGTAGTGTAAATGGCGGTAATTATTAATTCACAGTGCAGTTCACTAGAGTACTTATACAGTGGTAAGCAAATACTTTGATATTTATGTCTTGCTAATTTGTAATCTTATCTTACATGGCATGGAATTCATGGCTTTAAGCCAACACAAAAATGTGCACTGGCAATACATAACACTACAATATACCCGCTTCAGTATTACTGTCATTCCAGGGTAATGTGTGCCAAAATATTCAGTAAAACAGCACCGAGAATATCGGTCGGAGACCGAAGACTTATTGATCGAAAGTTAGGGTTAAGTTGTAGTTGCTTCTTTTTGAATATAAACAGTAGCCAGTATTGTGATGACAACACAGAAAAAGTCGTAATGGTCACTACTGACACCATGTAAAATTTCCGGGTAGTTTATTACTTATCGATCTTTATCTATAAGTATGTTGTAGTAGGTATTTGTCTGTCTGTCTGTTTGTTTGTCTGTTAGATGTACGCGATATCTCACACAACGGTCAGAATAATGCCCTACCAAGACATATAGACTAGGGCAGTCTACCCACTCTAGTAGTTAGGAATTGGTGTGTATTTCCATAGTCATATAATATATTAAATTGTATCATATATTTGTTTCTCGATAAGAGAGAAAGTCGTAACGACAGTTTATTAGTGCTTCCTTGCATAGTATTACATGTAAACACTTCAATCAATCCGCTCATGCGTCGCGCTCTTCAGGCGCGTTGTTCTAATTGTATTCATTTCATTCTTAGTTGTCTTTGGAGTCTGTTGTTGTTTGCGTTTTATATTATTTGTATCAAAAAACTTGTGTGTTGTATTCGGAGTGAAGGACTGTGGCATAATCCAATAATATACGTCCATACTGGCGCTAAGCACTCAAGACTTTGGTGCCCTATATATAAATAATAATAATAGGAATGTAACTAGTGTTCCGTTTTTAGAAATATTTCCCACAGATACAAAAATAAGTAGAAAAAGAAGATGATACTTGAGAAAAGAAAAATAAGCAAAATTTGTTTCAACTGGGCCAATATTGAGGCCTGAGTCGTCAGGCCATTTTTTGGTATTGCATTAAACACTGAGGTATTATTAAAAATTCGACTATGAAAATTTCCATGAGATCGCCTTTTTGTTGTTACCCTAAGCACGTGCTTATTTTGTCCAGTGGTTAATTCAGCCCTAATTACAACATCCTTGCTTCATTATAAGCCTATAAATCCGTCAGCATATTAGAGCGAGACTAAAAAGAGGTAGTCTTGCCGTTGTAAACCAGTCTAATACCTTCAGTGAAATCGAATGTTAATTAATAGTATTGGAGTTACAGCAAATGCTGTTTAAACATTTACCGACTGACGCTTTTAACAATATTGAAGTTACGGACAAATGGTATTCAAACGTTTAACGAATGACGTTTTTAACAGCATTGAAGTTACAATGAAATGCTATTTAAGCGTTCATTCACTGGTGAGCTTTTTAACAGCATTGAAGTTACGGTAAAATGCCATTTCAACGTCCAATGACCGACGCTTTTTCAACAATATTGAAGTTAAGGTGAAATACTATGTAAGCGTCAACGTCGGACGCCTTTTAATAGTATTGAAGGTACGATGAAATGATGTTATCTAAGACCTTTTCTAGAGACAGGAAAATTATTTCTTCGGTGAAAATATTTATTTTGTCCTACTATATGAAAAAAATTAAAAAATGTTTTTTTTCGATAATTTATACCTCCTCCCCAAATTGCAGCAGATCTGCTACATTGGTTAATGGCGGTAAAATATGATATCGATAGAAATTCGTAGAAACGACTGAAAAAATATGTCATATTCAAAAATTAAATGTTTTTTTTTGGTAAATTTTAACATTTTGGGAAAGAAATCATAATAGCGATTAAGTAAAGTTTGGGGTATTACATGATTTTGAGGCATAAGGGGTATATTTAGTATATTTAAAATTGAAACCAAACTTTTCACTATATTGTTGTAGCAAATTATCAAGTTCTTAAATGCTAGCAGTTCACCGACCACAATTGAAAAACTAAAAATAAACTATATCAACAACAAAGAAACATATCATTCAAATAACTTTAAAACAATAAACTTGAAGTCAAAGTAAAACAAAATATGGAATCGCCGAGGCTTGTTATGGAATGCCACAAAGCAATTGCGTGATTTGTTCAAACACAAATGTGCTTTGCCCTTCAAGCATTTTACGAAGGATAAACAAGATTTTACGGCAACGTTGTCTGTTCATTTCATGGTTTGGAAGGTGACAAAAGCCATCAAACTTGAAGGCTGATACTGATGTGGGACTTGTTTGATGTACCTTTTTTGCAGAGCCCAATGATGGTCTTTCCACACGCTTTCTAACCTTACAAAGGGATGATGCAATCATAGCTTGAAAATGTCTTAAATGCATACACTTGTTTTTTCCAATACATTGCCATACAGTCCCTCTTGTATAAAAATCATATATTGAACAAAGCTATGGTTAGGGTGTGATAAAAAAAAATACATGTAATATCTCTTGCTTTTCAGCTGGTATTTATACAGAGAGCATATCATGTCCATGAGGTCAACACAGCCCATTGACTTGTTATATTCACCAATGACCCAAGGTCTTGGTACTAAAACATGCTCTTTTCTTAACCGGTCGTACCTTCTAACATCTTCAAGCTCATCAGGACCATTATACGAAGAAATCACTGTTACACACTTGTTATCATACCATCTAACTAGTGATAGATTCTGAGTAGTTTCCACAACAAAAGCACCTCTTCCCTCGGTCTTCAGTTGTTTCTCAGATTTGAGAGGGGCACCATGAAGAACATTTGTCCGCATTGTTCCTACATAGAACATGTTCCGTTGTCTAAGTTCATGAGCCATAGCAAAACCTGAAAAAAAAGTGTCTGCAAAGATTTTGAAGTTGTGTTTACTCGGCATTGAAGAACACAGCATTTCCACAAATGCCACAATGAGAATTACCATTGTTTTCATTTGGGTCTGAACCTTTGCCCTGATATATATCGAAAAGAAATAAGTAACCACTTGAGGAGCACCTAGCCCATAGCTTAAAACCCCATTTTTGGTCTGTGCCACTAGAATCCACAAATGCTTTAAGCATTTGCTGCAAGGTCTTATTCATTCTTTCACATAGACCATCCGACCTAGGATGATAAGGAGTCGTACGGGTTTTATCAATTTCGAATAAGGAACACATATGCTTAAACAAATGAGATTCAAAATTAACCTCTGGTCACAATGAATAATTCGTGGAGTACCAAATCTACTATAAAATTCCGTTACAAGTACATAGGCTGTAGTACTGGCTTTTTGATTAGGCAAAGGATAAGCCTAAACCCATTTAGTAAAATAGTCTGTGACTACTAACAGATGTTCATTGCCCCGTTCAGTTTTAGGTAAAGGACCCACAAAATCAAAACTAATTCTGAGAAGTAGCTCAGTACAAATCATTTTACACAATTCTGCACGTCGTTTCCCATGAGGGCTTTTGGTAGCAGTGCAAGCGTTACAATAACGACACCAAGAAGATACTTGACTGTGCATTCTAGGCCAATAAAATCGTTCCCTCAATTTTTTATAAGTTCGTTCTTTACCCAAATGTCCACCAGTACGCAACTCATGGAGTTGTCGGTACATTTCGCGACGCAAAACTAAAGGCAACACAATTTGAAAAATGGATTTCCCTACAGGCGCGGATGGCAAAAACTGGCGATGAAGCACTCCATCGATGACTCTCAATAATTTCCACTGGCTGCACAGGATTCAAACTTCTCTGGAGAAAAACAAGAGTTCTGCAGCTGGAGGTGGTTGATCCAACGTTTCCTTCATTGTCAGTACTTTAGAGATGTTATCGTCCTTCATCTGCATCTCACGCATATCGGTCAATGAATACGAAGCGAGTCATTCCATAGATTTACCATGACTCGGTTGCAAAGCAGCAACTTTGACAGTTTCCAATTCACACGGCTGATCACCATTCCCACAACTAGTGCAGGAATCACGCTCACATCGGCGACGAATACGACTCAAACCATCAGCATTGCCATGCTTGTAACCAGCACGATGTTCAACTGTAAAATCGTAAGTGTCCAGAACTGATATCCAACGAGCTACCATACCTTCCGGATCTTTAAAATTCAGAAGCCAACGTAGTGAAGCATGGTCAGTTCTCAGTTTGAAATGTCGACCCCACAGGAAATGACAAAAATGTTTGACCCTCCACTGCAACGCAAAAAGTTCGATACGTTGCACAATATCTCTTCTGCGCCCTGTTAAGGGTAACGCTGGCATATGCAATGACTTTTTCCTCGCCATTCTGAATTTGACTTAAAACTGCGCCAGCTCCAAAACCAGAACAATCAGTATCTAATATGAATTCGTCTCCATCTTCCTGTGGAAATGATAAAACAGGAGCACGAACTAAAAGTTCTTTCAAGCGAAGAAATGCGATATCACACTGCTTTGTCCAAGCAAATTCTACTTTCTTCTTCGTCAGATGAACAAGAGGATGTGCAATGGTAGAAAAATCTTCAACAAATTGTCTGTAATAATTACAAAATCCAAGAAATGACTGCAATTTTTTGACATTAGCAGGCTTGGGCCAACCATGAACAGCAGCAATTTTTCCATCGCTACAGCTTACACCATATTCAGATATTACATGTCCCAAATATTTCACTTTACGACGAAAAAGTTTACACTTCTCTGGCTTGAATTTCAGTCCAGCAGCACGAATTCGTATAAAACGTAACGTAAACTGCTCATGGCCAGATCAAAGTTTTCTCCATAGGACAAAATATCATCCAAGAATGCAAGACAAATTTTCCATAGAATTCCAGTCAAAACTTTGTCTATTAAACGCTGGAAGCAAGATGGCGCATTGGCCAGACCGAAGGCAAGAACACGAAATTGAAAATGATTATTTCCTGGCAAGCTGAATGCTGTTTTTTCCCGATCTTCTGGGTCGAGTTCTACTTGCCAGTACCCACTCGCCAAGTCCAACGATGAAAACCACTTTGCTTTACCCAATGCATCCAAAATATCATCAAATCTTGGCAAACTGTAGGCATCTTTGATGGTTACCAGATTAATTTTCCGAAATCGATACAAAAACGACAACTTCCGTCTTTCTTGGGAACGAGAACAATAGGCGAATTATAGGGGCTTTCACTCGGTTCTATTACACCTTGATCAAGCATGCTCTGCACTTGTTTCTCTGCGATTTCTCTTTTCGCCCATCCCATACGTCGTGGTGGAACTTTGATTGGTTCAGATGTTGACGTTTTAATCTTATGTTTGACTACAGAAGTTCGTCCCAGTTTGCCATCAGGACCAGCAAAAACATCCTGAAATTCAACTAGTAAATCATGAACACTTTGACGTTGTTCCACCGTTAAATCTTCTGGATCGTCGACGAGCTTCTTTAAATGTTCAGGTAGTTCCCTGGTGTCCATGACATCACCAGGCACCACTTGTTCCTGAGAAGAGACAGTCAGGTTTTCTCTTGGGCATAGTAATCCGATAAGCAAATCCGGAGGTATTTCTACCGCTTCCTTGCTAACATTGACCACCATGAGAGGCACTAAAGAGCATGAGGCGTCCACCACTCCGAGAAAGAAAAAAAAAACACGATGGCCATACTCGCTCTCAAACACACACGCAGCTTCTGCCACAGCTATGACGTCACTATTGAGTGTCCGCGGACAATTCAAACGACCATAAATCACAATCTCACTCTCTCTGGCAACAGTCACACATTTATCTACAACAATTCTACAACTAGGAACAGACGAAACAGGCTTAGTCAGAGAAACAGTTTTACCATCAACCTCCATTTGGCCTACAGACATATGCAAAACACAGTCATGCTCTTGGAAATAATCCATACCAAGCAAACCATAGGGGGCACCAAGATCAGCAATAATCACTCTCTGAACAGCACTAACAGAATCAATATAATACAAGTCAACACAAGTCAACCATACCACGAGCTTTCAGATAAGTACCATTAGCAGTTTGAAAACAAACATCACAAGGAGACAAATCACACTCCTTCCCACCAATAGAACAAACAACTGCATAATCTATAAGCGTAGCAGCACTACCAGAATCAATAAGAAAACGTACAGTAAGGCCATTCACATCAACCATAGCATACCAGCTAGTGGATAATCTCAAAGAACAAATCAAATTATCAAAATCATGGTCTATGCATACATTCGTCATCTTTCCAGTAGCAACTGAGGACCCCCGTGCTACTGATTTATGTATAAAGGCATATCATTATTCTTGGGAGCAGGGTGAAACTGGGGAATATTACCACCATCACGAGGAGTTTGGCCATTCCCACCCTAGGCAGAATTGGAGCTATTCCCTGGTGAAAAATTTCCTACAGGGCCACTGGCCGTTTGCTGGGCCGAATAAGCAGAAGGATGCGAATTCTGTGGAACATAATATCGAACACCCAGCTGTGTGACCTCTGCCATGACATCTCTGGCACTGGTTCTCAGAGCAATTCCTACGTATGTGACCCTTGGCACCACAGCCATAACAAGTAATCCTTCATTCCTACGCCCACCCTTCTGACGGGAAAATCGGGGTTGAGGAGCTTTGTCAAACATAGCACGAAAACTGTCAAGCATCTGTTTAATATCATTCGGCAGCTTAATAAATTCAGATTCACACACACCATCATCACGCTCAGAATTATTTACAACAGCTACCATGGGCTTACTAGCACGATTAAAACCAGGTGCACTGTGCGTAGCAACCATAGAATGACATACATCAGCCACAGTAATTAATTCATTCAAACTCTGAGTCTGCCTGATGGTCAAAGTCTTACACATCTCAAAATCAGGGAAACCTGAAATGAAACGCTGCTTAATCAGATTTTCACGAGCAATAACATACAAAGAAGGATAAGCCTTCCTTGACAATGCGCGGGGGAAAGTAGCATATTCCGTTGGTGTCTCAGTGGCCAACTTCTTCCTGTTATTAAACAGAGTAGCAAAGTATGACTCCTTACCCTCTGGATAATAACGCTTTTCCAAGTGACTCACTGCAACACTCAAACTGTGTCTATCGGGAAAAGATAATTCATTCAACAAGGACAAAGTCTTCCCACGCATACATGCAGCAAAATGTACACCAGCAATTTGATCAGTCCATCCATTACAGGGAGTAATAGATGAAAAATGACACAAATAATCATCCAAAGACATACCATCACCATTAAAAGTATCAGGCTGTCCATACTCATACTAATATTCATACCAAAAGGAACTGCCTTGTAATCAGTAACATTACCATTCATACTTGCATGCATAGATGTAGACTGGTCAACCACACACTCATCAGCAAAATTCAATTTTTTAATAGTACCGGTACCATTTATCAAACATTCATTATCAGTCAGGTTCACCATTCCTATCAACACTCTTGGGCACCTCAGGGGTTTTCAGAATAGGTTTAGGAATAAATTATGGCACCTCACCCTGAGCCATGGCCTCGTCAATGCTCTCCAGACGGCATACAACCCGTTCGAGTACTTCCTTCATGCCAAAATCTCTTTCTTCAAGTTGTATAACACTCTTGGCTTGACTACTTTCAGTTGAGACAAAGCATCTTGCAGTTGTCTAGCCAGTTCTTTATTTTCAGCTTCCAGTGATTTATTCTTTTCTTCAATTTCTTTGTTTTTGGTTTCCATCTGGGCAATTTTATCCCATATTACATTTCGTTCCTGGTCGCAATTCTTTCTTCGGTGTGACATCATGAACTTTTAATCAAAAAATCGTCTGACTTTTCAATTCTGGCGCTTGCTCGTCAATTTGCAACGGTACGACTTAACCGGAATACCGGTAGGTGCTCGCCACTAATACAGTCTAGTAATACTGTAATAATTAGTTCAGAAGATCCAATGTGCTGCAAAGACACACAAGTAGGTTCGAAGTTCACGATGCAAACGAAGAGACTTTATTAAAATAGTGTAAAATCCACGCTTAAAGCAGATAAAATAAGAGCGACAAAATACGGTCCTTACTCAGCGACAGCAAAAGCAAGAAAAAGAGACACTGCGAATCCGAAGCAGTTCACATATGCAGTGGTGGTTGGAGTCGAGTAACTGAATACAACTATTGGGCGAATTAGGGCTCAGACTCCACACACCAATGCATATGCAATAACCAGACAAGAAATATAAATAAAATAATAAACAATAAAAAAAAGTACAACTCCAGTCCCGCCACAGCTGACAAAACATCAGCAACACTAAACACAACTGACAACTGAAAAAAAAATATGAAAATAATGTTATACTGCCATATAAATGTTCTAAGATATGAAATAACCCTGAATAACACTTGATTCTGCTGTTATATCAACTTTTCCTATCCAAAAACAATCTATTTACGGGTTACAATATCTTTTGAATACACTCAAAAATTTTACCACTATTAACCAGAGTACCATATCTGCTATCATAAAATTATTCACTTGACTGCACAACCACAAAATTTGTTTTATTGCAATAAACTGTTCCTAGTCATAATATAGAAGCTGTACTTTACGTAAGACCTAAAATTTTCACTAGTCTGTAGGTCTTGTGTCCTAAATTACAGCCGGAATTTACTTCAGTTGAAGAAGGTTCACCAGATCCCGGAGTGGCCATTTTGAAATGCCGACCACTAGGCGGTGAGTTGGTGCCATCTGGTGGTATTGCAGAACTTGGCTATTATAGCACATTGTTTACGTTGGAAATTTTGGTGGAAAGTCGAAATGGCGTCCGAGATGTCGAATCACAAATCGTTGGTTAATAGAGGGTTAAACGTTCACCATCTGACGCTTTTTTTAATAGTATTAGAGTTACGGTGAAATGCTATTCAAACGTTCAACGTGTTATGCTTTTCAATAGTATGGAAATGACGGTAAAAATCGATTTGAACATTTAAACATGACTGAAATTTTTAACAGTATTTTATACCTGGTAAAGTGTCAGTCAATAAAAGGTTTAAATACCGTTCCGCCATAACTTCTATACTGTTGAAAATTGGGTACTCTCGTAGTGTGTGTACAGGGCTAGGGTTAGGCCATAATTTTATTCCTATTTTCCCTATTTTAGTTCTATTACGAGTTCGGTGACTGTCTGTGTTAACCAAGTGAATATACCCTCTGTCCATAGGTTTCAGTTCCTTTACACAACTTGATGTAAAGAAGGCGAACAAAATTAATTACCTCCATGTTGGTACTCACACTTCTGGAGCGCCAACTTTTTTGTTTCACACTTTTTATATCGTCTAAATTCATGTGAATGTATTTACTGCATGCAAAAATTTGTTTTGTAGTGATAATTCATTTCAACACAAAATAAACGAGAATATTGGTCAGAGACCGAAGACTTATCGATCGAAAGTCAGGGGATCCCCAAAACAGCACTCTTACTCCATAGTGACACCTTGTGTCCCATCACTAATTAAATAATAACTCGCTATTCATACGACATAATTCGCCCGAAATCAATAGGCTTCTGGTCCGAGATAAGATGAATGCACATGCGAAATCTGGTGCAAATTCGATCTTGCTTTCGTGAGATATCGCGGGCATCTAACAGACAAACAGACATACAGACAGACAGACAAATACCTATCAACATACTTACCGATTAAAAAATCGATAAGTAATAAATCAGCTGCATACAGAAGACGGAAATGCGTAAAGCTTTTTAAATACTGACCATGAAAACTACGTGGATATTAATGCAGTGGTGCTGAAATAGGTTTAACACTAATTTTTAAATTATTTATTATGCTATGGAATTGATATCTCAGATGGTTTAGGGGTTAGGATTCCTTGCTTTCACCCAGGCGGCCTGTGTTCAATTTCCTGTCTGGGAACCTTTTTATTCATCAAAATTCTGTCAGTTTTCGTTCCAAAACATCAGAAAGTGAATGAAGGAAGCTTAACACTACAGTCTATATACATAGAGCGACATAAGAATATGAGTAGCAAAATAAATAAATTAGCTGCTTACAGAAGGCTGAAATACATAAAGTGTTCTAAACTACATAAATATTAATTCAGTAGTGCTAAAATAAGTTAACGATTGTTAACGAAGTGAAGTTAACGGACTATTTCTCAAAAAATAGTAGATTTTTTCCAAGGGAACAGAACGAGAGAGAGAGAAAAATTACAATCTATTAATTTTGTAAAGAAAAACAGTATAGAACAAGATAACGTCCCTGGGTGGGCTCGAACCACCAACCTTTCGGTAACCCTCACTATGTGAGATAACAGCCGAACGCGCTGACCAATTGCGCCACAGAGACGGAAACGGGTAAGGGCATGTTAAGTTGCAAAATAATACATGGATATTAATTCAGTGGTACTAAAATAAGTTAACACTAATTCATTTTTAAAACATTTATCAGCTTAATAATTCATATCCTAGATGGTCTAGGGCAGTGGCGTAGCAAGACTCTTCTGCCCCCCGCAAAAATATTTCGTGGAAATGACCCTAAAAACTCTCGGAAATAAGCTAAAACAACGTTTTTTTTTTATTTCGTCAAAAAGCATAACATGTCGCTATATGAAGGCTATGGTAACCTGAAATGTGCGCTTTCGTGCTTTCGCGTTAGCAAACTCAACCACCATCTTCGTCATATCAATTTTTTCAATTTGCTTCAAAAATCAGTAGCTTATCTGTTATAATTGTCGTGAAACTTTTGGAAGAAAATTCATTCGCGTCGCCGCCATCACTTTTGGAGATTGAACACGTATCTGTTTTTTTACCGATACTACCGGTGCTAGGCCTAATTCCTCCTCAGTTACGTTCGGTATTCCCAAGTCTACTTGTTACAAATTTTGGTTTAAATATTTCGTTTATCTTGGTTCCTTTGATTTTTTTCATACGTTCCTCCTCTTCTGCCCTTTTTCTTCGTTTCTCTGCGCCACTGAGAGGTTTTGTCTTCGACGTCATTCTGACAGCTTTCGTAATTGTGCCGGTACGATCAAACCACACGGCGCCGAAAATCGACGACTCCGGCATTGTTACGTAACAATACGATTTGAGCAGAACTAAAATCAACATTATAATTAGATGTGCATTACTGGATTTGCAATGAAGCGTTTGGTTTTGCAGCTTAAATTTCTAAATTCTAACAGGTTGGGCCCCCTTTGTGCTGTGGGCTCCCCGCGACCGCGGGGGCTGCGGGGGTGGATGCTACGCCACTGGTCTAGGGGTTAGGATTCCTGGCTTTCACCCAGGCGGCCCGGGTTCGATTCCCGGTCTGGGAACCTTTTCATCGAGCAAAGATCTGTCAGTGTTCGTTTTGAAACGCCAGAAAGTGAAGGATGGAAGTTTCACCTTACAGTCTATATGCATAAAGCGACTAAAGAATATGGTAGCAAAATAAATAATTTAGCCGCTTACAGAAGGCAGAAATACATAAAGCGTTTTTAAACTACATGGATATTAATTCAGTGGTCCTGAAATAAGTTAAAACTAATTCATTTTAAAATATTTATCAGCCTATGAATGCATATCCCATATCGTCTAGGGGCTAGGATTCCAGGCTCTCACCCAGGCGACCCCGGTTCGATACCCGGTCTGGGAATCATTTTTATCCAGCAAAGATCTGTCAGTTTTTGTTGCGAAACTCTAGAAAATGAATGATGGAAGCTTCACATTATAGTCTATATACATAGAACGACTATTAAAAATATGATAGCGAAATAAATGAATTAGCTACTTACTGAATTAGCTACTTCCCGGTCTGGGAACCTTTTTGTCGAGCAAATATCTTTCAGTTTTTGTTGCGAAACGATAGGAAGTGAATGATGGAAGCTTTACACCACAGTCTATGTACATAAAGCGATATTAATCCAGTGGTACTGAAACAAGTTAACACTAATTCTTTTTTAAAATATTTATCAGCTTAAGAATTCATATCCCAGATGGTCTAGGGGTTAGGATTCTTGGCTCTCACCCAGGCGGCCCGGGTTTGATTCCAGGTCTGGGAACATTTTTATCCAGCAAAGATATGTCAGTTTTTGTTGCGAAACTCTTTATATGAATATGGAAGCTTTACACTATAGTCTATATACATAGAGCATTGTAGCGAAATAAATGAATTAGCTATTTACAGAAGGCAGAAATACATAAAGCGTTTTATACTACATTGATATTAATTCAGTGGTGCTAAAACAAGTTTACACCAATTCATTTTTAAAATATTAATCAGCGTATGAATTCATACCCCAGATGATCTAGGGGTTAGGATTCCTGGCTTTCACCCAGGCGGCCCGGGTTCGATTCCCGATCTGGGAACCATTTTTATCCAGCAAAGATCTGTCTGTTTTTGTTGCGAAACTCTAGGAAATGAATGATGGAAGCTTTACATTATAGTCTATATACATAGAGCGACTATTAAGAATATGGTAGCAAAATAAATAAATTATCTGCTTACAGAATGCAGAAATACAAATGAAAGCTTTACACTACAAACTATATTCATAAAGCGGCTTAAGAATAAGGTGGCAAAACTGGAACGTTTCGAGTGGGCCATTAGTGACATTTTATTTGATGATGAAACTTGCACGGATATTAATTCAGTGGTGCTAAAAAAAGAAAACACTCATTCATTTTTAATATATTTATCAGTGTGTGAACTCATATCCCAGATGATCTAGGGGTTAGGATTCCTGGATTTTACCCAGGCGGCCCGGGTTTGATATCCGGTCTGGGAACCTTTTTGTCCAGCAAAGATCTGTCGGTTTTTGTTGGAAACGCTAGGAAGTGAATGATGGAAGCTCTACACTACAGTCTATATACATAGAGCGACTATTGGGAATATTGTAGCGAAATAAATAAATTAGCTGCTTACAGAAGTCAGAAATACATAAAGAATTTCAAACTACATGGATATTATTTCAGTGGTACTAAAATAATTTCACAGTAATTCATTTTTGAAATAGATATTAGCTTATGAATTCATATCCCAGATGGTCTAGGGGTTAGGATTCCTGGCTTTTACCCAGGTGGCCCGGATTCGATTCCCGGTCTGCATACCTTCTTATACAGCAAAGATTTTACACTATAGTCTATATACAGAAGGCAGAAATACATAAAGCGTTTTAAACTACATTGATATTAATTGAGTGGTGCTAAAATAAGTTAACACCAATTCATTTTTAAAATATTTATCAGCGTATAGATTCGTATCCCAGATTGTCTAGGGGTTAGGATTCCTGGCTTTCACCCAGGCGGCCCGGGTTCGATTCCCGGTCTGGGAACCTTTTTGTCCAGCAAAGATCTGTCGGTTTTTGTTTCGAAACACTTGGAAGGGAATGATGGAAGCACTTTACACTACAGGCTATATACATAGAGCGACTATTGGGAATATTGTAGCGAAATAAATAAATTAGCTTCTTACAGAAGTCAGAAATACTTATAGAATTTTAAACTGCATGGATACTATTTCAGTGGTACTGAAATAAGTTAACACTAATTCATTTTTAAAATATTTACCAGCCTATGAATTCATGTCCCAGATGGTCTAGGGGTTAGGATTCCTGGCTCTCACCCAGGCGGCCCGGGTTCGATTCCCGGTCTGGGAACCTTTTTATCCAGCAAAGATCTGTAAGTGTTCGTTTCGAAAAGCCAGAAAGTAAATGATGGAAGTTTCACCTTACAGTCTATATGCATAACGCGACTAGAGAATATGGAAATGAATAATGGAAGCTTCACACCGTAGTCTAAATACATAGAGCGACTATTAAGAATATGGTAGCGAAATAAATGAATTAGCTACTTACAGAAAGCAGAAATACATAAAGCGTTTTAAACTACTAGAATATTAATTCAGTGGTGCTAAAATAAGTTAACATCAATTCATTTTAAAAATATTTATGGTAGTAAAATAGGTTACCACTAATTCATTTTTAAAATATTTATCAGCGTATGAACTCATATCCCAGATGGCCTAGGGGTTAGGATTCCTGTCTTTTACCCAGGCGGCCCGGGTTAGATTCCCGGTCTGGGAACCTTTTTATCCAGCAAAGATCTGTAAGTGTTCGTTTCGAAAAGCCAGAATATAAATGATGGAAGTTTCACCTTACAGTCTATATGCATAAAGCGACTAGAGAATATGATAGCAAAATAAATAAGTTAGTTGCTTACAGAAGAAAGAAATTCATAAAGCGTTTTAAACTACATGGATATTAATTCAGTGGTACTGAAATAAGTTAACACTAATTAATTTTTAAAAAATTTATCAGCTTATGAATTCATATCCCAGATCGTCTAGGGGCTAGGATTCCTGGCTCTCACCCAGGCAACCCGGGTTCGATTACCGATCTGGGAATCATTTTTATCCAGCAAAGATCTGTCAGTTTTTGTTGCCAAACTCTAGGAAGTGAAAGATGGAAGCTCTTTACACTACAGTCTATATACATAGAGCGACTATTGGGAATACTGTAGCGAAATAAATAAATTAGCTGCTTACAGAATTCAGAAATACATAAAGAATTTTAAACTACATGGATACTATTTCAGTGGTACTGAAAAGTTAACACTAATTCATTTTTAAAATATTTATCAGCCTATGAATTCATATCCCAGATGATCTAGGGGTTAGGATTCCTGGCTCTCACCCAGGCGGCCCCTGTTCGATTCCCGATCTGGGAACCATTTTTATCCAGCAACGATCTGAAAGTTTTTGTTGCGAAACTCTAGGAAAAGAATGATGGAAGAATTACATTATAGTCGATGTACATAGAGCGACTTTAAGAATATGTTAGCAAAATAAATGAATTAGCTACTTACTGATTTAGCTACTTCCCGGTCTGGGAACCTTTTTGTCCAGAAAATATCTTTCAGTATTTGTTGCGAGACGATAGGAAGTGAATGATGGAAGCTTTACACCACAGTCTTTGTACATAAAGCGATATTAGTTCAGTGGTACTGAAATAAGTTAACATCAATTCAATTTTAAAATATTTATTAGCTCAATAATTCATATCCCAGATGGTCTATGGGTTAGGATTCCTGGCTCTCACCCAGGAGGCCCGGGTTCGATTCCCGGTCTGGGAACATTTTTATCCAGCAAAGATCTGTCAATTTTTGTTGCGAAACTCTATTAAATGAATATGGAAGCTTTATACTATAGTCTATATACAGAAGGCAGAAATACATAAAGCGTTTTAAACTACATTGATATTAATTCAGTGGTGCTAAAGTAAGTTTACACCAATTCATTTTTAAAATATTTATCAGCGTATGAAATCATATCCCAGAAGGTCGAGGGGTTAGAATTCCTGGCTTTCACCCAGGCGGCCCGGATTCGATTCTCGGTCTGGGAACCTTTTTATCCAGCAAAGATCCTGTCAGTGTTCGTTTCGAAAAGCCAGAACGTAAATGATGGAAGTTTAACCTTACAGTCTATATGCATAAAGCGACTAAACAATATGGTAGCAAAATAAATAAATTTGCTGCTTACAGAAGACAGAAATACATAAAGCGTTTTAAACTACATGGATATTAATTCAGTGGTGCAAAATAAGTAAAACACCAATTCATTTTTAAAATAATTATCAACGGTTAGGGGTTAGGATTCCTGGCTTACACCCAGTCGGCCCGGGTTCGATTCCCGGTCTGGGAACCTTTTTCTACAGCTAAGATCTGTCAGTGTTCGTTTCGAAACGCCAGGAAGTAAATGATGGAAGAAAGAATATGGTAGCAAAATGAATGAATTAGCTGCTTACAGAAGGCAGAAATACATAAAGCGTTTTTAAACTACATGGATATTAATTCAGTGGTACTGAAATAAGTTAACACTAATTCATTTCTAAAATACTTATCAGCCTAATAATTCATGTCCCAGATGGTCTAGGGATTAGGATTCCTGGCTCTCACCCAGGCGGCCCGGGTTCGATTCCCGGTCTGGGATCATTTTTATCCAGCAAAGATCTGTCAATTTTTGTTGCGAAACTCTATTAAATGAATATGGGAGCTTTACACTATAGTCTATATACAGAAAGCAGAAATACATAAAGCGTTTTAAACTACATTGATATTATTTCAGTGGTGCTAAAATAAGTTAACACCTATTCATTTTTAAAATATTTATCGGCGCATGAATTCGTATCCCAGATGGTCTAAGGGTTAGGATTCCTGGCTTTCACCCAGGCGGCCCGGGTTCGATTCCCGGTCTGGGAACCTTTTTCTCCAGCAAAAATCTGTCAGTTTTTGTTGCGAAACTCTAGGAAATGAATGATGGAAGCTTTACATTATAGTCTATATACATAGAGCTACTATTAGAAATATGGTAGCAAAATAAATAAATTATCTGCTTACAGAATGCAGAAATACATATGAAAGCTTTACACTACAGGCTATATTCATAAAGCGACTTATAAGCGACCCGGATTCGATTCCCGGTCCGGAACCTTTTTATCCAGCAAAGATCCTGTAAGTGTTCGTTTCGAAAAGCCAGAATGTATATGATGGTAGCTTCACACTACAGTCTATATACATATAGCGACTTAAGAATATGGTAGCAGAATAAATAAATTAGCTGCTTACAGAAGGCAGAAATACATAAAGTGTTTTAAATACTGACGTTGTAAACTACATAAATATTAATTCATTAGTGCTAAAATAAGTAAACAATTGTTAACGGAGTGAAGTTAACGAATTATTTCTCAAAAATAGTGGATTTCTCCCAAGGGAACACAACGAGAGAGAGAGAAAAAAATTACAATCTTTTAATTTTGTAAAAATACAATATAGAACAAGATAACGTCCCTTGGTGGGCTCGAACCACCAACCTTTCGGTAACCCTCACAATGTGAGATAACAGCCGAACGCGCTGACCAATTGCGCCACAGAGACGGACGGGAGTTGGGACATGTTAAGATGCAATATAATACAATTGAGCTATCAATTCTATTTGTTAATCTGTAACAAAGGGTTGTAGTGACACCCAGACGGCCCGGGCTCGATTTCCGGTCTGGGAACGTTTTTGTCGAGCAAATTTCTGTCAGTCTTTCTTGCGAAACGCTAGGAAGTGAATGATGGAAGCTTTACACCACAGTCTATATACATAAAGCGACTATTAAGAATGTGGTAGTGAAATAAATAAATTAGCTGTTTACAGAAGGCAGAAATACATAAAGAATTTTAAACTACATGGATATTAATTTAGTGGTGCTAAAATAAGTTAAAACTAACTCATTTTTAAAATATTTATCAGCCTAAGAATTCATATCCCATATGGTACTAAAATATGTTAACACTAATTCATTTTTAAAATATTCATCAGCGTATTAATTCATATCCCAGATGGTCTAGGGGTTAGGATTCCTGGCTTTCACCCAGGCGTCCCGGTTTCGAATCCCGGTCTGGGAACCTTCTTATCCAGCAATAATCTGTTCAGTTTTTGTTGCAAAACTCTAGGAAATGAATAATGAAAGCTTTACACTATAGTCTATATAAATAGAGCGACTATTAAGAATATGGTAGCGAAATAAATGAATTAGCTACTCACAGAAGGCAGAAATACATAAAGCGTTTTAAACTACTAGGATATTAATTCAGTGGTGCTAAAATAAGCTAACACCAATTCATTTTAAAAATATTTATGGTAGTAAAATAGGTTAATACTAATTCATTTTTAAAATATTTATCAGCGTATGAAATCATATCCCAGAAGGTCGAGGGGTTAGAATTCCTGGCTTTCACCCAGGCGGCCCGGATTCGATTCCCGGTCTGGGAACCTTTTTATCAAGCAAAGATCCTGTCAGTGTTCGTTTCGAAAAGCCAGAAAGTGAATGATGGAAGTTTCACCTTACAGTCTATATGCATAAAGCGACTAAAGAATATCGTAGCAAAATAAATAAATTAGCTGCTTACAGAAGGCAGAAATACATAAAGCGTTTTAAACTACAAGGATATTAATTCAGTGGTGCAAAAATAAGTAAAACACCAATTCATTTTTAAAATGTTTATCAACGGTTAGGGGTTAGGATTCCTGGATTTCACACAGGCGGCCCGGGTTCGATTTCCGGTCTGGGAACCTTTTTCTCCAGCAAATATCTGTCAGTGTTCGTTTCGAAACGCCAGAAAGTAAATGATGGAAGAAAGAATAAGGTAGCAAAATGAATAAATTAGCTGCTTACAGAAGGCAGAAATACATAAAGCGTTTTTAAACTACATGGATATTAATTCAGTGGTGCTGAAATAAGTTAACACTAATTCATTTTTAAAATTCTTATCAGCCTAAGAATTTATATCCCATATGGTACTAAAATATGTTAACACTAATTCATTTTAAATATATTTATCAGCCTAAGAATTTATATCCCATATGGTACTAAAATATGTTAACACTAATTCATTTTAAATATATTTATCAGCCTAAGAATTCATATCCCAGATGGTACTAAAATAAGTTAACACCAATTCATTTTAAAAATATTTATGGTAGTAAAATAGGTTAATACTAATTCATTTTTAAAATATTTATCAGCGTATGAATTCGTATCCCAGATGGTCTAGGGGTTAGGATTCCTGGCTTTCACCCAGGCGGCCCGGGTTCGATTCCAGGTCTGGGAACCTTTTTCTCCAGCAAAAATCTGTCAGTTTTTGTTGTGAAACTCTCGGAAATGAATGATGGAAGCTTTACATTATAGTTTATATACATAGAGCGACTATTAGGTATATGGTAGCAAAATAAATAAATTATCTGCTTACAGAATGCAGAAATACATATGAAAGCTTTACACTACAGGTTATATTCATAAAGCGACTTAAAAATAAGGTAGCAAAACTGGAACGTTTCGAGTGGGCCATTAGTGACATTTTATTTGATGATGAAACTTGCACAGATATTAATTCAGTGGTGCTAAAGTATTTTAACAGTAATTCATTTTTAAAATAGGTATTAGCTTATGAATTCATATCTCAGATGGTGTAAGGGTTAGGATTCCTGGCTTTCACCCACGCGGCCCGGATTCGATTCCCGGCCCGGAACCTTTTTATCAAGCAAAGATCCTGTAAGTGTTCGTTTCGAAAAGCCAGAATATAAATGATGGTAGATTCACACTACAGTCTATATACATATAGCAACTTAAGAATATGGTAGCAGAATAAATAAATTAGCTGCTTACAGAAGGCAGAAATACATAAAGTGTTTTAAATACTGACGTTGGTAACTACATAAATATTAATTCAGTAGTGCTAAAATAAGTTAACAATTGTTAACAAAGTGAAGTTAACGAATTATTTCTCAAAAATAGTGGATTTCTCTCAAGGGAACACAACGAGAGAGAGAGAGAAAAAAATTACAATCTATTAATTTTGTAAAAATAAAGTATAAAACAAGATAACGTCCCCGGGTGGGCTCGAACCACCAACCTTTCGGTAACCCTCACAATGTGAGATAACAGCCGAACGCGCTGACCAATTGCGCCACAGAGACGGACGGGAGTTAGGACATGTTAAGTTGCAATATAATACAATTGAGCTATCAATTCTATTTGTTAATCTGTAACATAGGTTTGTAGTGACACCCAGACGGCCCGGGTTCGATTTCCGGTCTGGGAACGTTTTTTCGAGCAAATTTCTGTCAGTTTTTCTTGCAAAACGCTAGGAAGTGAATGATGGAAGCTTTACACCACAGTCTATATACATAAAGCGACTATTAAGAATATGGTAGTGAAATAAATAAATTAGCTGCTTACAGAAGGCAGAAATACATAAAGAATTTTAAACTACATGGATATTAATTTAGTGGTGCTAAACTTAGTTAAAACTAAATCATTTTTAAAATATTTATCAGCCTAAGAATTTATATCCCATATGGTACTAAAATATGTTAACACTAATTCATTTTAAATATATTTATCAGCCTAAGAATTCATATCCCAGATGGTACTAAAATAAGTTAACACCAATTCATTTTAAAAATATTTATGGTAGTAAAATAGGTTAATACTAATTCATTTTTAAAATATTTATCAGCGTATGAAATCATATCCTAGAAGGTCGAGGGGTTAGAATTCCTGGCTTTCACCCAGGCGGCCCGGATTCGATTCTCGGTCTGGGAACCTTTTTATCCAGCAAAGATCCTGTCAGTGTTCGTTTAGAAAAGCCAGAAAGTAAATGATGGAAGTTTAACCTTACAGTCTATATGCATAAAGCGACTAAAGAATATGGTAGCAAAACAAATAAATTTGCTGCTTACAGAAGACAGAAATACATAAAGCGTTTTAAACTACATGGATATTAATTCAGTGGTGCAAAATAAGTAAAACACCAATTCATTTTTAAAATAATTATCAACGGTTAGGGGTTAGGATTCCTGGCTTACACCCAGTCGGCCCGGTTCGATTCCCGGTCTGGGAACCTTTTTCTACAGCTAAGATCTGTCAGTGTTCGTTTCGAAACGCCAGGAAGTAAATGATGGAAGAAAGAATATGGTAGCAAAATTAATGAATTAGCTGCTTACAGAAGGCAGAAATACATAAAAGCATTTTAAAAATACATGGATATTAATTCAGTGGTACTGAAATAAGTTAACACTAATTCATTTTTAAAAAACTTATCAGCTTAATAATTTATGTCCCAGATGGTCTAGGGATTAGGATTCCTGGCTCTCACCCAGGCGGCCCGGGTTCGATTCCCGGCCTGGGAACATTTTTATCCAGCAAAGATCTGTCAATTTTTGTTGCGAAACTCTATTAAATGAATATGGGAGCTTTACACTATAGTCTATATACAGAAGGCAGAAATACATAAAGCGTTTTAAACTACATTGATATTAATTCAGTGGTGCTAAAATAAGTTAACACCTATTCATTTTAAAAATATTTATCAGCGCATGAATTCGTATCCCAGATGGTCTAGGGGTTAGGATTCCTGGCTTTCACCCAGGCGGCCCGGGTTCGATTCCCGGTCTGGGAACCTTTTTCTCCAGCAAAGATCTGTCAGTTTTTGTTGCGAAACTCTAGGAAATGAATGATGGAAGCTTTACTTATAGTCTATATACATAGAACGACTATTAGGAATATGGTAGCAAAATAAATTAATTATCTGCGTACAGAATGCAGAAATACATATGAAAGCTTTACACTACAAGCTATATTCATAAAGCGACTTAAAAATAAGGTAGCAAAACTGGAACGTTTCGAGTGGGCCATTAGTGACATTTTATTTGATGATGAAACTTGCACGGATATCAATTCAGTGGTGCTAAAATATTTTAACAGTAATTCATTTTTAAAATAGTTATAAGCTTATGAATTCATATCTCAGATGGTCTAGGGGTTAGGATTCCTGGCTTTTACCCGTGCGGCCCGGATTCGATTCCCGGTCCGGAACCTTTCTATCCAGCAAAGATCCTGTAGGTGTTCGTTTCGAAAAGCCAGAATATAAATGATGGTAGCTTCACACTACAGTCTATATACATATAGCGACTTAAGAATATGGTAGCAGAATAAATAAATTAGCGGCTTACAGAAGGCAGAAATACATAAAGTGTTTTAAATACTGACGTTGGCAACTACATAAATATTAATTCAGTAGTGCTAAAATAAGTTAACAATTGTTAACGAAGTGAAGTTAATGAACTATTTCTCAAAAATAGGGGATTTCTCCCAAGGGAACACAACGAGAGAGAGAGAAAAAAATAACAATCTTTTGATTTTGTAAAAATACAGTATAGAACAAGATAACGTCCCTGGGTGGGCTCGAACCACCAACCTTCCGGTAACCCTCACAATGTGAGATAACAGCCGAACGCGCTGACAAATTGCGCCACAGAGACGGACGGGAGTTGGGACATGTTAAGTTGCATTACAATACAGTTGAGCTATCAATTCTATTTGTTAATCTGTAACATAGGTTTGTAGTGACACCCAGACGGCCCGGGTTCGATTCCCGGTCTTGGAACGTTTTTGTCGAGCAAATTTCTGTCAGTTTTTCTTGCGAAACGCTAGGAAGTGAATGATGGAAGCTTTACACCACAGTCTATATACATAAAGCGACTATTAAGAATATGGTAGTGAAATAAATAAATTGGCTGCTTACAGAAGGCAGAAATACATAAAGAATTTTAAACTACATGGATATTAATTTAGTGGTGCTAAAATAAGTTAACACCAATTCATTTTTAAAATATTTATCAGCCTAAGAATTCATATCCCAGATGGTACTAAAATAAGTTAACACTAATTCATTTTTAAAATATTCATCAGCGCATGAATTCATATCCCAGATGGTCTAGGGGTAAGGATTCCTGGCTTTCAGCCAGGCGGCCCGGGTTCGATTGCCGGTCTGGGAACCTTTTTATCCTGCAATAATCTGTTCAGTTTTTGTTGCAAAACTCTAGGAAATGAATAATGGAAGCTTTACGATATAGTCTACATACATAGAGCCACTATTAAGAATATGGTAGCGAAATGAATGAATTAGATACTTACAGAAGGCAGAAATACATAAAGCGTTTTAAACAACTAGGATATTAATTCAGTGGCGCTAAAATAAGTTAACACCAATTCATTTTAAAAATATTTATGGTAGTAAAATAGGTTAATACTAATTCATTTTAAAAATAATCGGCAGCGTATGAATTCATATCTCAGAAGGTCGAGGGGTTAGAATTCCTGGCTTTCACCCAGGCGGCCCGGATTCTATTCCCGGTCTGGGAACCTTTTTATCCAGCAAAGATCCTGTCAGTGTTCGTTTCGAAAAGCCAGAAAGTAAATGATGGAAGTTTCACCTTACAGTCTATATGCATAAAGCGACTAAAGAATATGGTAGCAAAATAAATAAATTAGCTGCTTACAGAAGGCAGAAATACATAAAAAGTTTTTAAACTACATGGATATTAATTCAGTGGTACTGAAATAAGTTAACACGAATTCATTTTTAAAATATTTATCAACCTATGAATTCATATCCCAGATCATCTAGGGGTTAGGATTCCTGGCTTTTACCCATGCGGCCCGAATTCGATTCCCGGTCTGGGAACCTTTTTATCCAGCAAAGATCCTGTAAGTGTTCGTTTCGAAAAGCCAGAATATAAATGATGGTAGCTTCACACTACAGTCTATATAAATATAGCGACTTAAGAATATGGTAGCAGAATAAATAAATTAGCTGCTTACAGAAGGCAGAAATACATAAAGTGTTTTGAATACTGACGTTGGCAACTACATAAATATTAATTCAGTAGTGCTAAAATACCTTAACAATTGTAAACGAAGTGAAGTTAACGAACTATTTCTCAAAATTAGTGAATTTCTCTTAAGGGAACACAACGAGAGAGAGAGAAAAAAATTACAATCTTTTAATTTTGTAAAAATACTGTATAGAACAAGCCAACGTCCCTGGGTGAGCTCGAACCACCAACCTTTCGGTAACCCTCACAATGTGAGATAACAGCCGAACGCGCTGACCAATTGCGCCACAGAGACGGACGAGAGTTAGGACATGTTAAGTTGCAATATAATACAATTGAGCTATCAATTCTATTTGTTAATCTGTAACATAAGTTTGTAGTGACACCCAGAGGGCACGGGTTCGATTCCCTGTCTTGGAACGTTCTTGTCGAGCAAATTTCTGTCAGTTTTTCTTGCGAAACGCTAGGAAGTGAATGATGGAAGCTTTACACCACAGTCTATATACATAAAGCGACTATTAAGAATATGGTAGGGAAATAAATGAATTAGCTACTCACAGAAAGCAGAAATACATAAAGCGTTTTAAACTACTAGGATATTAATTCAGTGGTGCTAAAATAAGTTAACACCAATTCATTTTAAAAATATTTATGGTAGTGAAATAGGTTAATACTAATTTATTTTCAAAATAATTATCAGCGTATGAATTCATATCCCAGAAGGTCGAGGGGTTAGAATTCCTGGCTTTAACCCAGGCGGCCCGGATTCGATTCCCGGTCTGGGAACATTTTTATCCAGCAAAGATCCTGTCAGTGTTCGTTTCGAAAGCCAGACAGTAAATGATGGAAGTTTCACCTTACAGTCTATATGCATAAAGCGACTAAAGAATATGGTAGCAAAATAAATAAATTAGCTGCTTACAGAAGGCGGAAATACATAAAGCGTTTTAAACTACATGGATATTAATTGAGTGGTGCAAAAATAAGTAAAACACCAATTAATTTTTAAAATATTTATCAACGGTTAGGGGTTAGGATTCCTGGCTTTCACCCAGGCGGCCCGGGTTCGATTCCCGGTCTGGGAACCTTTTTCTCCAGCAAAGATCTGTCAGTGTTCGTTTCGAAACGCCAGAAAGTAAATGATGGAAGAAAGAATAATGTAGTAAAATGAATAAATTAGCTGCTTACAGAAGGCAGAAATAAATAAAGCGTTTTTAAACTACATGGATATTATTTCAGTGGTACTGAAATAAGTTACCACTAATTCATTTTTAAAATACTTATCAGCCTAATAATTCATATCCCGGATGGCTTAGGGGTTAGGATTCCTGGCTCTCACCCAGGCGGCCCGGGTTCGATTCCGGGTCTGGGAACATTTTTATCCAGCAAAGATCTGTCAATTATTGTTGCGAAACTCTATTAAATGAATATGGAAGCTTTACACTATAGTCTATATACATAAGGCAGAAATACATAAAGCGTTTTAAACTACATTGATATTAATTCAGTGGTGCTAAAATATGTTAACACCTATTCATTTTTAAAATATTTATCAGCGTATGAAATCGTATCCCAGATGGTCTTGGGGTTAGGATTCCTGGCTTTCACCCAGGCGCCCCGTGTTCGATTCCCGGTCTGGGAACCTTTTTATCCAGCAAAGATCTGTCAGTGTTCGTTTTGAAACGCCAGAAAGTAAATGATGGAAGAAAGAATATGGAAGCAAAATAAATAAATTATCTGCTTACAGAATGCAGAAATACATATGGAAGCTTTACACTACAGGCTATATTCATAAAGCGACTTAAAAATAAGGTAGCAAAACTGGAACGTTTCGAGTGGGTCATTAGTGACATTTTATTTGATGATGAAACTTGCACGGATATTAATTCAGTGGTGCTTAAATATTTTAACAGTAATTCATTTTTAAAATAGGTATTTGCTTATGAATTCATATCTCAGATGGTCTAAGGGTTAGGATTCCTGGCCTTCACCCATGCGGCCCGGATTCGATTCCCGGTCCGGAACCTTTTTATCCAGCAAAGATCCTGTAAGTGTTCGTTTCGAAAAGCCAGAATGTATATGATGGTAGCTTCACACTACAGTCTATATACATATAGCGACTTAAGAATATGGTAGCAGAATAAACAAATTAGCTGCTTACAGAATGCAGAAATACATATGAAAGCTTTACACTACAGGCTATATTCATAAAGCGACTTAAAAATAAGGTAGCAAAACTGGAACGTTTCGAGTGGGTCATTAGTGACATTTTATTTGATGATGAAACTTGCACGGATATTAATTCAGTGGTGCTTAAATATTTTAACAGTAATTCATTTTTAAAATAGGTATTTGCTTATGAATTCATATCTCAGATGGTCTAAGGGTTAGGATTCCTGGCCTTCACCCATGCGGCCCGGATTCGATTCCCGGTCCGGAACCTTTTTATCCAGCAAAGATCCTGTAAGTGTTCGTTTCGAAAAGCCAGAATGTATATGATGGTAGCTTCACACTACAGTCTATATACATATAGCGACTTAAGAATATGGTAGCAGAATAAACAAATTAGCTGCTTACAGAAGGCAGAAATACATAAAGTGTTTTAAATACTGACGTTGTAAACTACATAAATATTAATTCATTAGTGCTAAAATAAGTAAACAATTGTTAACGGAGTGAAGTTAACGAATTATTTCTCAAAAATAGTGGATTTCTCCCAAGGGAACACAACGAGAGAGAGAGAAAAAAATTACAATCTATTAATTTTGTAAAAATACAATATAGAACAAGATAACGTCCCTTGGTGGGCTCGAACCACCAACCTTTCGGTAACCCTCACAATGTGAGATAACAGCCGAACGCGCTGACCAATTGCGCCACAGAGACGGACGGGAGTTGGGACATGTTAAGATGCAATATAATACAATTGAGCTATCAATTCTATTTGTTAATCTGTAACAAAGGGTTGTAGTGACACCCAGACGGCCCGGGCTCGATTTCCGGTCTGGGAACGTTTTTGTCGAGCAAATTTCTGTCAGTCTTTCTTGCGAAACGCTAGGAAGTGAATGATGGAAGCTTTACACCACAGTCTATATACATAAAGCGACTATTAAGAATGTGGTAGTGAAATAAATAAATTAGCTGTTTACAGAAGGCAGAAATACATAAAGAATTTTAAACTACATGGATATTAATTTAGTGGTGCTAAAATAAGTTAAAACTAACTCATTTTTAAAATATTTATCAGCCTAAGAATTCATATCCCATATGGTACTAAAATATGTTAACACTAATTCATTTTTAAAATATTCATCAGCGTATTAATTCATATCCCAGATGGTCTAGGGGTTAGGATTCCTGGCTTTCACCCAGACGTCCCGGTTTCGAATCCCGGTCTGGGAACCTTCTTATCCAGCAATAATCTGTTCAGTTTTTGTTGCAAAACTCTAGGAAATGAATAATGAAAGCTTTACACTATAGTCTATATAAATAGAGCGACTATTAAGAATATGGTAGCGAAATAAATGAATTAGCTACTCACAGAAGGCAGAAATACATAAAGCGTTTTAAACTACTAGGATATTAATTCAGTGGTGCTAAAATAAGCTAACACCAATTCATTTTAAAAATATTTATGGTAGTAAAATAGGTTAATACTAATTCATTTTTAAAATATTTATCAGCGTATGAAATCATATCCCAGAAGGTCGAGGGGTTAGAATTCCTGGCTTTCACCCAGGCGGCCCGGATTCGATTCCCGGTCTGGGAACCTTTTTATCAAGCAAAGATCCTGTCAGTGTTCGTTTCGAAAAGCCAGAAAGTGAATGATGGAAGTTTCACCTTACAGTCTATATGCATAAAGCGACTAAAGAATATCGTAGCAAAATAAATAAATTAGCTGCTTACAGAAGGCAGAAATACATAAAGCGTTTTAAACTACATGGATATTAATTCAGTGGTGCAAAAATGAGTAAAACACCAATTCATTTTAAAATATTTATCAACGGTTAGGGGTTAGGATTCCTGGCTTACACCCAGTCGGCCCGGGTTCGATTCCCGGTCTGGGAACCTTTTTCTCCAGCAAAGATCTGTCAGTGTTTGTTTCGAAACGCCAGGAAGTAAATGATGGAAGAAAGAATATGGTAGCAAAATGAATGAATTAGCTGCTTACAGAAGCCAGAAATACATAAAGCGTTTTTAAACTACATAGATATTAATTCAGTGGTACTGAAATAAGTTAACACTAATTCATTTTTAAAATACTTATCAGCCTAATATTTCATGTCCCAGATGGTCTAGGGGTTAGGATTCCTGGCTCTCACCCAGGCGGCCCGGGTTCGATTCCCGGTCTGGGAACATTTTTATCCAGCAAAGATCTGTCAATTTTTGTTGCGAAACTCTATTAAATGAATATGGGAGCTTTACACTATAGTCTATATACAGAAGGCAGAAATACATAAAGCGTTTTAAACTACATTGATATTAATTCAGTGGTGCTAAAATAAGTTAACACCTATTCATTTTTAAAATATTTATCAGCGTATGAATTCGTATCCCAGATGGTCTAGGGGTTAGGATTCCTGGCTTTCACCCAGGCGGCCCGGGTTCTATTCCCGGTCTGGGAACCTTTTTCTTCAGCAAAAATCTGTCAGTTTTTGTTGCGAAACTCTAGGAAATGAATGATGGAAGCTTTACATTATAGTTTATATACATAGAGCGACTATTAGGAATATGGTAGCAAAATAAATAAATTATCTGCGTACAGAATGCAGAAATACATATGAAAGCTTTACACTACAGGTTATATTCATAAAGCGACTTAAAAATAAGGTAGCAAATCTGGAACGTTCGAGTGGGCCATTAGTGACATTTTATTTGATGATGAAACTTGCACGGATATCAATTCAGTGGTGCTAAAATATTTTAACAGTAATTCATTTTTAAAATAGGTATTAGCTTATGAATTCATATCTCAGATGGTGTAAGGGTTAGGATTCCTGGCTTTCACCCACGCGGCCCGGATTCGATTCCCGGTCCGGAACCTTTTTATCCAGCAAAGATCCTGTAAGTGTTCGTTTCGAAAAGCCAGAATATAAATGATGGTAGATTCACACTACAGTCTATATACATATAGCAACTTAAGAATATGGTAGCAGAACAAATAAATTAGCTGCTTACAGAAGGCAGAAATACATAAAGTGTTTTAAATACTGACGTTGGTAACTACATAAATATTAATTCAGTAGTGCTAAAATAAGATAACAATTGTTAACGAAGTGAAGTTAACGAGTTATTTCTCAAAAATAGTGGATTTCTCCCAAGGGAACACAACGAGAGAGAGAGAAAAAAATTACATTCTATTAATTTTGTAAAAATACGGTATAAAACAAGATAACGTCCCTGGGTGGGCTCGAACGACCAACCTTTCGGTAACCCTCACAATGTGAGATAACAGCCGAACGCGCTGACCAATTGCGCCACAGAGACGGACGGGAGTTAGGACATGTTAAGTTGCAATATAATACAATTGAGCTATAAATTCTATTTGTTAATCTGTAACATAGGTTTGTAGTGACACCCAGACGGCCCGGGTTCGATTTCGGTCTGGGAACGTTTTTGTCGAGCAAATTTCTGTCAGTTTTTTTTGCGAAACGCTAGGAAATGAATGATGGAAGCTTTACACCACAGTCTATATACATAAAGCGACTATTAAGAATATGGTAGTGAAATAAATAAATTAGCTGCTTACAGAAGGCAGAAATACATAAAGAATTTTAAACTACATGGAAATTAATTTAGTGGTGCTAAAATAAGTTAAAACTAAATCATTTTTAAAATATTTATCAGCCTAAGAATTCATATCCCATATGGTACTAAAATATGTTAACACTAATTCATTTTAAATATATTTATCAGCCTAAGAATTCATATCCCAGATGGTACTAAAATAAGTTAACACTAATTCATTTTTAAAATATTCATCAACGTATTAATTCATATCCCAGATGGTCTAGGGGTTAGGATTCCTGTCTTTCACCCAGGCGGCCCGGGTTCGATTCCCGGTCTGGAAACCTTTTTATCCAGCAATAATCTGTTCAGTTTTTGTCGCAAAACTCTAGGAAATGAATAATGGAAGCTTTACACTATAGTCTATATACATAGAGCGACTATTAAGAATATGGTAGCGAAATAAATGAATTAGCTACTTACAAATAGCAGAAATACATAAAGCGTTTTGCACTACTAGGATATTAATTCAGTGGTGCTAAAATAAGTTAACACCAATTCATTTTAAAAATATTTATGGAAAAAAAATAGGTTAATACTAATTCATTTTTAAAATATTTATCAGCGTATGAAATAATATCCCAGAGGGTCGATGGGTTAGAATTCCTGGCTTTCACCCAGGCGGCCCGGATTCGATTCCCGGTCTGGGAACCTTTTTATTCAGCAAAGATCCTGTCAGTGTTCGTTCAGACAAGCCAGAAAGTAAATGATGGAAGTTTCACCTTACAGTCTATATGCATAAAGCGACTAAAGAATATGGTAGCAAAATAAATAAATTAGCTGCTTACAGAAGGCAGAAATACATAAAGCGTTTTAAACTACATGGATATTAATTCAGTGGTGCAAAAATGAGTAAAACACCAATTCATTTTTAAAATATTTATCAACGGTTAGGGGTTAGGATTCCTGGCTTACACCCAGTCGGCCCGGGTTCGATTCCCGGTCTGGGAACCTTTTTCTACCGCAAAGATCTGTCAGTGTTTGTTTCGAAACGCCAGGAAGTAAATGATGGAAGAAAGAATATGGTAGCAAAATGAATGAATTAGCTGCTTACAGAAGCCAGAAATACATAAAGCGTTTTTAAACTACATGGATATTAATTCAGTGGTACTGAAATAAGTTAACACTAATTCATTTTTAAAATACTTATCAGCCTAATAATTCATGTCCCAGATGGTCTAGCGGTTAAAATTCCTGGCTCTCACCCAGGCGGCCCGGGTTCGATTCCCGGTCTGGGAACATTTTTATCCAGCAAAGATCTGTCAATTTTTGTTGCGAAACTCTATTAAATGAATATGGGAGCTTTACACTATAGTCTATATACAGAAGGCAGAAATACATAAAGCGTTTTAAACTACATTGATATTAATTCAGTGGTGCTAAAATAAGTTAACACCTATTCAGTTTTAAAATATTTATCAGCGCATGAATTCATATCTCAGATGGTCTAGGGGTTAGGATTCCTGGCTTTCACCCAGGCGGCCCGGGTTCGATTCCCGGTCTGGGAACCTTTTTATCCAGCAATAATCTGTTCAGTTTTTGTTGCAAAACTCTATGAAATGAATAATGGAAGCTTTACGCTATAGTCTATATACCTAGAGCGACTATTAAGAATATGGTAGCGAAATGACTGAATTAGCTACTTACAGAAGGCAGAAATACATAAAGCGTTTTAAACTACTAGGATATTAATTCAGTGGTGCTAAAATAAGTTAACACCAATTCATTTTAAAAATATTTATGGTAGTAAAATAGGTTAATACTGATTCATTTTTAAAATAATTTTCAGCGTATGAATTCATATTCCAGAAGGTCGAGGGGTTAGAATTCCTGGCTTTCACCCAGGCGGCCCGGGTTCGATTCCCGATCTGGGGACCTTTTTATCCAGCAAAGATCCTGTCAGTGTCCGTTTCGAAAAGCCAGAAAGAAAATGATGGAAGTTTCACCTTACAGTCTATATGCATAAAGCGACTAAAGAATATGGTAGCAAAATAAATAATTTAGCTGCTTACAGAAGGCAGAAATACATAAAGCGTTTTAAATTACAAGGATATTAATTCAGTGGTGCAGAAATAAGTAAAACACCAATTCATTTTCAAAATGTTTATCAACGGTTAGGGGTTAGGATTCCTGGCTTTCACACAGGCGGCCCGGGTTCGATTCCCGGTCTGGGAACCTTTTTCTCCAGCAAAGATCTGTCAGTGTTCGTTTCGAAACGCCAGAAAGTAAATGATAGAAGAAAGAATAAGGTAGCAAAATGAATAAATTAGCTGCTTACAGAAGGCAGAAATACATAAAGCGTTTTTAAACTACATAGATATTAATTCAGTGGTACTGAAATAAGTTAACACTAATTCATTTTTAAAATACTTATCAGCCTAATATTTCATGTCCCAGATGGTCTAGGGGTTAGGATTCCTGGCTCTCACCCAGGCGGCCCGGGTTCGATTCCCGGTCTGGGAACATTTTTATCCAGCAAAGATCTGTCAATTTTTGTTGCGAAACTCTATTAAATGAATATGGGAGCTTTACACTATAGTCTATATACAGAAGGCAGAAATACATAAAGCGTTTTAAACTACATTGATATTAATTCAGTGGTGCTAAAATAAGTTAACACCTATTCATTTTTAAAATATTTATCAGCGTATGAATTCGTATCCCAGATGGTCTAGGGGTTAGGATTCCTGGCTTTCACCCAGGCGGCCCGGGTTCGATTCCCGGTCTGGGAACCTTTTTCTTCAGCAAAAATCTGTCAGTTTTTGTTGCGAAACTCTAGGAAATGAATGATGGAAGCTTTACATTATAGTTTATATACATAGAGCGACTATTAGGAATATGGTAGCAAAATAAATAAATTATATGCGTACAGAATGCAGAAATACATATGAAAGCTTTACACTACAGGTTATATTCATAAAGCGACTTAAAAATAAGGTAGCAAATCTGGAACGTTCGAGTGGGCCATTAGTGACATTTTATTTGATGATGAAACTTGCACGGATATCAATTCAGTGGTGCTAAAATATTTTAACAGTAATTCATTTTTAAAATAGGTATTAGCTTATGAATTCATATCTCAGATGGTGTAAGGGTTAGGATTCCTGGCTTTCACCCACGCGGCCCGGATTCGATTCCCGGTCCGGAACCTTTTTATCCAGCAAAGATCCTGTAAGTGTTCGTTTCGAAAAGCCAGAATATAAATGATGGTAGATTCACACTACAGTCTATATACATATAGCAACTTAAGAATATGGTAGCAGAACAAATAAATTAGCTGCTTACAGAAGGCAGAAATACATAAAGTGTTTTAAATACTGACGTTGGTAACTACATAAATATTAATTCAGTAGTGCTAAAATAAGTTAACAATTGTTAACAAAGTGAAGTTAACGAGTTATTTCTCAAAAATAGTGGATTTCTCCCAAGGGAACACAACGAGAGAGAGAGAAAAAAATTACATTCTATTAATTTTATAAAAATACGGTATAAAACAAGATAACGTCCCTGGGTGGGCTCGAACGACCAACCTTCCGGTAACCCTCACAATGTGAGATAACAGCCGAACGCGCTGACCAATTGCGCCACAGAGACGGACGGGAGTTAGGACATGTTAAGTTGCAATATAATACAATTGAGCTATAAATTCTATTTGTTAATCTGTAACATAGGTTTGTAGTGACACCCAGACGGCCCGGGTTCGATTTCGGTCTGGGAACGTTTTTGTCGAGCAAATTTCTGTCAGTTTTTTTTGCGAAACGCTAGGAAATGAATGATGGAAGCTTTACACCACAGTCTATATACATAAAGCGACTATTAAGAATATGGTAGTGAAATAAATAAATTAGCTGCTTACAGAAGGCAGAAATACATAAAGAATTTTAAACTACATGGAAATTAATTTAGTGGTGCTAAAATAAGTTAAAACTAAATCATTTTTAAAATATTTATCAGCCTAAGAATTCATATCCCATATGGTACTAAAATATGTTAACACTAATTCATTTTAAATATATTTATCAGCCTAAGAATTCATATCCCAGATGGTACTAAAATAAGTTAACACTAATTCATTTTTAAAATGTTCATCGGCGTATTAATTCATATCCCAGATGGTCTAGGGGTTAGGATTCCTGGCTTTCACCCAGGCGGCCCGGATTCGATTCCCGGTCTGGGAACCTTTTTATTCAGCAAAGATCCTGTCAGTGTTCGTTCCGAAAAGCCAGAAAGTAAATGATGGAAGTTTCACCTTACAGTCTATATGCATAAAGCGACTGAAGAATATGGTAGCAAAATAAATAAATTAGCTGCTTACAGAAGGCAGAAATACATAAAGCGTTTTAAACTACATGGATATTAATTCAGTGGTGCAAAAATGAGTAAAACCCCAATTCATTTTTAAAATATTTATCAACGGTTAGGGGTTAGGATTCCTGGCTTACACCCAGTCGGCCCGGGTTCGATTCCCGGTCTGGGAACCTTTTTCTACCGCAAAGATCTGTCAGTGTTTGTTTCGAAACGCCAGGAAGTAAATGATGGAAGAAAGAATAAGGTAGTAAAATGAATAAATTAGCTGCTTACAGAAGCCAGAAATACATAAAGCGTTTTTAAACTACATGGATATTAATTCAGTGGTACTGAAATAAGTTAACACTAATTCATTTTTAAAATACTTATCAGCCTAATAATTCATGTCCCAGATGGTCTAGGGGTTAAAATTCCTGGCTCTCACCCAGGCGGCCTGGGTTCGATTACCGGTCTGGGAACATTTTTATCCAGCAAAGAACTGTCAATTTTTGTTGCGAAACTCTATTAAATGAATATGGGAGCTTTACACTATAGTCTATATACAGAAGGCAGATTTACATAAAGCGTTTTAAACTACATTGATATTAATTCAGTGGTGCTAAAATAAGTTAACACCTATTCAGTTTTAAAATATTTATCAGCGTATGAATTCGTATCCCAAATGGTCTAGGGGTTAGGATTTCTGGCTTTCACCCAGGCGGCCAGGGTTCGATTCCCGGTCTGGGAACCTTATTCTCCAGCAAAGATCTGTCAGTTTTTGGTGCGAAACTCTAGGAAATGAATGATGGAAGCTTTACATTATAGTCTATATACATAGAGCGACTATTAGGAATATGGTAGCAAAATAAACAAATTATCTGCGTACAGAATGCAGAAATACATATGAAAGCTTTACACTACAGGCTATATTCACAAAGCGACTTAAAAATAAGGTAGCAAAACTGGAACGTTTCGAGTGGGCCATTAGTGACATTTTATTTGATGATGTAACTTGCACGGAAATCAATTCAGTGGTGCTAAAATATTTTAACAGTAATTCATTTTTAAAATAGGTATTAGCTTATGAATTCATATCTCAGATGGTGTAAGGGTTAGGATTCCTGGCTTTCACCCACGCAGCCCGGATTCGATTCCCGGTCCGGAACCTTTTTATCCAGCAAAGATCCTGTAAGTGTTCGTTTCGAAAAGCCAGAATATAAATGATGGTAGATTCACACTACTGTCTATATACATATAGCAACTTAAGAATAGGGTAGCAGAATAAATAAATTAGCTGCTAACAGAAGGCAGAAATACATAAAGTGTTTTAAATACTGACGTTGGTAACTACATAAATATTAATTCAGTAGTGCTAAAATAAGTTAACAATTGTTAACGAAGTGAAGTTAACGAATTATTTCTCAAAAATAGTGGATTTCTCCCAAGGGAACACAACGAGAGAGAGAGAAAAAAATTACAATCTATTAATTTTGTAAAAATCAGTATAGAACATGATAACGTCCCTGGGTGGGCTAGAACCACCAACCTTTCGGTAACCCCCACAATGTGAGATAACAGCGGAACGCGCTGACCAATTGCGCCACAGAGACGGACGGGAGTTAGGACATGTTAAGTTGCAATATAATACAATTGAGCTATCAATTCTATTTGTTAATCTGTAACATAGGTTTGTAGTGACACCCAGACGGCCCGGGTTCGATTTCCGGTCTGGGAACGTTTTTGTCGAGCAAATTTCTGTCAGTTTTTCTTGCGAAACGCTAGGAAGTGAATGATGGAAGCTCTACACCACAGTCTATATACATAAAGCGACTATTAAGAATGTGGTAGTGAAATAAATAAATTAGCTGTTTACAGAAGGCAGAAATACATAAAGAATTTTAAACTACATGGATATTAATTTAGTGGTGCTATAATAAGTTAAAACTAACTCATTTTTAAAATATTTATTAGCCTAGGAATTCATATCCCAGATGGTACTAAAATAAGTTAACACTAATTCATTTTCAAAATATTCATCAGCACATGAATTCATATCCCAGATGGTCTAGGGGTTAGGATTCCTGGCTTTCACTCAGGCGGTCCGGGTTCGATTCCCGGTCTGGGAACCTTTTTATCCAGCAATAATCTGTTCAGTTTTTGTTGCAAAACTCTATGAAATGAATAATGGAAGCTTTACACTATAGTCTATATAAATAGAGCGACTATTAAGAATATGGTAGCGAAATAAATGAATTAGCTACTTACAGAAGGCAGAAATACATAAAGCGTTTTAAACTACTACGATATTAATTCAGTGGTGCTAAAATAAGTTAACACCAATTCATTTTAAAAATATTTATGGTAGTAAAATAGGTTAATACTGATTCATTTTTAAAATAATTATCAGCGTATGAATTCATATTCCAGAAGGTCGAGGGGTTAGAATTCCTGGCTTTCACCCAGGCGGCCCGGATTCGATTCCCGGTCTGGGAACCTTTTAATCCAGCAAAGATCCTGTCAGTGTCCGTTCCCAAAAGCCAGAAAGAAAATGATGGAAGTTTCACCTTACAGTCTATATGCATAAAGCGACTAAAGAATATGGTAGCAAAATAAATAATTTAGCTGCTTACAGAAGGCAGAAATACATAAAGCGTTTTAAACTACAAGGATATTAATTCAGTGGTGCAAAAATAAGTAAAACACCAATTCATTTTCAAAATGTTTATCAACGGTTAGGGGTTAGGATTCCTGGCTTTCACACAGGCGGCCCGGGTTCGATTCCCGTTCTGGGAACCTTTTTCTCCAGCAAAGATCTGTCAGTGTTCGTTTCGAAACGCCAGAAAGTAAATGATAAAAGAAAGAATAAGGTAGCAAAATGAATAAATTAGCTGCTTACAGAAGGCAGAAATACATAAAGCGTTTTTAAACTACATAGATATTAATTCAGTGGTACTGAAATAAGTTAACACTAATTCATTTTTAAAATACTTATCAGCCTAATAATTCATGTCCCAGATGGTCTAGGGGTTAGGATTCCTGGCTCTCACCCAGGCGGCCCGGGTTCGATTCCCGGTCTGGGAACATTTTTATCCAGCAAAGATCTGTCAATTTTTGTTGCGAAACTCTATTAAATGAATATGGGAGCTTTACACTATAGTCTATATACAGAAGGCAGAAATACATAAAGCGTTTTAAACTACATTGATATTAATTCAGTGGTGCTAAAATAAGTTAACACCTATTGATTTTTAAAATATTTATCAGCGTATGAATTCGTATCCCAGATGGTCTAGGGGTTAGGATTCCTGGCTTTCACCCAGGCGGCCCGGGTTCGATTCCCGGTCTGGGAACCTTTTTCTTCAGCAAAAATCTGTCAGTTTTTGTTGCGAAACTCTAGGAAATGAATGATGGAAGCCTTACATTATAGTTTATATACATAGAGCGACTATTAGGAATATGGTAGCAAAATAAATAAATTATCTGCGTACAGAATGCAGAAATACATATGAAAGCTTTACACTACAGGTTATCTTCATAAAGCGACTTAAAAATAAGGTAGCAAATCTGGAACGTTCGAGTGGGCCATTAGTGACATTTTATTTGATGATGAAACTTGCACGGATATCAATTCAGTGGTGCTAAATTATTTTAACAGTAATTCGTTTTTAAAACAGGTATTAGCTTATGAATTCATATCTCAGATGGTGTAAGGGTTAGGATTCCTGGCTTTCACCCACGCGGCCCGGATTCGATTCCCGGTCTGGAACCTTTTTATCCAGCAAAGATCCTGTAAGTGTTCGTTTCGAAAAGCCAGAATATAAATGATGGTAGATTCACACTACAGTCTATATACATATAGCAACTTAAGAATATGGTAGCAGAACAAATAAATTAGCTGCTTACAGAAGGCAGAAATACATAAAGTGTTTTAAATACTGACGTTGGTAACTACATAAATATTAATTCAGTAGTGCTAAAATAAGTTAACAATTGTTAACGAAGTGAAGTTAACGAGTGATTTCTCAAAAATTGTGGATTTCTCCCAAGGGAACACAATGAGAGAGAGAGAAAAAAATTACAATCTATTAATTTTGTAAAAATACGGTATAAAACAAGATAACGTCCCTGGGTGGGCTCGAACCACCAACCTTTCGGTAACCCTCACAATGTGAGATAACAGCCGAACGCGCTGACCAATTGCGCCACAGAGACGGACGGGAGTTAGGACATGTTAAGTTGCAATATAATACAATTGAGCTATAAATTCTATTTGTTAATCTGTAACATAGGTTTGTAGTGATACCCAGACGGCCCGGGTTCGATTTCGGTCTGGGAACGTTTTTGTCGAGCAAATTTCTGTCAGTTTTTTTTGCGAAACGCTAGGAAATGAATGATGGAAGCTTTACACTACAGTCTATATACATAAAGCGACTATTAAGAATATGGTAGTGAAATAAATAAATTAGCTGCTTACAGAAGGCAGAAATACATAAAGAATTTTAAACTACATGGGTATTAATTTAGTGGTGCTAAAATAAGTTGAAATTAAATCATTTTTAAAATATTTATCAGCCTAAGAATTCATATCCCATATGGTACTAAAGTATGTTAACACTAATTCATTTTAAATATATTTATCAGCCTAAGAATTCATATCCCAGATGGTACTAAAATAAGTTAACACTAATTCATTTTTAAAATATTCATCAGCGTATTAATTCATATCCCAGATGGTCTAGGGGTTAGGATTCCTGGCTTTCACCTAGGCGGCCCGGGTTCGATTCCCGGTCTGGGAACCTTTTTATCCAGCAATAATCTGTTCAGTTTTTGTTGCAAAACTCTAGGAAATGAATAATGGAAGCTTTACACTATAGTCTATATACATAGAGCGACTATTAAGAATATGGAAGCGAAATAAATGAATTAGCTACTTACAAAAGGCAGAAATACATAAAGCGTTTTGCATTACTAGGATATTAATTCAGTGGTGCTAAAATAAGTTAACACCTATTCATTTTTAAAATATTTATCAGCGTATGAATTCGTATCCCAAATGGTCTAGGGGTTAGGATTTCTGGCTTTCACCCAGGCGGCCAGGGTTCGATTCCCGGCCTGGGAACCTTATTCTCCAGCAAAGATCTGTCAGTTTTTGTTGCGAAACTCTAGGAAATGAATGATGGAAGCTTTACATTATAGTCTATATACATAGAGCGACTATTAGGAATATGGTAGTAAAATAAATAAATTATCTGCGTACAGAATGCAGAAATACATATGAAAGCTTTACACTACAGGCTATATTCATAAAGCGACTTAAAAATAAAGTAGCAAAACTGGAACGTTTCGAGTGGGCCATTAGTGACATTTTATTTGATGATGGAACTTGCACGGAAATCAATTCAGTGGTGCTAAAATATTTTAACAGTAATTCATTTTTAAAATAGGTATTAGCTTATGAATTCATATCTCAGATGGTGTAAGGGTTAGGATTCCTGGCTTTCACCCACGCGGCCCGGATTCGATTCCCGGTCCAGAACCTTTTTATCCAGCAAAGATCCTGTAAGTGTTCGTTTCGAAAAGCCAGAATATAAATGATGGTAGATTCACACTACAGTCTATATACATATAGCAACTTAAGAATAGGGTAGCAGAATAAATAAATTAGCTGCTAACAGAAGGCAGAAATACATAAAGTGTTTTAAATACTGACGTTGGTAACTACATAAATATTAATTCAGTAGTGCTAAAATAAGTTAACAATTGTTAACGAAGTGAAGTTAACGAATTATTTCTCAAAAATAGTGGATTTCTCCCAAGGGAACACAACGAGAGAGAGAGAAAAAATTACAATATATTAATTTTGTAAAAATACAGTATAGAACAAGATAACGTCCCTGGGTGGGCTCGAACCACCAACCTTTCGGTAACCCCGACAATGTGAGATAACAGCGGAACGCGCTGACCAATTGGGCCACAGAGACCGACGGGAGTTAGAACATGTTAAGTTGCAATATAATACAATTGAGCTATCAATTCTATTTGTTAATCTGTAACATAGGTTTGTAGTGACACCCAGACGGCCCGGGTTCGATTTCCCGTCTGGGAACGTTTTTGTCGAGCAAATTTCTGTCAGTTTTTCTTGCGAAACGCTAGGAAGTGAATGATGGAAGCTTTACACCACAGTCTATATACATAAAGCGACTATTAAGAATGTGGTAGTGAAATAAATAAATTGGCTGTTTACAGAAGGCAGAAATAAATAAAGAATTTTAAACTACATGGATATTAATTTAGTGGTGCTAAAATAAGTTAAAACTAACTCATTTTTAAAATATTTATTAGCCTAAGAATTCATATCCCAGATGGTACTAAAATAAGTTAACACTAATTCATTTTTAAAATATTCATCAGCGTATTAATTCATATCCCAGATGGTCTAGGGGTTAGGATTCCTGGTTTTCACCCAGGCGGCCCAGGTTCGATTCCCGGTCTGGGAACCTTTTTATCCACCAATAGTCTGTTCAGTTTTTGTTGCAAAACTCTAGGAAATGAATAATGGAAGCTTTACACTATAGTCTATATACATAGAGCGACTATTGAGAATATGGTAGCGAAATAAATGAATTAGCTACTTACAGAAGGCAGAAATACATAAAGCGTTTTAAACTACTAGGATATTAATTCAGTGGTGCTAAAATAAGTTAACACCAATTCATTTTAAAAATATTTATGGTAGTAAAATAGGTTAATACTAATTCATTTTTAAAATATTTATCAGCGTATGAAATCATATCCCAGAAGGTCGAGGGGTTAGAATTCCTGGCTTTCACCCAGGCGGCCCGGATTCGATTCCCGGTCTGGGAACCTTTTTATCCAGCAAAGACCCTGTCAGTGTTCGTTCCGAAAAGCCAGAAAGTAAATGATGGAAGTTTCACCTTACAGTCTATATGCATAAAGCGACTAAAGAATATGGTAGCAAAATAAATAAATTAGCTGCTTACAGAAGGCAGAAATACATAAAGCGTTTTAAACTACATGGATATTAATTCAGTGGTGCAAAAATAAGTAAAACGCCAATTCATTTTTAAAATATTTATCAACGGTTAGGGGTTAGGATTCCTGGCTTACACCCAGTCGGCCCGGGTTCGATTCCCGGTCTGGGAACCTTTTTCTACAGCAAAGATCTGTCAGTGTTTGTTTCGAAACGCCAGGAAGTAAATGATGGAAGAAAGAATATGGTAGCAAAATGAATAAATTAGCTGCTTACAGAAGTCAGAAATACATAAAGCGTTTTTAAACTACATGGATATTACTTCAGTGGTACTGAAATAAGTTAACACTAATTTATTTTAAAAATACTTATCAGCCTAACATTTCATATCCCAGATGGTCTAGGGGTTAGGATTCCTGGCTCTCACCCAGGCGGCCCGGGTTCGATTCCCGGTCTGGGAACATTTTCATCCAGCAAAGATCTGTCAATTTTTGTTGCGAAACTCTATTAAATGAATATGGGAGCTTTACACTATAGTCTTTATACAGAAGGCAGAAATACATAAAGCGTTTTAAACTACATTGATATTAATTCAGTGGTGCTAAAATAAGTTAACACCTATTCATTTTTAAAATATTTATCAGCGTATGAATTCGTATCCCAGATGGTCTAGGGGTTAGGATTCCTGGCTTTCACCCAGGCGGCCCGGTTTTGATTCCCGGTCTGGGAACCTTTTTATCCAGCAAAGATCTGTCAGTTTTTGTTGCGAAACTCTAGGAAATGAATGATGGAAGCTTTACATTATAGTCTATATACATAGAGCGACTATTAAGAATATGGTAGCAAAATAAATAACTTATCTGTTTACAGTATGCAGAAATACATATGAAAGCTTTACACTACAGGCTATATTCATAAAGCGACTTAAAAATAAGGTAGCAAAACTGGAACGTTTCGATTGGGCCATTAGTGACATTTCATTTGATGATGAAACTTGCACGGATATTAATTCAGTGGTGCTAAAATAATTTAACAGTAATTCATTTTTAAAATAGTTATAAGCTTATGAATTCATATCTCAGATGGTCTAAGGATTAGGATTCCTGGCTTTTACCCGTGCGGCCCGGATTCGATTCCCGGTCCGGAACCTTTCTATCTAGCAAAGATCCTGTAGATGTTCGTTTCGAAAAGCCAGAATATAAATGATGGTAGCTTCACACTACAGTCTATATACATATAGCGACTTAAGAATATGGTAGCAGAATAAATAAATTAGCTGCTTACAGAAGGCAGAAATACATAAAGTGTTTTAAATACTGACGTTGGCAACTACATAAATATTAATTCAGTAGTGCTAAAATAAGTTAACAATTGTTAACGAAGTGAAGTTAACGAACTATTTCTCAAAAATAGTGGATTTCTCCCAAGGGAACACAACGAGAGAGAGAGAAAAAAATAACAATCTTTTGATTTTGTAAAAATACAGTATAGAACAAGATAACGTCCCTGGGTGGGCTCGAACCACCAACCTTTCGGTAACCCTCACAATGTGAGATAACAGCCGAACGCGCTGACCAATTGCGCCACAGAGACGGACGGGAGTTGGGACATGTTAAGTTGCATTACAATACAATTTAGCTATCAATTCTACTTGTTAATCTGTAACATAGGTTTGTAGTGACACCCAGACGGCCCGGGTTCGATTCCCGGTCTTGGAACGTTTTTGTCGAGCAAATTTCTGTCAGTTTTTCTTGCGAAACGCTAGGAAGTGAATGATGGAAGCTTTACACCACAGTCTATATACATAAAGCGACTATTAAGAATATGGTAGCGAAATAAATGAATTAGCTACTTACAGAAGACAGAAATACATAAAGCTTTTTAAACTACTAGGATATTAATTCAGTGGTGCTAAAATAAGTTAACACCAATTAATTTTAAAATATTCATGGTAGTAAAATAGGTTAATACTAATTCATTTTTAAAATAAATATCAGCGTATGAATTCATATCCCAGAAGGTCGAGGGGTTAGAATTCCTGGCTTTCACCCAGGCGGCCCGAATTCGATTCCCGGTCTGGGAACCTTTTTATCCAGCAAAGATCCTGTCAGTGTTCGTTTCGAAAGCCACACAGTAAATGATGGAAGTTTCACCTTACAGTCTATATGCATAAAGCGACTAAAGAATATGGTAGCAAAATAAATAAATTAGCTGCTTACAGAAGGCAGAAATACATAAAGTGTTTTAAATACTGACGTTGGCAACTACATAAATATTAATTCAGTAGTGCTAAAATAAGTTAACAATTGTTAACGAAGTGAAGTTAACGAACTATTTCTCAAAAATAGTGGATTTCTCCCAAGGGAACACAACGAGAGAGAGAGAAAAAAATAACAATCTTTTGATTTTGTAAAATACAGTATAGAACAAGATAACGTCCCTGGGTGGGCTCGAACCACCAACCTTTCGGTAACCCTCACAATGTGAGATAACAGCCGAACGCGCTGACCAATTGCGCCACAGAGACGGACGGGAGTTGGGACATGTTAAGTTGCATTACAATACAATTTAGCTATCAATTCTATTTGTTAATCTGTAACATAGGTTTGTAGTGACACCCAGACGGCCCGGGTTCGATTCCCGGTCTTGGAACGTTTTTGTCGAGCAAATTTCTGTCAGTTTTTCTTGCGAAACGCTAGGAAGTGAATGATGGAAGCTTTACACCACAGTCTATATACATAAAGCGACTATTAAGAATATGGTAGCGAAATAAATGAATTAGCTACTTACAGAAGACAGAAATACATAAAGCTTTTTAAACTACTAGGATAATAATTCAGTGGTGCTAAAATAAGTTAACACCAATTAATTTCAAAATATTCATGGTAGTAAAATAGGTTAATACTAATTCATTTTTAAAATAAATATCAGCGTATGAATTCATATCCCAGAAGGTCGAGGGGTTAGAATTCCTGGCTTTCACCCAGGCGGCCCGAATTCGATTCCCGGTCTGGGAACCTTTTTATCCAGCAAAGATCCTGTCAGTGTTCGTTTCGAAAGCCACACAGTAAATGATGGAAGTTTCACCTTACAGTCTATATGCATAAAGCGACTAAATAATATGGTAGCAAAATAAATAAATTAGCTGCTTACAGAAGGCAGAAATACATAAAGCGTTTTAAACTACATGGATATTAATTCAGCGGTACCGAGATAAGTTAACACTAATTCATTTTTAAAATACTTATCAGCCTAATAATTCATGTCCCAGATGGTCTAGGGGTTAGGATTCCTGGCTCTCACCCAGGCGGCCCGGGTTCGATTCCCGGTCTGGGAACATTTTTATCCAGCAAAGATCTGTCAATTTTGGTTGCGAAACTCTATCAAATGAATAAGGAAGCTTTACACTATAGTCTATATACAGAAGGCAGAAATACATAAAGCGCTTTAAACTACATTGATATTAATTCAGTGGTGCTAAAATAAGTTGACACCTATTCTTTTTTAAAATATTTATCAGCGTATGAATTCGTGCCCCAGATGGTCTAGGGGTTAGGATTCCTGGCTTTCACCCAGGCGGCCCGTGTTCGATTCCCGGTCTGGGAACCTTTTCATCCAGCAAAGATCTGTCAGTGTTCGTTTCGAAACGCCAGAAAGTAAATGATGGAAGAAAGAATATGCTAGTAAAATAAATAAATTATCTGCTTACAGAATGCATAAATACATATGAAAGCTTTACACTACAGGCTATATTCATAAAGCGACTATTAAGAATATGGTAGTGAAATAAATAAATTAGCTGCTTACAGAAGGCAGAAATACATAAAGAATTTTAAACTACATGGGTATTAATTTAGTGGTGCTAAAATAAGTTAAAATTAAATCATTTTTAAAATATTTATCAGCCTAAGAATTCATATCCCATATGGTACTAAAATATGTTAACACTAATTCATTTTAAATATATTTATCAGCCTAAGAATTCATATCCCAGATGGTACTAAAATAAGTTAACACTAATTCATTTTTAAAATATTCATCAGCGTATTAATTCATATTCCAGATGGTCTAGGGGTTAGGATTCCTGGCTTTCACCCAGGCGGCCCGGGTTCGATTCTCGGTCTGGGAACCTTTTTATCCAGCAATAATCTGTTCAGTTTTTGTTGCAAAACTCTAGGAAATGAATAATGGAAGCTTTACACTATAGTCTATATACATAGAACGACTATTAAGAATATGGAAGCGAAATAAATGAATTAGCTACTTACAAAAGGCAGAAATACATAAAGCGTTTTGCATTACTAGGATATTAATTCAGTGGTGCTAAAATAAGTTAACACCTATTCATTTTTAAAATATTTATCAGCGTATGAATTCGTATCCCAAATGGTCTAGGGGTTAGGATTTCTGGCTTTCACCCAGGCGGCCAGGGTTCGATTCCCGGCCTGGGAACCTTATTCTCCAGCAAAGATCTGTCAGTTTTTGTTGCGAAACTCTAGGAAATGAATGATGGAAGCTTTACATTATAGTCTATATACATAGAGCGACTATTAGGAATATGGTAGTAAAATAAATAAATTATCTGCGTACAGAATGCAGAAATACATATGAAAGCTTTACACTACAGGCTATATTCATAAAGCGACTTAAAAATAAAGTAGCAAAACTGGAACGTTTCGAGTGGGCCATTAGTGACATTTTATTTGATGATGGAACTTGCACGGAAATCAATTCAGTGGTGCTAAAATATTTTAACAGTAATTCATTTTTAAAATAGGTATTAGCTTATGAATTCATATCTCAGATGGTGTAAGGGTTAGGATTCCTGGCTTTCACCCACGCGGCCCGGATTCGATTCCCGGTCCGGAACCTTTTTATCCAGCAAAGATCCTGTAAGTGTTCGTTTCGAAAAGCCAGAATATAAATGATGGTAGATTCACACTACAGTCTATATACATATAGCAACTTAAGAATAGGGTAGCAGAATAAATAAATTAGCTGCTAACAGAAGGCAGAAATACATAAAGTGTTTTAAATACTGACGTTGGTAACTACATAAATATTAATTCAGTAGTGCTAAAATAAGTTAACAATTGTTAACGAAGTGAAGTTAACGAATTAATTCTCAAAAATAGTGGATTTCTCCCAAGGGAACACAACGAGAGAGAGAGAAAAAATTACAATCTATTAATTTTGTAAAAATACAGTATAGAACAAGATAACGTCCCTGGGTGGGCTCGAACCACCAACCTTTCGGTAACCCCGACAATGTGAGATAACAGCGGAACGCGCTGACCAATTGGGCCACAGAGACCGACGGGAGTTAGAACATGTTAAGTTGCAATATAATACAATTGAGCTATCAATTCTATTTGTTAATCTGTAACATAGGTTTGTAGTGACACCCAGACGGCCCGGGTTCGATTTCCCGTCTGGGAACGTTTTTGTCGAGCAAATTTCTGTCAGTTTTTCTTGCGAAACGCTAGGAAGTGAATGATGGAAGCTTTACACCACAGTCTATATACATAAAGCGACTATTAAGAATGTGGTAGTGAAATAAATAAATTGGCTGTTTACAGAAGGCAGAAATAAATAAAGAATTTTAAACTACATGGATATTAATTTAGTGGTGCTAAAATAAGTTAAAACTAACTCATTTTTAAAATATTTATTAGCCTAAGAATTCATATCCCAGATGGTACTAAAATAAGTTAACACTAATTCATTTTTAAAATATTCATCAGCGTATTAATTCATATCCCAGATGGTCTAGGGGTTAGGATTCCTGGTTTTCACCCAGGCGGCCCAGGTTCGATTCCCGGTCTGGGAACCTTTTTATCCACCAATAGTCTGTTCAGTTTTTGTTGCAAAACTCTAGGAAATGAATAATGGAAGCTTTACACTATAGTCTATATACATAGAGCGACTATTGAGAATATGGTAGCGAAATAAATGAATTAGCTACTTACAGAAGGCAGAAATACATAAAGCGTTTTAAACTACTAGGATATTAATTCAGTGGTGCTAAAATAAGTTAACACCAATTCATTTTAAAAATATTTATGGTAGTAAAATAGGTTAATACTAATTCATTTTTAAAATATTTATCAGCGTATGAAATCATATCCCAGAAGGTCGAGGGGTTAGAATTCCTGGCTTTCACCCAGGCGGCCCGGATTCGATTCCCGGTCTGGGAACCTTTTTATCCAGCAAAGACCCTGTCAGTGTTCGTTCCGAAAAGCCAGAAAGTAAATGATGGAAGTTTCACCTTACAGTCTATATGCATAAAGCGACTAAAGAATATGGTAGCAAAATAAATAAATTAGCTGCTTACAGAAGGCAGAAATACATAAAGCGTTTTAAACTACATGGATATTAATTCAGTGGTGCTAAAATAAGTTAACACCTATTCATTTTTAAAATATTTATCAGCGTATGAATTCGTATCCCAGATGGTCTAGGGGTTAGGATTCCTGGCTTTCACCCAGGCGGCCCGGTTTTGATTCCCGGTCTGGGAACCTTTTTATCCAGCAAAGATCTGTCAGTTTTTGTTGCGAAACTCTAGGAAATGAATGATGGAAGCTTTACATTATAGTCTATATACATAGAGCGACTATTAAGAATATGGTAGCAAAATAAATAACTTATCTGTTTACAGTATGCAGAAATACATATGAAAGCTTTACACTACAGGCTATATTCATAAAGCGACTTAAAAATAAGGTAGCAAAACTGGAACGTTTCGATTGGGCCATTAGTGACATTTCATTTGATGATGAAACTTGCACGGATATTAATTCAGTGGTGCTAAAATATTTTAACAATAATTCATTTTTAAAATAGGTATTAGTTTATGAATTAATATTTCAGATGGTTTAAGGGTTAGGATTCCTGGCTGTTGCCCATGCGGCCTGGATTCGATTCTCGGTCCGGAACCTTTTTATCCAGCAAAGATCCTGTAAGTGATCGTTTCGAAAAGCCAGAATATAAATGATGGTAGCTTCACACTACAGTCTATATACATATAGCGACTTAAGAATATGGTAGCAGAATAAGTAAATTAGCTGCTTACAGAAGGCAGAAATACATAAAGTGTTTTAAATACTGACGTTGTAAACTACATAAATATTAATTCAGTAGTGCTAAAATAATTTAACAATTGTTAACGAAGTGAAGTTAACGAACTATTTCTCAAAATTAGTGGATTTCTCCCAAGGGAACACAACAAGAGAGAGGGAAAAAAATTACAATCTTTCAATTTTGTAAAAATACAGTATAGAACATGATAACGTCCATGGGTGGGCTCGAACCACCAACCTTTCGGTAACCCTCACAATGTGAGATAACAGCCGAACGCGCTGACCAATTGCGCCACAGAGACGGACGGGACTTGGGACATGTTAAGTTGCATTACAATACAATTGAGCTATCAATTCTATTTGTTAATCTGTAACATAGGTTTGTAGTGACACCCAGACGGCCCGGGTTCGATTCCCGGTTTTGGAACGTTTTTGTCGAGCAAATTTCTGTCAGTTTTTCTTGCGAAACGCTAGGAAGTGAATGATGGAAGCTTTACACCACAGTCTATATACATAAAGCGACTATTAAGAATATGGTAGTGAAATAAATAAATTGGCTGCTTACAGAAGGCAGAAATACATAAAGAATTTTAAACTACATGGATATTAATTTAGTGGTGCTAAAATAAGTTAACACCAATTCATTTTTAAAATATTTATCAGCCTAAGAATTCATATCCCAGATGGTACTAAAATAAGTTAACACTAATTCATTTTTAAAATATTCATCAGCGCATGAATTCATATCCCAGATGGTCTAGGGCTAAGGATTCCTGGCTTTCAGCCAGGCGGCCCGGGTTCGATTGCCGGTCTGGGAACCTTTTTATCCAACAATAATCTGTTCAGCTTTTGTTGCAAAACTCTAGGAAATGAATAATGGAAGCTTTACAATATAGTCTACATACATAGAGCGACTATTAAGAATATGGTAGCGAAATGAATGAATTAGATACTTACAGAAGGCAGAATTACATAAAGCGTTTTAAACTACTAGGATATTAATTCAGTGGCGCTAAAATAAGTTAACACCAATTCATTTGAAAAATATTTATGGTAGTAAAATAGATTAATACTAATTCATTTTTAAAATTTTTATCAGCGTATGAATTCATATGTCAGAAGGTCGAGGGGTTAGAATTCCTGGCTTTCATCCAGGCGGCCCGGATTCGATTCCCGGTCTGGGAACCTTTTTATCCAGCAAAGATCCTGTCAGTGTTCGTTTCGAAAAGCCAGAAAGTAAATGATGGAAGTTTCACCTTACAGTCTATATGCATAAAGCGACTAAAGAATATGGTAGCAAAATAAATAAATTAGCTGCTTACAGAAGGCAGAAATACATAAAGCGTTTTTAAACTACATGGATATTAATTCAGTGGTACTGAAATAAGTTAACACGAATTCATTTTTAAAATATTTATCAACCTATGAATTCATATCCCAGATCATCTAGGGGTTGGGATTCCTGGCTTTTACCCATGCGGCCCGAATTCGATTCCCGGTCTGGGAACCTTTTTATCCAGCAAAGATCCTGTAAGTGTTCGTTTCTAAAAGCCAGAATATAAATGATGGTAGCTTCACACTACAGTCTATATAAATATAGCGACTTAAGAATATGGTAGCAGAATAAATAAATTAGCTGCTTACAGAAGGCAGAAATACATAAAGTGTTTTAAATACTGACGTTGGCAACTACATAAATATAAATTCAGTAGTGCTAAAATAACTTAACAATTGTTAACGAAGTGAAGTTAACGAACTATTTCTCAAAAATAGTTGATTTCTCCCAAGGGAACACAACGAGAGAGAGAGAAAAAAATTACAATCTTTTAATTTTGTAAAAATACAGTATAGAACAAGCCAACGTCCCTGGGTGAGCTCGAACCACCAACCTTTCGGTAACCCTCACAATGTGAGATAACAGCCGAACGCGCTGACCAATTGCGCCACAGAGACGGACGAGAGTTAGGACATGTTAAGTTGCAATATAATACAATTGAGCTATCAATTCTATTCGTTAATCTGTAACATAAGTTTGTAGTGACACCCAGAGGGCACGGGTTCGATTCCCTGTCTTGGAACGTTTTTGTCGAGCAAATTTCTGTCAGTTTTTCTTGCGAAACGCTAGGAAGTGAATGATGGAAGCTTTACACCACAGTCTATATACATAAAGCGACTATTAAGAATATGGTAGGGAAATAAATGAATTAGCTACTCACAGAAAGCAGAAATACATAAAGCGTTTTAAACTACTAGGATATTAATTCAGTGGTGCTAAAATAAGTTAACACCAATTCATTTTAAAAATATTTATGGTAGTGAAATAGGTTAATACTAATTCATTTTCAAAATAATTATCAGCGTATGAATTCATATCCCAGAAGGTCGAGGGGTTAGAATTCCTGGCTTTAACCCAGGCGGCCCGGATTCGATTCCCGGTCTGGGAACATTTTTATCCAGCAAAGATCTGTCAATTATTGTTGCGAAACTCTATTGAATGAATATGGAAGCTTTACACTATAGTCTATATACAGAAGGCAGAAATACATAAAGCGTTTTAAACTACATTGATATTAATTCAGTGGTGCTAAAATAGGTTCACACCTATTCATTTTTAAAATATTTATCAGCGTATGAATTCGTATCCCAGATGGTCTTGGGGTTAGGATTCCTGGCTTTCACCCAGGCGCCCCGTGTTCGATTCCCGGTCTGGGAACCTTTTTATCAAGCTAAGATCTTTCAGTGTTCGTTTCGAAACGCCAGAAAGTAAATGATGGAAGAAAGAATATGGAAGCAAAATAAATAAATTGTCTGCTTACAGAATGCAGAAATACATATGAAAGCTTTACACTACAGGCTATATTCATAAAGCGACTTAAAAATAAGGTAGCAAAACTTGAACGATTCGAGTGGGCCATTAGTGACATTTTATTTGATGATGAAACTTGCACGGATATTAATTCAGTGGTGCTAAAATATTTTAACAGTAATTCATTTTTAAAATAGGTATTTGCTTATGAATTCATATCTCAGATGGTCTAAGGGTTAGGATTCCTGGCTGTTACCCATGCGGCCCGGATTCGATTCTCGGTCCGGAACCTTTTTATCCAGCAAAGATCCTGTAAGTGTTCGTTTCGAAAAGCCAGAATATAAATGATGGTAGCTTCACACTACAGTCTATATACATATAGCGACTTAAGAATATGGTAGCAGAATAAATAAATTAGCTACTTACAGAAGGCAGAAATACATAAAGTGTTTTAAATACTGACGTTGTAAACTACTTGAATATTAATTCAGTAGTGCTAAAATAAGTTAACAATTGTTAACGAAGTGAAGTTAACGAACTATTTCTCAAAAATAGTGGATTTCTCCCAAGGGAACACAACGAGAGAGAGAGAGAAAAAAATTACAATCTATTAATTTTGTAAAAATACAGTATAGAACAAGATAACGTCCCTGGGTGGGCTCGAACCACCAACCTTTCGGTAACCCTCACAATGTGAGACAACAGCCGAACGCGCTGACCAATTGCGCCACAGAGACGGACGGGAGTTAGGACATGTTAAGTTGCAATATAATACAATTGAGCTATCAATTCTATTTGTTAATCTGTAACATAGGTTTGTAGTGACACCCAGACGGCCCGGGTTCGATTTCCGGTCTGGGAACGTTTTTGTCGAGCAAATTTCTGTCAGTTTTTCTTGCGAAACGCTAGGAAGTGAATGATGGAAGCTTTACACAACAGTCTATATACATAAAGCGACTATTAAGAATGTGGTAGTGAAATAAAATTTAGCTGCTTACAGAAGGCAGAAATACATACAGAATTTTAAACTACATGGATATTAATTTAGTGGTGCTAAAATAAGTTAAAACCAATTCATTTTTAAAATATTTATCAGTCTAGGAATTCATATCCCATATGGTACTAAAATATGTTAACACTAATTCATTTTAAATATATTTATCAGCCTAAGAATTCATATCCCAGATGGTACTAAAATAAGTTAACACTAATTCATTTTTAAAATATTCATCAGCTTATGAATTCATATCCCAGATGGTCTAGGGGTTAGGATTCCTGGCTTTCACCCAGGCGGCCCGGGTTCGATTCCCGGTCTGGGAACCTTTTTATCCAGCAATAATCTGATCAGTTTTTGTTGCAAAACTCTAGGAAATGAATAATGGAAGCTTTACATTATAGTCTTTATACATAGAGAGACTATTAAGAATATGGTAGCGAAATAAATGAATTAGCTACTTACAGAAGGCAGAAATACATAAAGCGTTTTAAACTACTAGGATATTAATTCAGTGGTGCTAAAATAAGTTAACACCAATTCATTTTAAAAATATTTATGGTAGTAAAATAGGTTAATACTAATTCATTTTTGAAATATTTATCAGCGTATGAATTCATATCCCAGAAGGTCGAGGGGTTAGAATTCCTGGCTTTCACCCAGGCAGCGCGGATTCGATTCCCGGTCTGGGAACCTTTTTATCCAGCGAAGATCCTGTCAGTGTTCGTTTCGAAAAGCCAGAAAGTAAATGATGGAAGTTTCACCTTACAGTCTATATGCATAAAGCGACTAAAGAATATGGTAGCAAAATAAATAAATTAGCTGCTTACAGAAGGCAGAATTACATAAAGCGATTTAAACTACATGGATATTAATTCAGTGGTGCAAAAATAAGTATAACACCAATTCATTTTTAAAATATTTATCAACGGTTAGGGGTTAGGATTCCTGGCTTACACCCAGTCGGCCCGGGTTCGATTCCCGGTCTGGGAACCTTTTTATCCAGCAAAGATCTGTCAGTGTTCGTTTCGAAACGCCAGGAAGTAAATGATGGAAGAAAGAATATGGTAGCAAAATGAATAAATTAGCTGCTTACAGAAGGCAGAAATACATAAAGCGTTTTTAAACTACATGGATATTAATTCAGTGGTACTGAAATAAGTTAACACTAATTCATTTTTAAAATACTTATCAGCCTAATAATTCATATCCCAGATGGTCTAGGGGTTAGGATTCCAGGCTCTCACCCAGGCGGGCCGGGTTCGATTCCCGGTCTGGGAACATTTTTATCCAGAAAAGATCTGTCAATTTTTGTTGCGAAACTCTATTAAATGAATATGGGAGCTTTACACTATAGTCTATATACAGAAGGCAGAAATACTTAAAGCGTTTTAAACTACATTGATTTAATTCAGTGGTGCTAAAATAAGTTAACACCTATTCATTTTTAAAATATTTATCAGCGTATGACTTCGTATCCCAGATGGTCTAGTCTAGGGGTTAGGATTCCCGGCTATTCATTTTTAAAATATTTATCAGCGCATGACTTCGTATCCCAGATGGTCTAGGGGTTAGGATTCCCGGCTTTCACCCAGGCGGCCCGGCTTCGATTCCCGGTCTGGGAACCTTTTTCTCCAGCACAGAGGTGTCAGTTTTTGTTTCAAAACTCTAGGAAATGAATGATGGAGGCTTTACATTATAGTCTATATACATAGAGCGACTATTAGGAATATGGTAGCAAATTAAATAAATTAGCTGCTTACAGAAGGCAGAAATACATAAAGCGTTTTTAAACTACATGGATATTAATTCAGAGGTACTGAAATAAGTTGACACGAATTCATTTTTAAAATATTTATCAACCTATGAATTCATATCCCAGATCGTCTAGGGGTTAGGATTCCTGGCTTTCACTCAGGCGGCCCGCGTTCGATTCCCGGTCTGGGAACCTTTTTCTCCAGCAAAGATCTGTCAGTTTTTGTTGCGAAACTCTAGGAAATGAATGCTGGAATCTTTACATTATAGTCTATATATATAGAACGACTATTAAGAATATGGTAGCAAAATAAATAAATTATCTGTTTACAGAATGCAGAAATACATATGAAAGCTTTACACTACAGGCTATATTCATAAAGCGACTTAAAAAAAAGGTAGCAAAACTGGAACGTTTCGAGTGGGCCATTAGTGACATTTCATTTGATGATGAAACTTGCACGGATATTAATTCAGTGGTGCTAAAATAATTTAACAGTAATTCATTTTAAAATAGTTATTAGCTTATGAATTCATATCTCAGATGGTCTTGGGGTTAGGATTCCTGGCTTTTACCCATGCGGCCCGGATTCGATTCCCGGTCCGGAACCTTTTTATCCAGCAAAGATCCTGTAAGTGTTCGTTTCGAAAAGCCAGAATCTAAATGATGGTAGCTTCACACTACAGTCTATATACATATAGCGACTTAAGAATATGGTAGCAGAATAAATAAATTAGCTGCTTACAGAAGGCAGAAATACATAAAGTGTTCAGGAATACATATCCCAGATGGTCTAGGGGTTAGGATTCCTGGCTTTCACCCAGGCGGCCCGGGTTCGATTCCCGGTTTGGGAACCTTTTTATCCAGCAATAATCTGTTCAGTTTTTGTTGCAAAACTCTATGAAATGAATAATGGAAGCTTTACACTATAGTCTATATACATAGAGCGACTATTAAGAATATGGTAGCGAAATAAATTAATTAGCTACTTACAGAAGGCAGAAATACATAAAGCGTTATAAACTACTAGGATATTAATTCAGTGGTGCTAAAATAAGTTAACATCAATTCATTTTAAAAATATTTATGGTAGTAAAATAGGTTAATACTAATTCATTTTCAAAATAATTATCAGCGTATGAATTCATATCCCAGAAGGTCGAGGGGTTAGAATTCCTGGCTTTCACCCAAGCGGCACGGATTCGATTCCCGGTCTGGGAGCCTTTTTATCCAGCAAAGATCCTGTCAGTGTTCGTTTCGAAAAGGCAAGAAAGTAAATGATGGAAGTTTCACCTTACAGTCTATATGCATAAAGTGACTAAAGAATATGGTAGCAAAATAAATAAATTAGCTGCTACAGAAGGCAGAAATACATAAAGCGTTTTAATACATGGATATTAATTCAGTGGTGCAAAAATAAGTAAAACACCAATTCATTTTTAAAATATATATCAACGGTTAGGGGTTAGGATTCCTGGCTTTTACCCAGGCGGCCCGGATTCGATTCCCGGTCTGGGAGCCTTTTTATCCAGCAAAGATCCTGTCAGTGTTCGTTTCGAAAAGGCAAGAAAGTAAATGATGGAAGTTTCACCTTACAGTCTATATGCATAAAGCGACTAAAGAATATGGTAGCAAAATAAATAAATTAGCTGCTACAGAAGGCAGAAATACATAAAGCGTTTTAATACATGGATATTAATTCAGTGGTACTGAAATAAGTTACCACTAATTCATTTTTAAAATACTTATCAGCCAAATAATTCATATCCCAGATGGCTTAGAGGTTTGGATTCCTGGCTCTCACCCAGGCGGCCCGGGTTCGATTCCCGGTCTGGGAACATTTTTATCCAGCAAAGATCTGTCAATTATTGTTGCGAAACTCTATTAAATGAATATGGAAGCTTTACACTATAGTCTATATACAGAAGGCAGAAATACATAAAGCGTTTTAAACTACATTGATAATAATTCAGTGGTGCTAAAATAAGTTAACACCTATTCATTTTTGAAATATTTATCAGCGTATGTATTCGTATCCCAGATGGTCTTGGGGTTAGGATTCCTGGCTTTCACCCAGGCGCCCCGTGTTCGATTCCCGGTCTGGGAACCTTTTTATCCAGCAAAGATCTGTCAGTGTTCGTTTCGAAACGCCAGAAAGTAAATGATGGAAGAAAGAAAATGGAAGCAAAATAAATAAATTATCTGCTTACAGAATGCAGAAATACATATGAAAGCTTTACACTACAGGCTATATTCATAGAGCGACTTAAAAATAAGGTAGCAAATCTGGAACGTTCGAGTGGGCCATTAGTGACATTTTATTTGATGATGAAACTTGCACGGATATTAATTCAGTGGTGCTAAAATATTTTAACAGTAATTCATTTTTAAAATAGGTATTTGCTTATGAATTCATATCTCAGATGGTCTAAGGGTTAGGATTCCTGGCTTTCACCCACGCGGCCCGGATTCGATTCCCGGTCCGGAACCTTTTTATCCAGCAAAGATCCTGTAAGTGTTCGTTTCGAAAAGCCAGAATATAAATGATGGTAGCTTCACACTACAGTCTATATACATATAGGGACTTGAGGATATTGTAGCAGAATAAATAAATTAGCTGCTTACAGAAGGCAGAAATACATAAAGTGTTTTAAATACTGACGTTGTAAACTACTTAAATATTAATTCAGTAGTGCTAAAATAAGTTAACAATTGTTAACGAAGTGAAGTTAACGAACTATTTCTCAAAAATAGTGGATTTCTCCCAAGGGAACACAACGAGAGAGAGAGAAAAAAATTTCAATCTATTAATTTTGTAAAAATACAGTATAGAACAAGATAACGTCCCTGGGTGGGCTCGAACCACCAACCTTTCGGTAACCCTCACAATGTGAGATAACAGCCGAACGCGCTGAGCAATTGCGCCACAGAGACGGACGGGAGTTAGGACATGTTAAGTTGCAATATAATACAATTGAGCTATCAATTCTATTTTTTAATCTGTAACATAGGTTTGTAGTGACACCCAGACGGCCCGGGTTCGATTTCCGGTCTGGGAACGTTTTTGTCGAGCAAATTTCTGTCAGTTTTTCTTGCGAAACGCTAGGAAGTGAATGATGGAAGCTTTACACAACAGTCTATATACATAAAGCGACTATTAAGAATGTGGTAGTGAAATAAATAAATTAGCTGCTTACAGAAGGCAGAAATACATAAAGAATTTTGAACTACATGGATATTAATTTAGTGGTGCTAAAATAAGTTAAAACTAACTCATTTTTAAAATATTTATCAGCCTAAGAATTCATATCCCATATGGTACTAAAATATGTTAACACTAATTCATTTTAAAAATATTTATCAGCCTAAGAATTCATATCCCAGATGGTACTAAAATAAGTTAACACTAATTCATTTTCAAAATATTCATCAGCACATGAATTCATATCCCAGATGATCTAGGGGTTAGGATTCCTGGCTTTCACCCAGGCGGCCCGGGTTCGATTCCCGGTCTGGGAACCTTTTTATCCAGAAATAATCTGTTCAGTTTTTGTTGCAAAACTCTATGAAATGAATAATGGAAGCTTTACGCTATAGTCTATATACATAGAGCGACTATTAAGAATATGGTAGCGAAATAACTGAATTAGCTACTTACAGAAGGCAGAAATACATAAAGCGTTTTAAACTACTAGGATATTAATTCAGTGGTGCTAAAATAAGTTAACACTAATTCATTTTAAAAATATTTATGGTAGTAAAATAGGTTAATACTGATTCATTTTTAAAATAATTTTCAGCGTATGAATTCATATTCCAGAAGGTCGAGGGGTTAGAATTCCTGGCTTTCACCCAGGCGGCCCGGATTCGATTCCCGATCTGGGAACCTTTTTATGCAGCAAAGATCCTGTCAGTGTCCGTTTCGAAAAGCCAGAAAGAAAATGATGGATGTTTCACCTTACAGTCTATATGCATAAAGCGACTAAAGAATATGGTAGCAAAATAAATAATTTAGCTGCTTACAGAAGGCAGAAATACATAAAGCGTTTTAAATTACAAGGATATTAATTCAGTGGTGCAGAAATAAGTTAACACTAATTCATTTTCAAAATGTTTATCAACGGTTAGGGGTTAGGATTCCTGGCTTTCACACAGGCGGCCCGGGTTCGATTCCCGGTCTGGGAACCTTTTTCTCCAGCAAAGATCTGCCAGTGTTCGTTTCGAAACGCCAGAAAGTAAATGATAGAAGAAAGAATAAGGTAGCAAAATGCATAAATTAGCTGCTTACAGAAGGCAGAAATACATAAAGCGTTTTTAAACTACATAGATATTAATTCAGTGGTACTGAAATAAGTTAACACTAATTCATTTTTAAAATACTTATCAGCCTAATATTTCATGTCCCGGATGGTCTAGGGGTTAGGATTCCTGGCTCTCACCCAGGCGGCCAGGGTTCGATTCCCGGTCTGGGAACATTTTTATCCAGCAAAGATCTGTCAATTTTTGTTGCGAAACTCTATTAAATGAATATGGGAGCTTTACACTATAGTCTATATACAGAAGGCAGAAATACATAAAGCGTTTTAAACTACATTGATATTAATTCAGTGGTGCTAAAATAAGTTAACACCTATTCATTTTTAAAATATTTATCAGCGTATGAATTCGTATCCCAGATGGTCTAGGGGTTAGGATTCCTGGCTTTCACCCAGGCGGCCCGGGTTCGATTCCCGGTCTGGGAACCTTTTTCTTCAGCAAAAATCTGTCAGTTTTTGTTGCGAAACTCTAGGAAATGAATGATGGAAGCTTTACATTATAGTTTATATACATAGAGCGACTATTAGGAATATGGTAGCAAAATAAATAAATTATCTGCGTACAGAATGCAGAAATACATATGAAAGCTTTACACTACAGGTTATATTCATAGAGCGACTTAAAAATAAGGTAGCAAATCTGGAACGTTCGAGTGGGCCATTAGTGACATTTTATTTGATGATGAAACTTGCACGGATATCAATTCAGTGGTGCTAAAATATTTTAACAGTAATTCATTTTTAAAATAGGTATTAGCTTATGAATTCATATCTCAGATGGTGTTAGGGTTAGGATTCCTGGCTTTCACCCACGCGGCCCGGATTCGATTCCCGGTCCGGAACCTTTTTATCCAGCAAAGATCCTGTAAGTGTTCGTTTCGAAAAGCCAGAATATAAATGATGGTAGATTCACACTACAGTCTATATACATATAGCAACTTAAGAATATGGTAGCAGAACAAATAAATTAGCTGCTTACAGAAGGCAGAAATACATAAAGTGTTTTAAATACTGACGTTGGTAACTACATAAATATTAATTCAGTAGTGCTAATATAAGTTAACAATTGTTAACGAAGTGAAGTTAACGAGTTATTTCTCAAAAATAGTGGATTTCTCCCAAGGAAACACAACGAAAGAGAGAGAAAAAAATTACATTCTATCAATTTTGTTAAAATACGGTATAAAACAAGATAACGTCCCTGGGTGGGCTCGAACGACCAACCTTTCGGTAACCCTCACAATGTGAGATAAGAGCCGAACGCGCTGACCAATTGCGCCACAGAGACGGACGGGAGTTAGGACATGTTAAGTTGCAATATAATAAAATTGAGCTATAAATTCTATTTGTTAATCTGTAACATAGGTTTGTAGTGACACCCAGACGGCCCGGGTTCGATTTCGGTCTGGGAACGTTTTTGTCGAGCAAATTTCTGTCAGTTTTTTTTGCGAAACGCTAGGAAATGAATGATGGAAGCTTTACACCACAGTCTATATACATAAAGCGACTATTAAGAATATGGTAGTGAAATAAATAAATTAGCTGCTTACAGAAGGCAGAAATACATAAAGAATTTTAAACTACGTGGAAATTAATTTAGTGGTGCTAAAATAAGTTAAAACTAAATCATTTTTAAAATATTTATCAGCCTAAGAATTCATATCCCATATGGTACTAAAATATGTTAACACTAATTCATTTTAAATATATTTATCAGCCTAAGAATTCATATCCCAGATGGTACTAAAATAAGTTAACACTAATTCATTTTTAAAATATTCATCAGCCTAATAATTCATGTCCCAGATGGTCTAGGGGTTAGGATTCCTGGCTCTCACCCAGGCGGCCCGGGTTCGATTCCCGGTCTGGGAACAATTTTATCCAGCAAAGATCTGTCAATTTTTGTTGCAAAACTCTAGGAAATGAATAATGGAAGCTGTACACTATAGTCTATATACATAGAGCGACTATTAAGAATATGGTAGCGAAATAAATGAATTAGCTACTTACAAAAGGCAGAAATACATAAAGCGTTTTGCACTACTAGGATATTAATTCAGTGGTGCTAAAATAAGTTAACACCAATTCATTTTAAAAATATTTATGGAAGTAAAATAGGTTAATACTAATTCATTTTTAAAATATTTATCAGCGTATGAAATCATATCCCAGAAGGTCGATGGGTTAGAATTCCTGGCTTTCACCCAGGCGGCCCGGATTCGATTCCCGGTCTGGGAACCTTTTTATTCAGCAAAGATCCTGTCAGTGTTCGTTCCGAAAAGCCAGAAAGTAAATGATGGAAGTTTCACCTTACAGTCTATATGCATAAAGCGACTAAAGAATATGGTAGCAAAATAAATAAATTAGCTGCTTACAGAAGGCAGAAATACATAAAGCGTTTTAAATTACATGGATATTAATTCAGTGGTGCAAAAATGAGTAAAACACCAATTCATTTTTAAAATATTTATCAACGGTTAGGGGTTAGGATTCCTGGCTTACACCCAGTCGGCCCGGGTTCGAATCCCCGTCTGGGAACCTTTTTCTACCGCAAAGATCTGTCAGTGTTTGTTTCGAAACGCCAGGAAGTAAATGATGGAAGAAAGAATATGGTAGCAAAATAAATAAATTAGCTGCTTAAAGAAGCCAGAAATACATAAAGCGTTTTTAAACTACATGGATATTAATTCAGTGGTACTGAAATAAGTTAACACTAAGTCATTTTTAAAATACTTATCAGCCTAATAATTCATGTCCCAGATGGTCTAGGGGTTAGGATTCCTGGCTCTCACCCAGGCGGCCCGGGTTCGATTCCCGGTCTGGGAACAATTTTATCCAGCAAAGATCTGTCAATTTTTGTTGCGAAACTCTATTAAATGAATATGGGAGCTTTACACTATAGTCTATATACAGAAGGCAGAAATACATAAAGCGTTTTAAACTACATTGATATTAATTCAGTGGTGCTAAAATAAGTTAACACCTATTCATTTTTAAAATATTTATCAGCGTATGAATTCGTATCCCAAATGGACTAGGGGTTAGGATTTCTGGCTTTCACCCAGGCGGCCAGGGTTCTATTCCCGGTCTGGGAACCTTATTCTCCAGCAAAGATCTGTCAGTTTTTGTTGCGAAACTCTAGGAAATGAATGATGGAAGCTTTACATTATAGTCTATATACATAGAGCGACTATTAGGAATATGGTAGCAAAATAAATAAATTATCTGCGTACATAATGCAGAAATACATATGAAAGCTTTACACTACAGGCTATATTCACAAAGCGACTTAAAAATAAGGTAGCAAAACTGGAACGTTTCGAGTGGGCCATTAGTGACATTTTATTTGATGATGGAACTTGCACGGAAATCAATTCAGTGGTGCTAAAATATTTTAACAGTAATTCATTTTTAAAATAGGTATTAGCTTATGAATTCATATCTCAGATGGTGTAAGGGTTAGGATTCCTGGCTTTCACCCATGCGGCCCGGATTCGATTCCCGGTCCGGAACCTTTTATCCAGCATAGATCCTGTAAGTGTTCGTTTTGAAAAGCCAGAATATAAATGATGGTAGATTCACACTACAGTCTATATACATATAGCAACTTAAGAATAGGGTAGCAGAATAAATAAATTAGCTGCTAACAGAAGGCAGAAATACATAAAGTGTTTTAAATACTGACGTTGGTAACTACATAAATATTAATTCAGTAGTGCTAAAATAAGTTAACAATTGTTAACGAAGTGAAGTTAACGAGTTATTTCTCAAAAATAGTGGATTTCTCCCAAGGGAACACAACGAGAGAGAGAGAAAAAAATTACAATCTATTAATTTTGTAAAAATACGGTATAAAACAAGATAACGTCCCTGGGTGGGCTCGAACCACCAACCTTTCTGTAACCCTCACAATGTGAGATAACAGCGGAACGCGCTGACCAATTGGGCCACAGAGACGGACGGGAGTTAGGACATGTTAAGTTGCAATATAATACAATTGAGCTATAAATTATATTTGTTAATCTGTAACATAGGTTTGTAGTGACACCCAGACGGCCCGGGTTCGATTTCGGTCTGGGAACGATTTTGTCGAGCAAATTTCTGTCAGTTTTTTTTGCGAAACGCTAGGAAATGAATGATGGAAGCTTTACACCACAGTCTATATACATAAAGCGACTATTAAGAATATGGTAGTGAAATAAATAAATTAGCTGCTTACAGAAGGCAGAAATACATAAAGAATTTTAAACTACATGGGTATTAATTTAGTGGTGCTAAAATAAGTTAAAATTAAATCATTTTTTAAATATTTATCAGCCTAAGAATTCATATCCCATATGGTACTAAAATATGTTAACACTAATTCATTTTAAATATATTTATCAGCCTAAGAAGTCATATCCCAGATGGTACTAAAATAAGTTAACACTAATTCATTTTTAAAATATTCATCAGCGTATTAATTCATATCCCAGATGGTCTAGGGGTTAGGATTCCTGGCTTTCACCCAGGCGGCCCGGGTTCGATTCCCGGTCTGGGAACCTTTTTATCCAGCAATAATCTGTTCAGTTTTTGTTGCAAAACTCTAGGAAATGAATAATGGAAGCTTTACACTATAGTCTATATACATAGAGCGACTATTAAGAATATGGTAGCGAAATAAATGAATTAGCTACTTACAAAAGGCAGAAATACATAAAGCGTTTTGCATTACTAGGATATTAATTCAGTGGTGCTAAAATAAGTTAACACCTATTTATTTTTAAAATATTTATCAGCGTATGAATTCGTATCCCAAATGGTCTAGGGGTTAGGATTTCTGGCTTTCACCCAGGCGGCCAGGGTTCGATTCCCGGCCTGGGAACCTTATTCTCCATCAAAGATCTGTCAGTTTTTGTTGCGAAACTCCAGGAAATGAATGATGGAAGCTTTACATTATAGTCTATATACATAGAGCGACTATTAGGAATATGGTAGCAAAATAAATAAATTATCTGCGTACAGAATGCAGAAATACATATGAAAGCTTTACACTACAGGCTATATTCATAAAGCGACTTAAAAATAAGGTAGCAAAACTGGAACGTTTCGAGTGGGCCATTAGTGACATTTTATTTGATGATGGAACTTGCACGGAAATCAATTCAGTGGTGCTAAAATATTTTAACAGTTATTCATTTTTAAAATAGGTATTAGCTTATGAATTCATATCTCAGAAGGTGTAAGGGTTAGGATTCCTGGCTTTCACCCACGCGGCCCGGATTCGATTCCCGGTCCGGAACCTTTTTATCCAGCAAAGATCCTGTAAGTGTTCGTTTCGAAAAGCCAGAATATAAATGATGGTAGATTCACACTACAGTCTATATACATATAGCAACTTAAGAATAGGGTAGCAGAATAAATAAATTAGCTGCTAACAGAAGGCAGAAATACATAAAGTGTTTTAAATACTGACGTTGGTAACTACATAAACATTAATTCAGTAGTGCTAAAATAAGTTAACAATTGTTAACGAAGTGAAGTTAACGAATTATTTCTCAAAAATAGTGGATTTCTCCCAAGGGAACACAACGAGAGAGAGAGAAAAAAATTACAATCTATTAATTTTGTAAAAATACAGTATAGAACAAGATAACGTCCCTGGGTGGGCTCGAACCACCAACCTTTCGGTAACCCCGACAATGTGAGATAACAGCGGAACGCGCTGACCAATTGGGCCACAGAGACCGACGGGAGTTAGAACATATTAAGTTGCAATATAATACAATTGAGCTATCAATTCTATTTGTTAATCTGTAACATAGGTTTGTAGTGACACCCAGACGGCCCGGGTTCGATTTCCGGTCTGGGAACGTTTTTGTCGAGCAAATTTCTGTCAGTTTTTATTGCGAAACGCTAGGAAGTGAATGATAGAAGCTTTACACCACAGTCTATATACATAAAGCGACTATTAAGAATGTGGTAGTGAAATAAATAAATTGGCTGTTTACAGAAGGCAGAAATACATAAAGAATTTTAAACTACATGGATATTAATTTAGTGGTGCTAAAATAAGTTAAAACTAAATCATTTTTAAAATATTTATCAGCCTAAGAATTCATATCCCATATGGTACTAAAATATGTTAACACTAATTCATTTTAAAAATATTTATCAGCCTAAGAATTCATATCCCAGATGGTACTAAAATAAGTTAACACTAATTCATTTTTAAAATATTCATCAGCGTATTAATTCATATCCCAGATGGTCTAGGGGTTAGGATTCCTGGCTTTCACCCAGGCGGCCCGGGTTCGATTCCCGGTCTGGGAACCTTTTTATCCAGCAATAATCTGTTCAGTTTTTGTTGCAAAACTCTAGGAAATGAATAATGGAAGCTGTACACTATAGTCTATATACATAGAGCGACTATTAAGAATATGGTAGCGAAATAAATGAATTAGCTACTTACAAAAGGCAGAAATACATAAAGCGTTTTGCACTACTAGGATATTAATTCAGTGGTGCTAAAATAAGTTAACACCAATTCATTTTAAAAATATTTATGGAAGTAAAATAGGTTAATACTAATTCATTTTTAAAATATTTATCAGCGTATGAAATCATATCCCAGAAGGTCGATGGGTTAGAATTCCTGGCTTTCACCCAGGCGGCCCGGATTCGATTCCCGGTCTGGGAACCTTTTTATTCAGCAAAGATCCTGTCAGTGTTCGTTCCGAAAAGCCAGAAAGTAAATGATGGAAGTTTCACCTTACAGTCTATATGCATAAAGCGACTAAAGAATATGGTAGCAAAATAAATAAATTAGCTGCTTACAGAAGGCAGAAATACATAAAGCGTTTTAAACTACATGGATATTAATTCAGTGGTGCAAAAATGAGTAAAACACCAATTCATTTTTAAAATATTTATCAACAGTTAGGGGTTAGGATTCCTGGCTTACACCCAGTCGGCCCGGGTTCGAATCCCGGTCTGGGAACCTTTTTCTACCGCAACGATCTGTCAGTGTTTGTTTCGAAACGCCAGGAAGTAAATGATGGAAGAAAGAATATGGTAGCAAAATAAATAAATTAGCTGCTTACAGAAGCCAGAAATACATAAAGCGTTTTTAAACTACATGGATATTAATTCAGTGGTACTGAAATAAGTTAACACTAAGTCATTTTTAAAATACTTATCAGCCTAATAATTCATGTCCCAGATGGTCTAGGGGTTAGGATTCCTGGCTCTCACCCAGGCGGCCCGGGTTCGATTCCCGGTCTGGGAACAATTTTATCCAGCAAAGATCTGTCAATTTTTGTTGCGAAACTCTATTAAATGAATATGGGAGCTTTACACTATAGTCTATATACAGAAGGCAGAAATACATAAAGCGTTTTAAACTACATTGATATTAATTCAGTGGTGCTAAAATAAGTTAACACCTATTCATTTTTAAAATATTTATCAGCGTATGAATTCGTATCCCAAATGGTCTAGGGGTTAGGATTTCTGGCTTTCACCCAGGCGGCCAGGGTTCGATTCCCGGTCTGGGAACCTTATTCTCCAGCAAAGATCTGTCAGTTTTTGTTGCGAAACTCTAGGAAATGAATGATGGAAGCTTTACATTATAGTCTATATACATAGAGCGACTATTAGGAATATGGTAGCAAAATAAATAAATTATCTGCGTACATAATGCAGAAATACATATGAAAGCTTTACACTACAGGCTATATTCAAAAAGCGACTTAAAAATAAGGTAGCAAAACTGGAACGTTTCGAGTGGGCCATTAGTGACATTTTAGTTGATGATGGAACTTGCACGGAAATCAATTCAGTGGTGCTAAAATATTTTAACAGTTATTCATTTTTAAAATAGGTATTAGCTTATGAATTCATATCTCAGATGGTGTAAGGGTTAGGATTCCTGGCTTTCACCCACGCGGCCCGGATTCGATTCCCGGTCCGGAACCTTTTATCCAGCATAGATTCTGTAAGTGTTCGTTTCGAAAAGCCAGAATATAAATGATGGTAGATTCACACTACAGTCTATATACATATAGCAACTTAAGAATAGGGTAGCAGAATAAATAAATTAGCTGCTAACAGAAGGCAGAAATACATAAAGTGTTTTAAATACTGACGTTGGTAACTACATAAACATTAATTCAGTAGTGCTAAAATAAGTTAACAATTGTTAACGAAGTGAAGTTAACGAATTATTTCTCAAAAATAGTGGATTTCTCCCAAGGGAACACAACGAGAGAGAGAGAAAAAAATTACAATCTATTAATTTTGTAAAAATACAGTATAGAACAAGATAACGTCCCTGGGTGGGCTCGAACCACCAACCTTTCGGTAACCCCGACAATGTGAGATAACAGCGGAACGCGCTGACCAATTGGGCCACAGAGACCGACGGGAGTTAGAACATGTTAAGTTGCAATATAATACAATTGAGCTATCAATTCTATTTGTTAATCTGTAACATAGGTTTGTAGTGACACCCAGACGGCCCGGGTTCGATTTCCGGTCTGGGAACGTTTTTGTCGAGCAAATTTCTGTCAGTTTTTATTGCGAAACGCTAGGAAGTGAATGATGGAAGCTTTACACCACAGTCTATATACATAAAGCGACTATTAAGAATGTGGTAGTGAAATAAATAAATTGGCTGTTTACAGAAGGCAGAAATAGATAAAGAATTTTAAACTACATGGATATTAATTTAGTGGTGCTAAAATAAGTTAAAACTAACTCATTTTTAAAATATTTATTAGCCTAAGAATTCATATCCCAGATGGTACTAAAATAAGTTAACACTAATTCATTTTTAAAATATTCATCAGCGTATTAATTCATATCCCAGATGGTCTAGGGGTTAGGATTCCTGGCTTTCACCCAGGCGGCCCAGGTTCGATTCCCGGTCTGGGAACCTTTTTATCCACCAATAGTCTGTTCAGTTTTTGTTGCAAAACTCTAGGAAATGAATAATGGAAGCTTTACACTATAGTCTATATACATAGAGCGACTATTAAGAATATGGTAGCGAAATAAATGAATTAGCTACTTACAGAAGGCAGAAATACATAAAGCGTTTTAAACTACTAGAATATTAACTCAGTGGTGCTAAAATAAGTTAACACCAATTCATTTTAAAAATATTTATGGTAGTAAAATAGGTTAATACTAATTCATTTTTAAAATATTTATTAGCGTATGAAATCATATCCCAGAAGGTCGAGGGGTTAGAATTCCTGGCTTTCACCCAGGCGGCCCGGATTCGATTCCCGGTCTGGGAACCTTTTTATCCAGCAAAGATCCTGTCAGTGTTCGTTCCGAAAAGCCAGAAAGTAAATGATGGAAGTTTCACCTTACAGTCTATATGCATAAAGCGACTAAAGAATATGGTAGCAAAATAAATAAATTAGCTGCTTACAGAAGGCAGAAATACATAAAGCGTTTTAAACTACATGGATATTAATTCAGTGGTGCAAAAATAAGTAAAACGCCAATTCATTTTTAAAATATTTATCAACGGTTAGGGGTTAGGATTCCTGGCTTACACCCAGTCGGCCCGGGTTCGATTCCCGGTCTGGGAACCTTTTTCTACAGCAAAGATCTGTCAGTGTTTGTTTCGAAACGCCAGGAAGTAAATGATGGAAGAAAGAATATGGTAGCAAAATGAATAAATTAGCTGCTTACAGAAGGCAGAAATACATAAAGCGTGTTAAACTACATGGATATTAATTCAGTGGTACTGAAATAAGTTAACACTATTTTATTTTTAAAATACTTATCAGCCTAACATTTCATATCCCAGATGATCTAGGGGTTAGGATTCCTGGCTCTCACCCAGGCGGCCCGGGTTCGATTCCCGGTCTGGGAACATTTTCATCCAGCAAAGATCTGTCAATTTTTGTTGCGAAACTCTATTAAATGAATATGGGAGCTTTACACTATAGTCTTTATACAGAAGGCAGAAATACATAAAGCGTTTTAAACTACATTGATATTAATTCAGTGGTGCTAAAATAAGTTAACACCTATTCATTTTTAAAATATTTATCAGCGTATGAATTCGTATCCCAGATGGTCTAGGGGTTAGGATTCCTGGCTTTCACCCAAGCTGCCCGGTTTTGATTCCCGGTCTGGGAACCTTTTTATCCAGCAAAGATCTGTCAGTTTTTGTTGCGAAACTCTAGGAAATGAATGATGGAAGCTTTACATTATAGTCTATATACATAGAGCGACTATTAAGAATATGGTAGCAAAATAAATAAATTATCTGCTTACAGAATGCATAAATACATATGAAAGCTTTACACTACAGGCTATATTCATAAAGCGACTTAAAAATAAGGTAGCAAAACTGGAACGTTTCGAGTGGGCCATTATTGACATTTTATTTAATGATGAAACTTGCACGGATATTAATTCAGTGGTGCTAAAATATTTTAACAGTAATTCATTTTTAAAATAGGTATTAGTTTATGAATTCATATCTCAGATGGTCTAAGGGTTAGGATTCCTGGCTTTTACCCATGCGGCCCGGATGCGATTCCCGGTCCGGAACCTTTTTATCCAGCAAAGATCCTGTAAGTGTTCGTTTCGGAAAGCCAGAATATAAATGATGGTAGCTTCACACTACAGTCTATATACATAGAGCGACTTAAGAATATGAGTAGCAAAATGAATAAATTAGCTGCTTACAGAAGGCAGAAATAAATAAAGTGTTTTAAATACTGACGTTGTAAACTACATAAATATTAATTCAGTAGTGCAAAATAATTTAACAATTGTTAACGAAGTGAAGTTAACGAACTATTTCTCAAAAATAGTGGATTTCTCCCCAGGGAACACAACGAGAGAGAGAGAAAAAAATTACAATCTTATAATTTTGTAAAAACACAGTATAGAACATGATAACGTCCCTGGGTGGGCTCGAACCACCAACCTTTCGGTAACCCTCACAACGTGAGATAACAGCCGAACGCGCTGACCAATTGCGCCACAGAGACGGACGGAAGATAGGACATTTTAAGTTGCAATATAATACAATTGAGCTATCAATTCTATTTGTTAATCTCTAACATAGGTTTGTAGTGACACCCAGACGGCCCGGGTTCGATTCCCGGTCTGGGAACGTTTTTGTCGAGAAAATTTTTGTCAGTTTTTCTTGCGAAACGCTAGGAAGTGAATGATGGAAGCTTAACACCACAGTCTATATACATAAAGCGACTATTGAGAATATGGTAGTGAAATAAAAATATTAGCTGCTTACAGAAGGCAGAAATACATAAAGAATTTTAAACTATATGGATATTAATTTAGTGGTGCTAAAATAAGTTAAAACCAATTCATTTTTAAAATATTTATCATCCAAAGAATTCATATCCCATATGTTACCAAAATATGTTAACACTAATTCATTTTAAATATATTTATCAGCCTAAGAATTCATATCCCAGATGGTACTAAAACAAGTTAACACTAATTCATTTTCAAAATATTCATCAGCGTATGAATTCATATCCCAGATGGCCTAGGGGTTAGGATTCCTGGCTTTCACCCATGCGGCCCGGGTTCGATTCCCGGTCTGGGAACCTTTTTATCCAGAGCAATAATCTGTTCAGTTTTTGTTGCAAAACTCTAGGAAATGAATAATGAAAGCTTTACACTATAGTCTATAAACATAGAGCGACTATTAAGAATATGGTAGCGAAATAAATGAATTAGCTACTTACAGAAGGCAGAAATACATAAAGCGTTTTAAACTACTAGGATATTAATTCAGTGGTGCTAAAATAAGTTAACACCAATTCATTTTAAAAATATTTATGGTAGTAAAATAGGTTAATACTAATTCATTTTTAAAATAATTGGCAGCGTATGAATTCATATCCCAGAAGGTCGAGGGGTTAGAATTCCTGGCTTTCACCCAGGCGGCCCGGATTCTATTCCCGGTCTTGGAACCTTTTTATCCAGCAAAGATCCTGTCAGTGTTCGTTTCAAAAAGCCAGAGAGTAAATGATGGAAGTTTCACCTTACAGTCTATATGCATAAAGCGACTAAAGAATATGGTAGCAAAATAAATAAATTAGCTGCTTACAGAAGGCAGAAATACATAAAGCGTTTTTAAACTACATGGATATTAATTCGATTCCCGGATTCGATTCCCGGTCTGGGAACCTTTTTATCCAGCAAAGATCCTGTCAGTGTTCGTTTCGAAAGCCAGACAGTAAATGATGGAAGTTTCAAATTACAGTCTATATGCATAAAGCGACTAAAGAATATGGTAGCAAAATAAATAAATTAGCTGCTTACAGAAGGCAGAAATACATAAAGCGTTTTAAACTACATGGATATTAATTGAGTGGTGCAAAAATAGGTAAAACACCAATTCATTTTTAAAATATTTATCAACGGTTAGGGGTTAGGATTCCTGGCTTTCACCCAGGCGGCCCGGGTTCGATTCCCGGTCTGGGAACCTTTTTATTCAGCAATAATCTGTTCAGTTTTTGTTGCAAAACTCTAGGAAATGAATAATGGAAGCTTTACACTATAGTCTATATACATAGAGAGACTATTAAGAATATGGTAACGAAATAAATGAATTAGCTACTTACAGAAGGCAGAAATACATAAAGCGTTTTTAAACTACATGGATATTAATTCAGTGGTACTGAAATAAGTTAACACGAATTCATTTTTAAAATATTTATCAACCTATGAATTCATATCCCAGATCATCTAGGGGTTAGGATTCCTGGCTTTTACCCATGCGGCCCGAATTCGATTTTCGGTCCGGAACCTTTTTATCCAGCAAAGATCCTGTAAGTGTTCGTTTGGAAAAGCCAGAATATAAATGATGGTAGCTTCACACTACAGTCTATATAAATATAGCGACTTAAGAATATGGTAGCAGAATAAATAAATTAGCTGCTTACAGAAGGCAGAAATACATAAAGTGTTTTAAATACTGACGTTGGCAACTACATAAATATTAATTCAGTAGTGCTAAAATAACTTAACAATTGTTAACGAAGTGAAGTTAACGAACTATTTCTCAAAAATAGTGGCTTTTTCCCAAGGGAACACAACGAGAGAGAGAGAAAAAAATTACAACCTTTTAATTTTGTAAAAATACAGTATAGAACAAGCCAACGTCCCTGGGTGAGCTCAAACCACCAACCTTTCGGTAACCCTCACAATGTGAGATAACAGCCGAACGCGCTGACCAATTGCGCCACAGAGACGGACGGGAGTTAGGACATGTTAAGTTGCAATATAATACAATTGAGCTATCAATTCTATTTGTTAATCTGTAACATAAGTTTGTAGTGACGCCCAGAGGGCCCGGGTTCGATTCCCTGTCTTGGAACGTTTTTGTCGAGCAAATTTCTGTCAGTTTTTCTTGCGAAACGCTAGGAAGTGAATGATGGAAGCTTTACACCACAGTCTATATACATAAAGCGACTATTAAGAATATGGTAGGGAAATAAATGAATTAGCTACTCACAGAAAGCAGAAATACATAAAGCGTTTTAAACTACTAGGATATTAATTCAGTGGTGCTAAAATAAGTTAACACCAATTCATTTTAAAAATATTTATGGTAGTAAAATAGGTTAATACTAATTCATTTTCAAAATAATTATCAGCATATGACTTCATATCCCAGAAGGTCGAGGGGTTAGAATTCCTGGCTTTAACCCAGGCGGCCCGGATTCGATTCCCGGTCTGGGAACCTTTTTATCCAGCAAAGATCCTGTCAGTGTCCGTTTCGAAAGCCAGACAGTAAATGATGGAAGTTTCAAATTACAGTCTATATGCATAAAGCGACTAAAGAATATGGTAGCAAAATAAATAAATTAGCTGCTTACAGAAGGCAGAAATACATAAAGCGTTTTAAACTACATGGATATTAATTGAGTGGTGCAAAAATAGGTAAAACACCAATTCATTTTTAAAATATTTATCAACGGTTAGGGGTTAGGATTCCTGGCTTTCACCCAGGCGGCCCGGGATCGATTCCCGGTCTGGGAACCTTTTTCTCCAGCAAAGATCTGTCAGTGTTCTTTTCGAAACGCCAGAAAGTAAATGATGGAAGAAAGAATATGGTAGCAAAATGAATAAATTAGCTGCTTACAGAAGGCAGAAATACATAAAGCGTTTTTAAACTACATGGATATTAATTCAGTGGTACTGAAATAAGTTAACACTAATTCATTTTTAAAATACTTATCAGCCTAATCATTCATATCCCAGATGGTCTAGGGGTTAGGATTCCTGGCTCTCACCCAGGCGGGCCGGGTTCGATTCCCGGTCTGGGAACATTTTTATCCAGAAAAGATCTGTCAATTTTTGTTGCGAAACTCTATTAAATGAATATGGGAGCTTTACACTATAGTCTATATACAGAAGGCAGAAATACATAAAGCGTTTTAAACTACATTGATATTAATTCAGTGGTGCTAAAATAAGTTAACACCTATTCATTTTTAAAATATTTATCAGCGTATGACTTCGTATCCCAGATGGTCTAGGGGTTAGGATTCCCGGCTATTCATTTTTAAAATATTTATCAGCGTATGACTTCGTATCCCAGATGGTCTAGGGGTTAGGATACCCGGCTTTCACCCAGGCGGCCCGGGTTCGATTCCCGGTCTGGGAACCTTTTTCTCCAGCACAGAGGTGTCAGTTTTTGTTGCGAAACTCTAGGAAATGAATGATGGAAGCTTTACATTATAGTCTATATACATAGAGCGACTATTAGGAATATGGTAGCAAATTAAATAAATTAGCTGCTTACAGAAGGCAGAAATACATAAAGCGTTTTTAAACTACATGGATATTAATTCAGAGGTACTGAAATAAGTTGACACGAATTCATTTTTAAAATATTGATCAACCTATGAATTCATATCTCAGATTGTCTAGGGGTTAGAATTCCTGGCTTTCACCCAGGCGGCCCGGGTTCGATTCCCGGTCTGGGAACCTTTTTCTCCAGCAAAGATCTGTCAGTTTTTGTTGCGAAACTCTAGGAAATGAATGCTGGAATCTTTACATTATAGTCTATATATATAGAGCGACTATTAAGAATATGGTAGCAAAATAAATAAATTATATGTTTACAGAATGCAGAAATACATATGAAAGCTTTACACTAGAGGCTATATTCATAAAGCGACTTCAAAAAAATAAGGTAGCAAAACTGGAACGTTTCGATTGGGCCATTAGTGACATTTCATTTGATGATGAAACTTGCACGGATAATTCAGTGGTGCTAAAATAATTTAACAGTAATTCATTTTTAAAATAGTTATTAGCTTATGAATTCATATCTCAGATGGTCTTGGGGTTAGGATTCCTGGCTTTTACCCATGCGGCCCAGATTCGATTCCCGGTCCGGAACCTTTTTATCCAGCAAAGATCCTGTAAGTGTTCGTTTCGAAAAGCCAGAATATAAATGATGGTAGCTTCACACTACAGTCTATATACATATAGCGACTTAAGAATATGGTAGCAGAATAAATAAATTAGCTGCTTACAGAAGGCAGAAATACATAAAGTGTTTAGGAATACATATCCCAGATGGTCTAGGGGTTAGGATTCCTGGCTTTCACCCAGGCGGCCCGGGTTCGATTCCCGGTCTGGGAACCTTTTTATCCAGCAATAATCTGTTCAGTTTTTGTTGCAAAACTCTAGGAAATGAATAATGGAAGCTTTACACTATAGTCTATATACATAGAGCGACTATTAAGAATATGGTAGCGAAATAAATGAATTAGCTACTTACAAAAGGCAGAAATACATAAAGCGTTTTGCACTACTAGGATATTAATTCAGTGGTGTTAAAATAAGTTAACACCAATTCATTTTAAAAATATTTATGGAAGTAAAATAGGTTAATACTAATTCATTTTTAAAATATTTATCAGCGTATGAAATCATATCCCAGAAGGTCGAGGGGTTAGAATTCCTGGCTTCCACCCAGGCGGCCCGGATTCGATTCCCGGTCTGGGAGCCTTTTTATCCAGCAAAGATCCTGTCAGTGTTCGTTTCGAGAAGGCAAGAAAGTAAATGATGGAAGTTTCACCTTACAGTCTATATGCATAAAGCGACTAAAGAATATGGTAGCAAAATAAATAAATTAGCTGGTATAGAAGGCAGAAATACATAAAGCGTTTTAATACATGGATATTAATTCAGTGGTGCAAAAATAAGTAAAACACCAATTCATTTTTAAAATATTTATCAACGGTTAGGGGTTAGGATTCCTGGCTTACACCCAGTCTGCCCGGGTTCGATTCCCGGTCTGGGAACCTTTTTCTACAGCAAAGATCTGTCAGTTTTTGTTGCGAAACTCTAGGAAATGAATGATGGAAGCTTTACATTATAGTCTATATACATAGAGCGACTATTAGGAATATGGTAGCAAAATAAATGAATTATTTGCGTACAGAATGCAGAAATACATATGAAAGCTTTACACTACAGGCTATATTCATAAAGCGACTTAAAAATAAGGTAGCAAAACTGGAACGTTTCGAGTGGGCCATTAGTGACATTTTATTTGATGATGGAACTTGCACGGAAATCAATTCAGTGGTGCTAAAATATTTCAACAGTAATTCATTTTTAAAATAGGTATTAGCTTATGAATTCATATCTCAGATGGTGTAAGGGTTAGGATTCCTGGCTTTCACCCACGCGGCCCGGATTCGATTCCCGGTCCGGAACCTTTTTATCCAGCAAAGATCCTGTAAGTGTTCGTTTCGAAAAGCCAGAATATAAATGATGGTAGATTCACACTACAGTCTATATACATATAGCAACTTAAGAATAGGGTAGCAGAATAAATAAATTAGCTGCTAACAGAAGGCAGAAATACATAAAGTGTTTTAAATACTGACGTTGGTAACTACATAAATATTTATTCAGTAGTGCTAAAATAAGTTAACAATTGTTAACGAAGTGAAGTTAACGAATTATTTCTCAAAAATAGTGGATTTCTCCCAAGGGAACACAACGAGAGAGAGAGAAAAAAATTACAATCTATTAATTTTGTAAAAATACAGTATAGAACATGATAACGTCCCTGGGTGGGCTCGAACCATCAACCTTTCGGTAACCCCCACAATGTGAGATAACAGCGGAACGCGCTGACCAATTGGGCCACAGAGACCGACGGGAGTTAGAACATGTTAAGTTGCAATATAATACAATTGAGCTATCAATTCTATTTGTTAATCTGTAACATAGGTTTGTAGTGACACCCAGACGGCCCGGGTTCGATTTCCGGTCTGGGAACGTTTTTGTCGAGCAAATTTCTGTCAGTTTTTCTTGCGAAACGCTAGGAAGTGAATGATGGAAGCTTTACACCACAGTCTATATACATAAAGCGACTATTAAGAATGTGGTAGTGAAATAAATAAATTAGCCGTTTACAGAAGGAAGAAATACATAAAGAATTTTAAACTACATGGATATTAATTTAGTGGTGCTAAAATAAGTTAAAACTAACTCGTTTTTAAAATATTTATTAGCCTAAGAATTCATATCCCAGATGGTACTAAAATAAGTTAACACTAATTCATTTTCAAAATATTCATCAGCACATGAATTCATATCCCAGATGGTCTAGGGGTTAGGATTCCTGGCTTTCACCCAGGCGGCCCGGGTTCGATTCCCGGTCTGGGAACCTTTTTATCCAGCAATAATCTGTTCAGTTTTTGTTGCAAAACTCTATGAAATGAATAATGGAAGCTTTACACTATAGTCTATATACATAGAGCGACTATTAAGAATATGGTAGCGAAATAAATGAATTAGCTACTTACAGAAGGCAGAAATACATAAAGCGTTTTAAACTACTACGATATTAATTCAGTGGTGCTAAAATAAGTTAACACCATTTCATTTTAAAAATATTTATGGTAGTAAAATAGGTTAATACTGATTCATTTTTAAAATATTTATCAGCGTATGAAATCATATCCCAGAAGGTCGAGTGGTTAGAATTCCTGGCTTTCACCCAGGCGGCCCGGATTCGATTCCCGGTCTGGGAACCTTTTTATCCAGCAAAGATCCTGTCAGTGTTCGTTTCGAAAAGCCAGAAAGTAAATGATGGAAGTTTCACCTTACAGTCTATATGCATAAAGCGACTAAAGAATATGGTAGCAAAATAAATAAATTAGCTGCTTACAGAAGGCAAAAATACATAAAGCGTTTTAAACTACATGGATATTAATTCAGTGGTGCAAAAATAAGTAAAACACCAATTCATTTTTAAAATATTTATCAACGGTTAGGGGTTAGGATTCCTGGCTTACACCCAGTCGGCCCGGGTTCGATTCCCGGTCTGGGAACCTTTTTCTACAGCAAAGATCTGTCAGTGTTTGTTTCGAAACGCCAGGAAGTAAATGATGGAAGAAAGAATATGGTAGCAAAATGAATAAATTAGCTGCTTACAGAAGCCAGAAATACATAAAGCGTTTTTAAACTACATGGATATTAATTCAGTGGTACTGAAATAAGTTAACACTAATTCATTTTTAAAATACTTATCAGCCTAATAATTCATGTCCCAGATGGTCTAGGGGTTAGGATTCCTGGCTCTCACCCAGGCGGCCCGGGTTCGATTCCCGGTCTGGGAACATTTTTATCCAGCAAAGATCTGTCAATTTTTGTTGCGAAACTCTATTAAATGAATATGGGAGCTTTACACTATAGTCTATATACAGAAGGCAGAAATACATAAAGCGTTTTAAACTACATTGATATTAATTCAGTGGTGCTAAAATAAGTTAACACCTATTCAATTTTAAAATATTTATCAGCGTATGAATTCGTATCCCAAATGGTCTAGGGGTTAGGATTTCTGGCTTTCACCCAGGCGGCCAGGGTTCGATTCCCGGTCTGGGAACCTTATTCTCCAGCAAAGATCTGTCAGTTTTTCTTGCGAAACTCTAGGAAATGAATGATGGAAGCTTTACATTATAGTCTATATACATAGAGCGACTATTAGGAATATGGTAGCAAAATAAATAAATTATCTGCGTACAGAATGCAGAAATACATATGAAAGCTTTACACTACAGGCTATATTCATAAAGCGACTTAAAAATAAGGTAGCAAAACTGGAACGTTTCGAGTGGGACATTAGTGACATTTTATTTGATGATGGAACTTGCACGGAAATCAATTCAGTGGTGCTAAAATATTTTAACAGTAATTCATTTTTAAAATAGGTATTAGCTTATGAATTCATATCTCAGATGGTGTAAGGGTTAGGATTCCTGGCTTTCACCCACGCGGCCCGGATTCGATTCCCGGTCCGGAACCTTTTTATCCAGCAAAGATCCTGTAAGTGTTCGTTTCGAAAAGCCAGAATATAAATGATGGTAGATTCACACTACAGTCTATATACATATAGCAACTTAAGAATAGGGTAGCAGAATAAATAAATTAGCTGCTAACAGAAGGCAGAAATACATAAAGTGTTTTAAATACTGACGTTGGTAACTACATAAATATTAATTCACTAGTGCTAAAATAAGTTAACAATTGTTAACGAAGTGAAGTTAACGAATTATTTCTCAAAAATAGTGGATTTCTCCCAAGGGAACACAACGAGAGAGAGAGAAAAAATTACAATCCATTAATTTTGTAAAAATACAGTATAGAACAAGATAACGTCCCTGGGTGGGCTCGAACCACCAACCTTTCGGTAACCCCCACAATGTGAGATAACAGCCGAACGCGCTGACCAATTGCGCCACAGAGACGGACGGGAGTTAGGACATGTTAAGTTGCAATATAATACAATTGAGCTATCAATTCTATTTGTTAATCTGTAACATAGGTTTGTAGTGACACCCAGAGGGCCCGGGATCGATTCCCGGTCTTGGAACGTTTTTGTCGAGCACATTTCTGTCAGTTTTTCTTGCGAAACGCTAGGAAATGAATGACGGAAGCTTTACACCACAGTCTATATACATAAAGCGACTATTAAGAATATGGTAGGGAAATAAATGAATTAGCTACTCACAGAAAGCAGAAATACATAAAGCGTGTTAAACTACTAGGAAATTAATTCAGTGGTGCTAAAATAAGTTAACACCAATTCATTTTAAAAATATTTATGGTAGTAAAATAGGTTAATACTAATTCATTTTTAAAATAATTATCAGCGTATAAATTCATATCCCAGAAGGTCGAGGGGTTAGAATTCCTGGCTTTCACCCAGGCGGCCCGGATTCGATTCCCGGTCTGGGAACCTTTTTATCCAGCAAAGATCCTGTCAGTGTTCGTTCCGAAAAGCCAGAAAGTAAATGATGGAAGTTTCACCTTACAGTCTATATGCATAAAGCGACTAAAGAATATGGTAGCAAAATAAATAAATTAGCTGCTTACAGAAGGCAGAAATACATAAAGCGTTTTAAACTACATGGATATTAATTCAGTGGTGCAAAAATAAGTAAAACGCCAATTCATTTTTAAAATATTTATCAACGGTTAGGGGTTAGGATTCCTGGCTTACACCCAGTCGGCCCGGGTTCGATTCCCGGTCTGGGAACCTTTCTACAGCAAAGATCTGTCAGTGTTTGTTTCGAAACGCCAGAAAGTAAATGATGGAAGAAAGAATAAGGTAGCAAAATGAATAAATTAGCTGCTTACAGAAGGCAGAAATACATAAAGTGTTTTTAAACTACATGGATATTAATTCAGTGGTACTGAAATAGGTTAACACTAATTTATTTTTAAAATACTTATCAGTCTAATATTTCATATCCCAGATGGTCTGGGGGTTAGGATTCCTGGCTCTCACCCAGGCGGCCCATGTTCCCGGTCTGGGAACATTTTCATCCAGCAAAGACCTGTCAATTTTTGTTGCGAAACTCTATTAAATGAATATGGGAGCTTTACACTATAGTCTTTATACAGAAGGCAGAAATACATAAAGCGTTTTAAACTACATTGATATTAATTCAGTGGTGCTAAAATAAGTTAACACCTATTCTTTTTTAAAATATTTATCAGCGTATGAATTCCTGCCCCAGATGGTCTAGGGGTTAGGATTCCTGGCTTTCACCCAGGCGGCCCGGGTTCGATTCCCGGTCTCGGAACCTTTTAATCCAGCAAAGATCTGTCAGTGTTCGTTTCGAAACGCCAGAAAGTAAATGATGGAAGAAAGAATATGCTAGTAAAATAAATAAATTATCTGCTTACAGAATGCATAAATACATATGAAAGCTTTACACTACAGGCTATATTCATAAAGCGACTTAAAATTAAGGTAGCAAAACTGGAACGTTTCGAGTGGGCCATTAGTGACATTTTATTTAATGATGAAACTTGCACGGATATTAATTCAGTGGTGCTAAAATATTTTAACAGTAATTCATTTTTAAAATAGGTATTAGTTTATGAATTCATATCTCAGATTGTCTAAGGGTTAGGATTCCTGGCTTTTACCCATGCGGCCCGGATGCGATTCCAGGTCCGGAACCTTTTTATCCAGCAAAGATCCTGGAAGTGTTCGTTTCGGAAAGCCAGAATATAAATGATGGTAGCTTCACACTACAGTCTGTATACATAGAGCGACTTAAGAATATGAGTAGCAAAATAAATAAATTAGCTGCTTACAGAAGGCAGAAATACATAAAGTGTTTTAAATACTGACGTTGTAAACTACATAAATATTAATTCAGTAGTGCTAAAATAATTTAACAATTGTTAACGAAGTGAAGTTAACGAACTATTTCTCAAAAATAGTGGATTTCTCCCAAGGGAACACAACGAGAGAGAGAGAAAAAAATTACAATCTCTTAATTTTGTAAAAAATACAGTATAGAACATGATAACGTCCCTGGGTGGGCTCGAACCACCAACCTTTCGGAAACCCTCACAACGTGAGATAACAGCCGAACGCGCTGACCAATTGCGCCACAGAGACGGACAGAAGTTAGGACATTTTAAGTTGCAATATAATACAATTGAGCTATCAATTCTATTTGTTAATCTCTAACATAGGTTTGTAGTGACACCCAGACGGCCCGGGTTCGATTTCCGGTCTGGAAACGTTTTTGTCGAGCAAATTTCTGTCAGTTTTTCTTGCGAAACGCTAGGAAGTGAATGATGGAAGCTTTACACCACAGTCTATATACATAAAGCGACTATTAAGAATATGGTAGGGAAATAAATGAATTAGCTACTCACAGAAAGCAGAAATACATAAAGCGTTTTAAACTACTAGGATATTAATTCAGTGGTGCTAAAATAAGTTAACACCAATTCATTTTAAAAATATTTATGGTAGTAAAATAGGTTAATACTAATTCATTTTTAAAATAATTATCAGCGTATGAATTCATATCCCAGAAGGTCAGGGGTTAGAATTCCTGGCTTTCACCCAGGCGGCCCGGATTCTATTCCCGGTCTGGGAACCTTTTTATCCAGCAAAAATCCTGTCAGTGTTCGTTTCGAAAGCCAGACAGTAAATGATGGAAGTTTCACCTTACAGTCTATATGCATAAAGCGACTAAAGAATATGGTAGCAAAATAAATAAATTAGCTGCTTACAGAAGGCAGAAATACATAAAGCGTTTTAAACTACATGGATATTAATTGAGTGGTGCAAAAATAAGTAAAACACCAATTCATTTTTAAAATATTTATCAACGGTTAGGGGTTAGGATTCCTGGCTTTCACCCAGGCGGCCCGGGTTCGATTCCCGGTCTGGGAACCTTTTTCTCCAGCAAAGATCAGTCAGTGTTCGTTTTGAAACGCCAGAAAGTAAATGATGGAGGAAAGAATTAGGTAGCAAAATGAATAAATTAGCTGCTTACAGAAGGCAGAAATACATAAAGCGTTTTTAAACTACATGGATATTAATTCAGTGGTACTGAGATAAGTTAACACTAATTCATTTTTAAAATACTTATCAGCCTAATAATTCATATCCCAGATGGTCTAGGGGTTAGGATTCCTGGCTCTCACCCAGGCGGCACGGGTTCGATTCCCGATCTGGGAACATTTTTATCCAGCAAAGATCTGTCAATTTTGGTTGCGAAACTCTATTAAATGAATATGGAAGCTTTACACTATAGTCTATATACAGAAGGCAGAAATACATGAAGCGTTTTAAACTACATTGATATTAATTCAGTGGTGCTAAAATAAGTTAACACCTATTCTTTTTTAAAATATTTATCAGCGTATGAATTCGTCTCCCAGATGGTCTAGGGGTTAGGATTCCTGGCTTTCACCCAGGCGGCCCGAGTTCGATTCCCGGTCTGGGAACCTTTTTATCCAGCAAAGATCTGTCAGTGTTCCTTTCGAAACGCCAGAAAGTAAATGATGGAAGAAAGAGTATGGTAGTAAAATAAATAAATTATCTGCTTACAGAAAGCATAAATACATATGAAAGCGTTACACTACAGGCTATATTCATAAAGCGACTTAAAAATAAAGTAGCAAAACTGGAACGTTTCGAGTGGGCCATTAGTGACATTTTATTTGATGATGAAACTTGCACAGATATTAATTCAGTGGTGCTAAAGTATTTTAACAGTAATTCATTTTTATAATAGGTATTAGCTTATGAATTCATATCTCAGATGGTCTAAGGGTTAGGATTCCTGGCTTTTACCCATGCGGCCCGGATTCGATTCCCGGTCCGGAACCTTTTTATTGCTTTAAAATAGGAAAGAAGCTTGCAGTGTAAAAATATCATGCTTGCAATATAACACACAACGGAAAGCCAGAATATAAATGATGGTAGCTTCACACTACAGTCTATATACATAGAGCGACTTAAGAATATGAGTAGCAAAATAAATAAAATACCTGCTTACGGAAGGCAGAAATACATAAAGTGTTTTAAATACTGACGTTGGAAACTACATAAATATTAATTCAGTAGTGCTAAAATAATTTAACAATTGTTAACGAAGTGAAGTTAACGAACTATTTCTCAAAAATAGTGGATTTCTTCCAAGGGAACACAACGAGAGAAAGAGAAAAAAATTACAATCTATTAATTTTGTAAAAATACAGTATAGAACATGATAACGTCCCTGGGTGGGCTAGAACCACCAACCTTTCGGTAACCCTCACAATGTGAGATAACAGCCGAAGGCGCTGACCAATTGCGCCACAGAGACGGACGGAAGTTAGGACATTTTAAGTTGCAATATAATACAATTGAGCTATCAATTCTATTTGTTGATCTGTAACATAGGTTTGTAGTGACACCCAGACGGCCCGGGTTCGATTCCCGGTCTGGGAACGTTTTTGTCGAGAAAATTTCTGTCAGTTTTTCTTGCGAAACGCTAGAAAGTGAATGATGGAAGCTTTAAACCACAGTCTATATACATAAAGTGACTATTAAGAATATGGTAGCGAAATAAATGAATTAGCTACTTACAGAAAGCAGAAATACATAAAGCGTTTTAAACTACTAGGATATTAATTCAGTGGTGCTAAAATAAGTTAAAACCAATTCATTTTTAAAATATTTATCAGCCTAAGAATTCATATCCCATATGGTACTAAAATATGTTAACACTAATTCATTTTAAATATATTTATCAGCCTAAGAATTCATATCCCAGATGGTACTAAAACAAGTTAACACTAATTCATTTTTAAAATATCCATCAGCGTATGAGTTCATATCCCAGATGGTCTAGGGGTTAGGATTCCTGGCTTTCACCCAGGCGGCCCGGGTTCGATTCCCGGTCTGGGAACCTTTTTATCCAGCAATAATCTGTTCAGTTTTTGTTGCAAAACTCTAGGAAATGAATAATGGAAGCTTTACACTATAGTCTATATACATAGAGCGACTATTAAGAATATGGTAGCGAAATAAATGAATTAGCTACTTACAGAAAGCAGAAATACATAAAGCGTTTTAAACTACTAGGATATTAATTCAGTGGTGCTAAAATAAGTTAACACCAATTCATTTTAAAAATATTTATGGTAGTAAAATAGGTTAATACTAATTCATTTTTGAAATATTTATCAGCGTATGAATTCATATCCCAGAAGGTCGAGGGGTTAGAATTCCTGGCTTTCACCCAGGCGGCCCAGATTCGATTCCCGGTCTGGGAACCTTTTTATCCAGCAAAGATCCTGTCAGTGTTCGTTTCGAAAGCCAGACAGTAAATGATGGAAGTTTCACCTTACAGTCTATATGCATAAAGCGACTAGAGAATATGGTAGCAAAATAAATAAATTAGCTGCTTACAGAAGGCAGAAATACATAAAGCGTTTTAAACTACATGGATATTAATTGAGTGGTGCAAAAATAAGTAAAACACCAATTCATTTTTAAAATTTTTATCAACGGTTAGGGGTTAGGATTCCTGGCTTTCACCCAGGCGGCCCGGGTTCGATTCCCGGTCTGGGAACCTTTTTCTCCAGCAAAGATCAGTCAGTGTTCGTTTCGAAACGCCAGAAAGTAAATGATGGAGGAAAGAATTAGGTAGCAAAATGAATAAATTAGCTGCTTACAGAATGCAGAAATACATAAAGCGTTTTTAAACTACATGGATATTAATTCAGTGGTACTGAGATAAGTTAACACTAATTCATTTTTAAAATACTTATCAGCCTAATAATTCATATCCCAGATGGTCTAGGGGTTAGGATTCCTGGCTCTCACCCAGGCGGCCCGGGTTCGATTCCCGGTCTGGGAACATTTTTATCCAGCAAAGATCTGTCAATTTTGGTTGCGAAACTCTATTAAATGAATATGGAAGCTTTACACTATAGTCTATATACAGAAGGCAGAAATACATAAAGCGTTTTAAACTACATTGATATTAATTCAGTGGTGCTAAAATAAGTTAACACCTATTCTTTTTTAAAATATTTATCAGCGTATGAATTCGTCTCCCAGATGGTCTAGGGGTTAGGATTCCTGGCTTTCACCCAGGCGGCCCGGGTTCGATTCCCGGTGTGGGAATATTTTTCTCCAGCAAAGATCTGTCAGTTTTTGTTGCGAAACTCTAGGGAATGAATGATGGAAGCTTTACATTATAGTCTATATACATAGAGCGACTATTAGGAATATGGTAGCAAAATAAATAAATTATCTGCGTACAGAATGCAGAAATACATATGAAAGCTTTACACTACAGGCTATATTCATAAAGCGACTTAAAAATAAGGTAGCAAAACTGGAACGTTTCGAGTGGGTCATTAGTGACATTTTATTTGATGATGAAACTTGCACGGATATTAATTCAGTGGTGCTTAAATATTTTAACAGTAATTCATTTTTAAAATAGGTATTTGCTTATTAATTCATATCTCAGATGGTCTAAGGGTTAGGATTCCTGGCCTTCACCCATGCGGCACGGATTCGATTCCCGGTCCGGAACCTTTTTATCCAGCAAAGATCCTGTAAGTGTTCGTTTCGAAAAGCCAGAATATAAATGATGGTAGCTTCACACTACAGTCTATATACACATAGCGACTTAAGAATATGGTAGCAGAATAAATAAATTAGCTACTTACAGAAGGCAGAAATACATAAAGTGTTTTAAATACTGACGTTGGCAACTACATAAATATTAATTCAGTAGTGCTAAAATAAGTCAACAATTGTTAACGAAGTGAAGTTAATGAACTATTTCTCAAAAATAGTGGATTTCTCCCAAGGGAACACAACGAGAGAGAGAGAAAAAAATAACAATCTTTTGATTTTGTAAAAATACAGTATAGAACAAGATAACGTCCCTGGGTGGGCTCGAAACACCAACCTTTCGGTAACCCTCACAATGTGAGATAACAGCCGAACGCGCTGACCAATTGCGCCACAGAGACGGACGGGAGTTGGCAAATGTTAAGTTGCATTACAATACAATTGAGCTATCAATTCTATTTGTTAATCTGTAACATAGGTTTGTAGTGACACCCAGAGGGCACGGGTTCGATTCCCGGTCTTGGAACGTTTTTGTCGAGCAAATTTCTGTCAGTTTTTCTTGCGAAACGCTAGGAAGTGAATGATGGAAGCTTTACACCAAAGTCTATATACATAAAGCGACTATTAAGAATGTGGTAGTGAAATAAATAAATTGGCTGCTTACAGAAGGCAGAAATACATAAAGAATTTTAAACTACATGGATATTAATTTAGTGGTGCTAAAATAAGTTAACACCAATTCATTTTTAAAATATTTATCAGCCTAAGAATTCATATCCCATATGGTACTAAAATATGTTAACACTAATTCATTTTAAAAATATTTATCAGCCTAAGAATTCATATCCCAGATGGTACTAAACTAAGTTAACACTAATTCATTTTTAAAATATTCATCAGCGCATGAATTCATATCCCAGAAGGTCGAGGGGTTAGAATTCCTGGCTTTCACCCAGGCGGCCCGGATTCTATTCCCGGTCTTGGAACCTTTTTATCCAGCAAAGATCCTGTCAGTGTTCGTTTCGAAAAGCCAGAAAGTAAATGATGGAAGTTTCACCTTACAGTCTATATGCATAAAGCGACTAAAGAATATGGTAGCAAAATAAATAAATTAGCTGCTTACAGAAGGCAGAAATACATAAAAAGTTTTTAAACTACATGGATATTAATTCAGTGGTACTGAAATAAGTTAACACCAATTCATTTCAAAAATATTTATGGTAGTAAAATAGGTTAATATTAATTCATTTTTAAAATTTTTATCAGCGTATGAATTCATATCCCAGAAGTTCGAGGGGTTAGAATTCCTGGCTTTCACCCAGGCGGCCCGGATTCGATTCCCGGTCTGGGAACCTTTTTATCCAGCAAAGATCCTGTCAGTGTTCGTTTCGAAAAGCCAGAAAGTAAATGATGGAAGTTTCACCTTACAGTCTATATGCATATAGCGACTAAAGAATATGGTAGCAAAATAAATAAATTAGCTGATTACAGAAGGCAGAAATACATAAAGCGTTTTTAAACTACATGGATATTAATTCAGTGGTACTGAAATAAGTTAACACGAATTCATTTTTAAAATATTTATCAACCTATGAATTCATATCCCAGATCATCTAGGGGTTAGGATTCCTGGCTTTTACCCATGCGGCCCGAATTCGATTTTCGGTCCGGAACCTTTTTATCCAGCAAAGATCCTGTAAGTGTTCGTTTGGAAAAGCCAGAATATAAATGATGGTAGCTTCACACTACAGTCTATATAAATATAGCGACTTAAGAATATGGTAGCAGAATAAATAAATTAGCTGCTTCAGAAGGCAGAAATACATAAAGTGTTTTAAATACTGACGTTGGCAACTACATAAATATTAATTCAGTAGTGCTAAAATAACTTAACAATTGTTAACGAAGTGAAGTTAACGAACTATTTCTCAAAAATAGTGGCTTTTTCCCAAGGGAACACAACGAGAGAGAGAGAAAAAAATTACAACCTTTTAATTTTGTAAAAATACAGTATAGAACAAGCCAACGTCCCTGGGTGAGCTCAAACCACCAACCTTTCGGTAACCCTCACAATGTGAGATAACAGCCAAACGCGCTGACCAATTGCGCCACAGAGACGGACGGGAGTTAGGACATGTTAAGTTGCAATATAATACAATTGAGCTATCAATTCTATTTGTTAATCTGTAACATAAGTTTGTAGTGACACCCAGAGGGCCCGGGTTCGATTCCCTCTCTTGGAACGTTTTTGTCGAGCAAATTTCTGTCAGTTTTTCTTGCGAAACGCTAGGAAGTGAATGATGGAAGCTTTACACCACAGTCTATATACATAAAGCGACTATTAAGAATATGGTAGGGAAATAAATGAATTAGCTACTCACAGAAAGCAGAAATACATAAAGCGTTTTAAACTACTAGGATATTAATTCAGTGGTGCTAAAATAAGTTAACACCAATTCATTTTAAAAATATTTATGGTAGTAAAATAGGTTAATACTAATTCATTTTCAAAATAATTATCAGCATATGACTTCATATCCCAGAAGGTCGAGGGGTTAGAATTCCTGGCTTTAACCCAGGCGGCCCGGATTCGATTCCCGGTCTGGGAACCTTTTTATCCAGCAAAGATCCTGTCAGTGTTCGTTTCGAAAGCCAGACAGTAAATGATGGAAGTTTCAAATTACAGTCTATATGCATAAAGCGACTAAAGAATATGGTAGCAAAATAAATAAATTAGCTGCTTACAGAAGGCAGAAATACATAAAGCGTTTTAAACTACATGGATATTAATTGAGTGGTGCAAAAATAGGTAAAACACCAATTCATTTTTAAAATATTTATCAACGGTTAGGGGTTAGGATTCCTGGCTTTCACCCAGGCGCCCGGGATCGATTCCCGGTCTGGGAACCTTTTTCTCCAGCAAAGATCTGTCAGTGTTCGTTTCGAAACGCCAGAAAGTAAATGATGAAAGAAAGAATAAGGTAGTAAAATGAATAAATGAGTTGCTTACAGAAGGCAGAAATAAATAAAGCGTTTTTAAACTACATGGATATTAATTCAGTGGTACTGAAATAAGTTACCACTAATTCATTTTTTAAATACTTATCAGCCTAATAATTTATATCCCAAATGGCTTAGGGGTTAGGATTCCTGGCTCTCACCCAGGCGGCCCGGGTTCGATTCCCGGTCTGGGAACATTTTTATCCAGCAAAGATCTGTCAATTATTGTTGCAAAACTCTATTAAATGAATATGGAAGCTTTACACTATAGTCTATATACAGAAGGCAGAAATACATAAAGCGTTTTAAACTACATTGATATTAATTCAGTGGTACTGAAATAAGTTACCACTAAATCATTTTTAAAATACTTATCAGCCTAATAATTCATATCCCAGATGGCTTAGGGGTTAGGATTCCTGGCTCTCACCCAGGCGGCCCGGGTTCGATTCCCGGTCTGGGAACATTTTTATCCAGCAAAGATCTGTCAATTATTGTTGCGAAACTCTATTAAATGAATATGGAAGCTTTACACTATAGTCTATATACAGAAGGCAGAAATACATGAAGCGTTTTAAACTACATTGATATTAATTCAGTGGTGCTAAAATAAGTTAACACCTATTCATTTTTAAAATATTTATCAGCGTATGAATTCGTATCCCAGATGGTCTTGGGGTTAGGATTCCTGGCTTTCACCCAGGCGCCCCGTGTTCGATTCCCGGTCTGGGAACCTTTTTATCCAGCAAAGATCTGTCAGTGTTCGTTTCGAAACGCCAGAAAGTAAATGATGGAAGAAAGAATATGGAAGCAAAATAAATAAATTATCTGCTTACAGAATGCAGAAATACATATGAAAGCTTTACACTACAGGCTATATTCATAAAGCGACTTAAAAATAAGGTGGCAAAACTTGAACGTTTCGAGTGGGCCATTAGTGACATTTTATTTGATGATGAAACTTGCACGGATATTAATTCAGTGGTGCTAAAATATTTTAACAGTAATTCATTTTTAAAATAGGTATTTGCTTATGAATTCATATCTCAGATGGTCTAAGGGTTAGGATTCCTGGCTTTTACCCATGCGGCCCGGATTCGATTCCCGGTCCGGAACCTTTTTATCCAGCAAAGATCCTGTAAGTGTTCGTTTCGAAAAGCCAGAATATAAATGATGGTAGCTTCACACTACAGTCTATATACATATAGCGACTTAAGAATATGGTAGCAGAATAAATAAATTAGCTGCTTACAGAAGGCAGAAATACATAAAGTGTTTTAAACTACATGGATATTAATTTAGTGGTGCTAAAATAAGTTAAAACTAACTCATTTTTAAAATATTCATCAGCCTAAGAATTCATATCCCATATGTTACTAAAATATGTTAACACTAATTCATTTTAAATATATTTATCAGCCTAAGAATTCATATCCCAGATGGTACTAAAACAAGTTAACACTAATTCATTTTCAAAATATTCATCAGCACATGAATTCATATCCCAGATGGTCTAGGGGTTAGGATTCCTGGCTTTCACCCAGGCGGCCCGGGTTCGATTCCCGGTCTGGAAACCTTTTTATCCAGCAATAATCTGTTCAGTTTTTGTTGCAAAACTCAATGAAATGAATAATGGAAGCTTTACACTATAGTCTATATACATAGAGCGACTATTAAGAATATGGTAGCGAAATAAATGAATTAGCTACTTACAGAAGGCAGAAATACATAAAGCGTTTTAAACTACTAGGATAATAATTCAGTGGTGCTAAAATAAGTTAACACCAATTCATTTTAAAAATATTTATGGTAGTAAAATAGGTTAATACTAATTCATTTTTAAAATATTTATCAGCGTATGAATTCATATTCCAGAAGGTCGAGGGGTTAGAATTCCTGGCTTTCACCCAGGCGGCCCGGATTCGATTCCCGGTCTGGGAACCTTTTTATCCAGCAAAGATCCTGTCAGTGTCCGTTTCGAGAAGCCAGAAAGTAAATGATGGAAGTTTCACCTTACAGTCTATATGCATAAAGCGACTAAAGAATATGGTAGCAAAATAAATAAATTAGCTGCTTACAGAAGGCAGAAATACATAAAGCGTTTTAAACTACAAGGATATTAATTCAGTGGTGCAAAAATAAGTAAAACACCAATTCATTTTTAAAATGTTTATCAACGGTTAGGGGTTAGGATTCCTGGCTTTCACCCAGGCGCCCCGTGTTCGATTCCCGGTCTGGGAACCTTTTTATCTAGCAAAGATCTGTCAGTGTTCGTTTCGAAACGCCAGAAAGTAAATGATGGAAGAAAGAATATGGAAGCAAAATAAATAAATTATCTGCTTACAGAATGCAGAAATACATATGAAAGCTTTACACTACAGGCTATATTCATAAAGCGACTTAACAATAAGGTAGCAAAACTTGAACGTTTCGAGTGGGCCATTAGTGACATTTTATTTGATGATGAAACTTGCACGGATATTAATTCAGTGGTGCTAAAATATTTTAACAGTAATTCATTTTTAAAATAGGTATTTGCTTATGAATTCATATCTCAGATGGTCTAAGGGTAAAGATTCCTGGCTTTTACCCATGCGGCCCGGATTCGATTCCCGGTCCGGAACCTTTTTATCCAGCAAAGATCCTGTAAGTGTTCGTTTCGAAAAGCCAGAATATAAATGATGGTATCTTTACACTACAGTCTATATACATATAGCGACTTAAGAATATGGTAGCAGAATAAATAAATTAGCTGCTTACAGAAGGCAGCAATACATAAAGTGTTTTAAATACTGACGTTGTAAACTACTTAAATATTAATTCAGTAGTGCTAAAATAAGTTAACAATTGTTAACGAAGTGAAGTTAACGAACTATTTCTCAAAAAAAGTGGATTTCTCCCAAGGGAACACAACGAGAGAGAGAGAAAAAAATTACAATCTATTAATTTTGTAAAAATACAGTATAGAACAAGATAACGTCCCTGGGTGGGCTCGAACCACCAACCTTTCGGTAACCCTCACAATGTGAGATAACAGCCGAACGCGCTGACCAATTGCGCCACAGAGACGGACGGGAGTTAGGACATGTTAAGTTGCAATATAATACAATTGAGCTATCAATTCTATTTGTTAATCTGTAACATAGGTTTGTAGTGACACCCAGACGGCCCGGGTTCGATTTCCGGTCTGGGAACGTTTTTGTCGAGCAAATTTCTGTCAGTTTTTCTTGCGAAACGCTAGGAAGTGAATGATGAAAGCTTTACACAACAGTCTATATACATAAAGCGACTATCAAGAATGTGGTAGTGAAATAAATAAATTAGCTGCTTACAGAAGGCAGAAATACATAAAGAATTTTAAACTACATGGATATTAATTTAGTGGTGCTAAAATAAGTTAAAACTAACTCATTTTTAAAATATTTATCAGCCTAAGAATTCATATCCCATATGGTACTAAAATATTTTAACACTAATTCATTTTAAAAATATTTATCAGCCTAAGAATTCATATTCCAGATGGTACTAAAATAAGTTAACACTAATTCATTTTCAAAAAATTCATCAGCACATGAATTCATATCCCAGATGGTCTAAAGGTTAGAATTCCTGGCTTTCACCCAGGCGGCCCGGGTTCGATTTCCGGTCTGGGAACCTTTTTATCCAGCAATAATCTGTTCAATTTTTGTTGCAAAACTCTATGAAATGAATAATGGAAGCTTTACACTATAGTCTATATACATAGAGCGACTATTAAGAATATGGTAGCGAAATAAATGAATTAGCTACTTACAGAAGGCAGAAATACATAAAGCGTTTTAAACTACTAGAATATTAATTCAGTGGTGCTAAAATAAGTTAACACCAATTCATTTTAAAAATATTTATGGTAGTAAAATAGGTTAATACTGATTCATTTTTAAAATAATTATCAGCGTGTGAATTCATATTCCAGATAGTCGAGGGGTTAGAATTCCTGGCTTTCACCCAGGCGGCCCGGATTCGATTCCCGGTCTGGGAACCTTTTTATCCAGCAAAGATCCTGTCAGTGTCAGTTTCGAAAAGCCAGAAAGTAAATGATGGAAGTTTCACCTTACAGTCTATATGCATAAAGCGACTAAAGAATATGGTAGCAAAATAAATAATTTAGCTGCTTACAGAAGGCAGAAATACATAAAGCGTTCACTTTCGATGCCAAGGACGTATATATACGTCATTTGGCGCCAACCGTTCCGTGCCATCAATGCAAAATGACGTATATATACGTCATTCGAAAAGAAAAAAGTTTAATAGATAGAAGAAGGTCAAGTTCAAATATTTGCCGTCTTTTTCTTCTCTCTCTCTTGTTGTCAAGTTGGGGGGAAAGAATGACGTCGTCAGCCAATCGCGTCATTCAAGAAATACCAAGATGGAAGGAGGGTCTGCCATGAAGTAAATTATCAACTTATTTAGCATGGCCGAGGTACATATTAGCCGCAAATTATCATCAAAAATTTGTACGAGACCGACTGACGCCAACACACGGTTTCAACTTTTTACGGTGAAATGATTGAAAGGTGTGAGGAGAGATGATAATATTATCAATCATGTTACGAAGATGTAGAAAAACATTACTAAACCGGGAAATAATTCGAATATTTTTATATGCATGATCGTCGTCTTATTGGCAGGACGATGAAATGATTCAAAATGTTGGTATTTTTGAACGTTTTTTTAATTTTTTATCATTTTTGGGTAACGGATTGACGGACATCTGCAACGAAAGCAAATTTTATCGTCCTGAGAGGTGAAATGTTACATTTTGAAATAATAAAGTGAGAAATTGATATTATTCGGAACATATATTTTTCTACTTGTCAGTGAGATATGATCCATGATATAGTAATTTAGTGGGAAATATATTACCAATAACACAGAGCCCCTCGTATGCTTTCAGCTCATATTGAATTACTTCCGTAGCTATTGTATAACCATAATTATAGCAAAATATGCAATCCTACGACTTTGTGTCGGATGAACAAGTTCAATAAGCAGCCATGGCGTACTGATTACGTAGCTACGCAATAGCGATCACGTGTCTGGCGCCACGAAGACGGGACTACGTGCAGTCGAGAAGACTTGCGTAGCAAATTGCGTGAGATGACAATTTCGGAAAATCGTGTTCTTGACAGATCAACTGACGAATTTCGATGAAGCTTTAAACCTTTTTATTATGTCAACTTAGAGACACCGGATGCGTATAATGAATATTGAAATTGCATTTGGAAATACTTCATTTGCACGCCAATATTAGTTCAAATATCCACACAAATAAGTATTTGCTCGCTATAAATACCAGATTGAATGAAATGTTTGCCGAGGCAAGTAAAGACTTCGAATTTCAACGTTTACTGACTGAACCCACCAAATCTGGAAGCGCCCGACGAAAACTCAGGAGCAATACTAAGATACAAACGCACCTGAAATGTATTACGCATGTTTCGGTATTATCCGACACATCAGTCGTAGGTGAAAGAACTCACCTACACATGCGTATCTTGTCGGAATTGCTCTCTCGTGCTATTATAACATAAGTTGGAGATAACTTGTCTTGATCTCTCATTGCGATAAAGATTCAATTCGAACATTTTATTCAGCAATCAGAATCATTTTATTATACGAAAATATCAAATTCGAACAAAGAAAACAAAATCGCTTACTAGCATAAAAATATATCCTTCATTCGCTATATATTCCAATAACATTAATAATGGCCAATTATTGTCACTCACAAGGATAACATATTGCAAAATAAACAAAGTAGTCACATTGCATATTCATACAACTGTAACACATATGTACTTGAAACATACGAACATAGTAAATTTATTATCGAGCTTCCATATCGGAATTCATTATAAAAAATTAATGTGCAGTATGGTGGTGCATAAAATAATACATCAATCGAGGAATTTGTCAAAAACGCTATGGAATCACAGACGTAGTCAATATGTTGCCTCATTCGAATTATGGTTTGGTGAAGTTAGCGTCTACCATGCACCAAACTATCAACATATCTAGCTTGGCCGATGAATCGCAAATAGAAATATAAAAAATATGTGCGGAGTCCGATTGGCGCTAACGCACCTGGATTTTAACTTTGCTACAGTTACAGTTGTATGAATATGCAATGTGACTACTTTGTTTATTTTGCAATATGTTATCCTTGTGAGTGACAATAATTGGCCATTATTAATGTTATTGGAATATATAGCGAATGAAGGATATATTTTTATGCTAGTAAACGATTTTGTTTTCTTTGTTCAAATTTGATATTTTCGTATAATAAAATGATTCTGATTGCTGAATAAAATGTTCGAATTGAATCTTTATCGCAATGAGAGATCAAGACAAGTTATCATCAACTTATGTTATAATAGCATGAGAGAGCAATTCCGACAAGATACGCGTGTGTAGGTGAGTTCTTTCACCTACGACTGAAGTGCCGGAATGAACGATAACTGATGACACCGCTGGGTTCGCCGCTTTCCCGATGAATCAAAAACTAAATACGAGAGAGAATGAATAGGAGAGAACTCTCTCGTTTTCACCTCGGCACGGAACGGTAAAATTGAAAAAACTGATCTTGGCATCGAAAGTGTTAATTAAACTACAAGGATATTAATTCAGTGGTGCAAAAATAAGTAAAACACCAATTAATTTTTAAAATGTTTATCAACGGTTAGGGGTTAGGATTCCTGGCTTTCACCCAGGCGCCCCGTGTTCGATTCCCGGTCTGGGAACCTTTTTATCCAGCAAAGATCCGTCAGTGTTCGTTTCGAAACGCCAGAAAGTAAATGATGGAAGAAAGAATATGGAAGCAAAATAAATAAATTATCTGCTTACAGAATGCAGAAATACATATGAAAGCTTTACACTACAGGCTATATTCATAAAGCGACTTAAAAATAAGGTAGCAAAACTGGAACGTTTCGAGTGGGCCATTAGTGACCTTTTATTTGATGATGAAACTTGCACGGATATTAATTCAGTGGTGCTAAAATATTTTAACATTAATTCATTTTTAAAATAGGTATTTGCTTATGAATTCATATCTCAGATGGTCTAAGGGTTAGGATTCCTGGCTTTTACCCATGCGGCCCGGATTCGATTCCCGGTCCGGAACCTTTTTATCCAGCAAAGATCCTGTAAGTGTTCGTTTCGAAAAGCCAGAATATAAATGATGGTAGCTTCACACTACAGTCTATATACATATAGCGACTTAAGAATGTGGTAGCAGAATAAATAAATTAGCTGATTACAGAAGGCAGAAATACGTAAAGTGTTTTAAATACTGACGTTGTAAACTACTTAAATATTAATTCAGTAGTGCTAAAATAAGTTAACAATTGTTAACGAAGTGAAGTTAACGAACTATTTCTCAAAAAAAGTGGATTTCTCCCAAGGGAACACAACGAGAGAGAGAGAAAAAAATTACAATCTATTAATTTTGTAAAAATACAGTATAGAACAAGATAACGTCCCTGGGTGGGCTCGAACCACCAACCTTTCGGTAACCCTCACAATGTGAGATAACAGCCGAACGCGCTGACCAATTGCGCCACAGAGACGGACGGGAGTTAGGACATGTTAAGTTGCAATATAATACAATTGAGCTATCAATTCTATTTGTTAATCTGTAACATAGGTTTGTAGTGACACCCAGACGGCCCGGGTTCGATTTCCGGTCTGGGAACGTTTTTGTCGAGCAAATTTCTGTCAGTTTTTCTTGCGAAACGCTAGGAAGTGAATGATGAAAGCTTTACACAACAGTCTATATACATAAAGCGACTATCAAGAATGTGGTAGTGAAATAAATAAATTAGCTGCTTACAGAAGGCAGAAATACATAAAGAATTTTAAACTACATGGATATTAATTTAGTGGTGCTAAAATAAGTTAAAACTAACTCATTTTTAAAATATTTATCAGCCTAAGAATTCATATCCCATATGGTACTAAAATATTTTAACACTAATTCATTTTAAAAATATTTATCAGCCTAAGAATTCATATTCCAGATGGTACTAAAATAAGTTAACACTAATTCATTTTCAAAAAATTCATCAGCACATGAATTCATATCCCAGATGGTCTAAAGGTTAGAATTCCTGGCTTTCACCCAGGCGGCCCGGGTTCGATTCCCGGTCTGGGAACCTTTTTATCCAGCAATAATCTGTTCAATTTTTGTTGCAAAACTCTATGAAATGAATAATGGAAGCTTTACACTATAGTCTATATACATAGAGCGACTATTAAGAATATGGTAGCGAAATAAATGAATTAGCTACTTACAGAAGGCAGAAATACATAAAGCGTTTTAAACTACTAGAATATTAATTCAGTGGTGCTAAAATAAGTTAACACCAATTCATTTTAAAAATATTTATGGTAGTAAAATAGGTTAATACTGATTCATTTTTAAAATAATTATCAGCGTGTGAATTCATATTCCAGATAGTCGAGGGGTTAGAATTCCTGGCTTTCACCCAGGCGGCCCGGATTCGATTCCCGGTCTGGGAACCTTTTTATCCAGCAAAGATCCTGTCAGTGTCAGTTTCGAAAAGCCAGAAAGTAAATGATGGAAGTTTCACCTTACAGTCTATATGCATAAAGCGACTAAAGAATATGGTAGCAAAATAAATAATTTAGCTGCTTACAGAAGGCAGAAATACATAAAGCGTTCACTTTCGATGCCAAGGACGTATATATACGTCATTTGGCGCCAACCGTTCCGTGCCATCAATGCAAAATGACGTATATATACGTCATTCGAAAAGAAAAAAGTTTAATAGATAGAAGAAGGTCAAGTTCAAATATTTGCCGTCTTTTTTCTTCTCTCTCTCTTGTTGTCAAGTTGGGGGGAAAGAATGACGTCGTCAGCCAATCGCGTCATTCAAGAAATACCAAGATGGAAGGAGGGTCTGCCATGAAGTAAATTATCAACTTATTTAGCATGGCCGAGGTACATATTAGCCGCAAATTATCATCAAAAATTTGTACGAGACCGACTGACGCCAACACACGGTTTCAACTTTTTACGGTGAAATGATTGAAAGGTGTGAGGAGAGATGATAATATTATCAATCATGTTACGAAGATGTAGAAAAACATTACTAAACCGGGAAATAATTCGAATATTTTTATATGCATGATCGTCGTCTTATTGGCAGGACGATGAAATGATTCAAAATGTTGGTATTTTTGAACGTTTTTTTAATTTTTTATCATTTTTGGGTAACGGATTGACGGACATCTGCAACGAAAGCAAATTTTATCGTCCTGAGAGGTGAAATGTTACATTTTGAAATAATAAAGTGAGAAATTGATATTATTCGGAACATATATTTTTCTACTTGTCAGTGAGATATGATCCATGATATAGTAATTTAGTGGGAAATATATTACCAATAACACAGAGCCCCTCGTATGCTTTCAGCTCATATTGAATTACTTCCGTAGCTATTGTATAACCATAATTATAGCAAAATATGCAATCCTACGACTTTGTGTCGGATGAACAAGTTCAATAAGCAGCCATGGCGTACTGATTACGTAGCTACGCAATAGCGATCACGTGTCTGGCGCCACGAAGACGGGACTACGTGCAGTCGAGAAGACTTGCGTAGCAAATTGCGTGAGATGACAATTTCGGAAAATCGTGTTCTTGACAGATCAACTGACGAATTTCGATGAAGCTTTAAACCTTTTTATTATGTCAACTTAGAGACACCGGATGCGTATAATGAATATTGAAATTGCATTTGGAAATACTTCATTTGCACGCCAATATTAGTTCAAATATCCACACAAATAAGTATTTGCTCGCTATAAATACCAGATTGAATGAAATGTTTGCCGAGGCAAGTAAAGACTTCGAATTTCAACGTTTACTGACTGAACCCACCAAATCTGGAAGCGCCCGACGAAAACTCAGGAGCAATACTAAGATACAAACGCACCTGAAATGTATTACGCATGTTTCGGTATTATCCGACACATCAGTCGTAGGTGAAAGAACTCACCTACACATGCGTATCTTGTCGGAATTGCTCTCTCGTGCTATTATAACATAAGTTGGAGATAACTTGTCTTGATCTCTCATTGCGATAAAGATTCAATTCGAACATTTTATTCAGCAATCAGAATCATTTTATTATACGAAAATATCAAATTCGAACAAAGAAAACAAAATCGCTTACTAGCATAAAAATATATCCTTCATTCGCTATATATTCCAATAACATTAATAATGGCCAATTATTGTCACTCACAAGGATAACATATTGCAAAATAAACAAAGTAGTCACATTGCATATTCATACAACTGTAACACATATGTACTTGAAACATACGAACATAGTAAATTTATTATCGAGCTTCCATATCGGAATTCATTATAAAAAATTAATGTGCAGTATGGTGGTGCATAAAATAATACATCAATCGAGGAATTTGTCAAAAACGCTATGGAATCACAGACGTAGTCAATATGTTGCCTCATTCGAATTATGGTTTGGTGAAGTTAGCGTCTACCATGCACCAAACTATCAACATATCTAGCTTGGCCGATGAATCGCAAATAGAAATATAAAAAATATGTGCGGAGTCCGATTGGCGCTAACGCACCTGGATTTTAACTTTGCTACAGTTACAGTTGTATGAATATGCAATGTGACTACTTTGTTTATTTTGCAATATGTTATCCTTGTGAGTGACAATAATTGGCCATTATTAATGTTATTGGAATATATAGCGAATGAAGGATATATTTTTATGCTAGTAAACGATTTTGTTTTCTTTGTTCAAATTTGATATTTTCGTATAATAAAATGATTCTGATTGCTGAATAAAATGTTCGAATTGAATCTTTATCGCAATGAGAGATCAAGACAAGTTATCATCAACTTATGTTATAATAGCATGAGAGAGCAATTCCGACAAGATACGCGTGTGTAGGTGAGTTCTTTCACCTACGACTGAAGTGCCGGAATGAACGATAACTGATGACACCGCTGGGTTCGCCCCTTTCCCGATGAATCAAAAACTAAATACGAGAGAGAATGAATAGGAGAGAACTCTCTCGTTTTCACCTCGGCACGGAACGGTAAAATTGAAAAAACTGATCTTGGCATCGAAAGTGTTAATTAAACTACAAGGATATTAATTCAGTGGTGCAAAAATAAGTAAAACACCAATTAATTTTTAAAATGTTTATCAACGGTTAGGGGTTAGGATTCCTGGCTTTCACCCAGGCGCCCCGTGTTCGATTCCCGGTCTGGGAACCTTTTTATCCAGCAAAGATCCGTCAGTGTTCGTTTCGAAACGCCAGAAAGTAAATGATGGAAGAAAGAATATGGAAGCAAAATAAATAAATTATCTGCTTACAGAATGCAGAAATACATATGAAAGCTTTACACTACAGGCTATATTCATAAAGCGACTTAAAAATAAGGTAGCAAAACTGGAACGTTTCGAGTGGGCCATTAGTGACCTTTTATTTGATGATGAAACTTGCACGGATATTAATTCAGTGGTGCTAAAATATTTTAACATTAATTCATTTTTAAAATAGGTATTTGCTTATGAATTCATATCTCAGATGGTCTAAGGGTTAGGATTCCTGGCTTTTACCCATGCGGCCCGGATTCGATTCCCGGTCCGGAACCTTTTTATCCAGCAAAGATCCTGTAAGTGTTCGTTTCGAAAAGCCAGAATATAAATGATGGTAGCTTCACACTACAGTCTATATACATATAGCGACTTAAGAATGTGGTAGCAGAATAAATAAATTAGCTGCTTACAGAAGGCAGAAATACATAAAGTGTTTTAAATACTGACGTTGTAAACTACTTAAATATTAATTCAGTAGTGCTAAAATAAGTTAACAATTGTTAACGAAGTGAAGTTAACGAACTATTTCTCAAAAAAAGTGGATTTCTCCCAAGGGAACACAACGAGAGAGAGAGAAAAAAATTACAATCTATTAATTTTGTAAAAATACAGTATAGAACAAGATAACGTCCCTGGGTGGGCTCGAACCACCAACCTTTCGGTAACCCTCACAATGTGAGATAACAGCCGAACGCGCTGACCAATTGCGCCACAGAGACGGACGGGAGTTAGGACATGTTAAGTTGCAATATAATACAATTGAGCTATCAATTCTATTTTTTAATCTGTAACATAGGTTTGTAGTGACACCCAGACGGCCCGGGTTCGATTTCCGGTCTGGGAACGTTTTTGTCGAGCAAATTTCTGTCAGTTTTTCTTGCGAAACGCTAGGAAGTGAATGATGAAAGCTTTACACAACAGTCTATATACATAAAGCGACTATCAAGAATGTGGTAGTGAAATAAATAAATTAGCTGCTTACAGAAGGCAGAAATACATAAAGAATTTTAAACTACATGGATATTAATTTAGTGGTGCTAAAATAAGTTAAAACTAACTCATTTTTAAAATATTTATCAGCCTAAGAATTCATATCCCATATGGTACTAAAATATTTTAACACTAATTCATTTTAAAAATATTTATCAGCCTAAGAATTCATATTCCAGATGGTACTAAAATAAGTTAACACTAATTCATTTTCAAAAAATTCATCAGCACATGAATTCATATCCCAGATGGTCTAAAGGTTAGAATTCCTGGCTTTCACCCAGGCGGCCCGGGTTCGATTCCCGGTCTGGGAACCTTTTTATCCAGCAATAATCTGTTCAATTTTTGTTGCAAAACTCTATGAAATGAATAATGGAAGCTTTACACTATAGTCTATATACATAGAGCGACTATTAAGAATATGGTAGCGAAATAAATGAATTAGCTACTTACAGAAGGCAGAAATACATAAAGCGTTTTAAACTACTAGAATATTAATTCAGTGGTGCTAAAATAAGTTAACACCAATTCATTTTAAAAATATTTATGGTAGTAAAATAGGTTAATACTGATTCATTTTTAAAATAATTATCAGCGTGTGAATTCATATTCCAGATAGTCGAGGGGTTAGAATTCCTGGCTTTCACCCAGGCGGCCCGGATTCGATTCCCGGTCTGGGAACCTTTTTATCCAGCAAAGATCCTGTCAGTGTCAGTTTCGAAAAGCCAGAAAGTAAATGATGGAAGTTTCACCTTACAGTCTATATGCATAAAGCGACTAAAGAATATGGTAGCAAAATAAATAATTTAGCTGCTTACAGAAGGCAGAAATACATAAAGCGTTCACTTTCGATGCCAAGGACGTATATATACGTCATTTGGCGCCAACCGTTCCGTGCCATCAATGCAAAATGACGTATATATACGTCATTCGAAAAGAAAAAAGTTTAATAGATAGAAGAAGGTCAAGTTCAAATATTTGCCGTCTTTTTTCTTCTCTCTCTCTTGTTGTCAAGTTGGGGGGAAAGAATGACGTCGTCAGCCAATCGCGTCATTCAAGAAATACCAAGATGGAAGGAGGGTCTGCCATGAAGTAAATTATCAACTTATTTAGCATGGCCGAGGTACATATTAGCCGCAAATTATCATCAAAAATTTGTACGAGACCGACTGACGCCAACACACGGTTTCAACTTTTTACGGTGAAATGATTGAAAGGTGTGAGGAGAGATGATAATATTATCAATCATGTTACGAAGATGTAGAAAAACATTACTAAACCGGGAAATAATTCGAATATTTTTATATGCATGATCGTCGTCTTATTGGCAGGACGATGAAATGATTCAAAATGTTGGTATTTTTGAACGTTTTTTTAATTTTTTATCATTTTTGGGTAACGGATTGACGGACATCTGCAACGAAAGCAAATTTTATCGTCCTGAGAGGTGAAATGTTACATTTTGAAATAATAAAGTGAGAAATTGATATTATTCGGAACATATATTTTTCTACTTGTCAGTGAGATATGATCCATGATATAGTAATTTAGTGGGAAATATATTACCAATAACACAGAGCCCCTCGTATGCTTTCAGCTCATATTGAATTACTTCCGTAGCTATTGTATAACCATAATTATAGCAAAATATGCAATCCTACGACTTTGTGTCGGATGAACAAGTTCAATAAGCAGCCATGGCGTACTGATTACGTAGCTACGCAATAGCGATCACGTGTCTGGCGCCACGAAGACGGGACTACGTGCAGTCGAGAAGACTTGCGTAGCAAATTGCGTGAGATGACAATTTCGGAAAATCGTGTTCTTGACAGATCAACTGACGAATTTCGATGAAGCTTTAAACCTTTTTATTATGTCAACTTAGAGACACCGGATGCGTATAATGAATATTGAAATTGCATTTGGAAATACTTCATTTGCACGCCAATATTAGTTCAAATATCCACACAAATAAGTATTTGCTCGCTATAAATACCAGATTGAATGAAATGTTTGCCGAGGCAAGTAAAGACTTCGAATTTCAACGTTTACTGACTGAACCCACCAAATCTGGAAGCGCCCGACGAAAACTCAGGAGCAATACTAAGATACAAACGCACCTGAAATGTATTACGCATGTTTCGGTATTATCCGACACATCAGTCGTAGGTGAAAGAACTCACCTACACATGCGTATCTTGTCGGAATTGCTCTCTCATGCTATTATAACATAAGTTGGAGATAACTTGTCTTGATCTCTCATTGCGATAAAGATTCAATTCGAACATTTTATTCAGCAATCAGAATCATTTTATTATACGAAAATATCAAATTCGAACAAAGAAAACAAAATCGCTTACTAGCATAAAAATATATCCTTCATTCGCTATATATTCCAATAACATTAATAATGGCCAATTATTGTCACTCACAAGGATAACATATTGCAAAATAAACAAAGTAGTCACATTGCATATTCATACAACTGTAACACATATGTACTTGAAACATACGAACATAGTAAATTTATTATCGAGCTTCCATATCGGAATTCATTATAAAAAATTAATGTGCAGTATGGTGGTGCATAAAATAATACATCAATCGAGGAATTTGTCAAAAACGCTATGGAATCACAGACGTAGTCAATATGTTGCCTCATTCGAATTATGGTTTGGTGAAGTTAGCGTCTACCATGCACTAAACTATCAACATATCTAGCTTGGCCGATGAATCGCAAATAGAAATATAAAAAATATGTGCGGAGTCCGATTGGCGCTAACGCACCTGGATTTTAACTTTGCTACAGTTACAGTTGTATGAATATGCAATGTGACTACTTTGTTTATTTTGCAATATGTTATCCTTGTGAGTGACAATAATTGGCCATTATTAATGTTATTGGAATATATAGCGAATGAAGGATATATTTTTATGCTAGTAAACGATTTTGTTTTCTTTGTTCAAATTTGATATTTTCGTATAATAAAATGATTCTGATTGCTGAATAAAATGTTCGAATTGAATCTTTATCGCAATGAGAGATCAAGACAAGTTATCATCAACTTATGTTATAATAGCATGAGAGAGCAATTCCGACAAGATACGCGTGTGTAGGTGAGTTCTTTCACCTACGACTGAAGTGCCGGAATGAACGATAACTGATGACACCGCTGGGTTCGCCCCTTTCCCGATGAATCAAAAACTAAATACGAGAGAGAATGAATAGGAGAGAACTCTCTCGTTTTCACCTCGGCACGGAACGGTAAAATTGAAAAAACTGATCTTGGCATCGAAAGTGTTAATTAAACTACAAGGATATTAATTCAGTGGTGCAAAAATAAGTAAAACACCAATTAATTTTTAAAATGTTTATCAACGGTTAGGGGTTAGGATTCCTGGCTTTCACCCAGGCGCCCCGTGTTCGATTCCCGGTCTGGGAACCTTTTTATCCAGCAAAGATCCGTCAGTGTTCGTTTCGAAACGCCAGAAAGTAAATGATGGAAGAAAGAATATGGAAGCAAAATAAATAAATTATCTGCTTACAGAATGCAGAAATACATATGAAAGCTTTACACTACAGGCTATATTCATAAAGCGACTTAAAAATAAGGTAGCAAAACTGGAACGTTTCGAGTGGGCCATTAGTGACCTTTTATTTGATGATGAAACTTGCACGGATATTAATTCAGTGGTGCTAAAATATTTTAACATTAATTCATTTTTAAAATAGGTATTTGCTTATGAATTCATATCTCAGATGGTCTAAGGGTTAGGATTCCTGGCTTTTACCCATGCGGCCCGGATTCGATTCCCGGTCCGGAACCTTTTTATCCAGCAAAGATCCTGTAAGTGTTCGTTTCGAAAAGCCAGAATATAAATGATGGTAGCTTCACACTACAGTCTATATACATATAGCGACTTAAGAATGTGGTAGCAGAATAAATAAATTAGCTGCTTACAGAAGGCAGAAATACATAAAGTGTTTTAAATACTGACGTTGTAAACTACTTAAATATTAATTCAGTAGTGCTAAAATAAGTTAACAATTGTTAACGAAGTGAAGTTAACGAACTATTTCTCAAAAAAAGTGGATTTCTCCCAAGGGAACACAACGAGAGAGAGAGAAAAAAATTACAATCTATTAATTTTGTAAAAATACAGTATAGAACAAGATAACGTCCCTGGGTGGGCTCGAACCACCAACCTTTCGGTAACCCTCACAATGTGAGATAACAGCCGAACGCGCTGACCAATTGCGCCACAGAGACGGACGGGAGTTAGGACATGTTAAGTTGCAATATAATACAATTGAGCTATCAATTCTATTTGTTAATCTGTAACATAGGTTTGTAGTGACACCCAGACGGCCCGGGTTCGATTTCCGGTCTGGGAACGTTTTTGTCGAGCAAATTTCTGTCAGTTTTTCTTGCGAAACGCTAGGAAGTGAATGATGAAAGCTTTACACAACAGTCTATATACATAAAGCGACTATCAAGAATGTGGTAGTGAAATAAATAAATTAGCTGCTTACAGAAGGCAGAAATACATAAAGAATTTTAAACTACATGGATATTAATTTAGTGGTGCTAAAATAAGTTAAAACTAACTCATTTTTAAAATATTTATCAGCCTAAGAATTCATATCCCATATGGTACTAAAATATTTTAACACTAATTCATTTTAAAAATATTTATCAGCCTAAGAATTCATATTCCAGATGGTACTAAAATAAGTTAACACTAATTCATTTTCAAAAAATTCATCAGCACATGAATTCATATCCCAGATGGTCTAAAGGTTAGAATTCCTGGCTTTCACCCAGGCGGCCCGGGTTCGATTCCCGGTCTGGGAACCTTTTTATCCAGCAATAATCTGTTCAATTTTTGTTGCAAAACTCTATGAAATGAATAATGGAAGCTTTACACTATAGTCTATATACATAGAGCGACTATTAAGAATATGGTAGCGAAATAAATGAATTAGCTACTTACAGAAGGCAGAAATACATAAAGCGTTTTAAACTACTAGAATATTAATTCAGTGGTGCTAAAATAAGTTAACACCAATTCATTTTAAAAATATTTATGGTAGTAAAATAGGTTAATACTGATTCATTTTTAAAATAATTATCAGCGTGTGAATTCATATTCCAGATAGTCGAGGGGTTAGAATTCCTGGCTTTCACCCAGGCGGCCCGGATTCGATTCCCGGTCTGGGAACCTTTTTATCCAGCAAAGATCCTGTCAGTGTCAGTTTCGAAAAGCCAGAAAGTAAATGATGGAAGTTTCACCTTACAGTCTATATGCATAAAGCGACTAAAGAATATGGTAGCAAAATAAATAATTTAGCTGCTTACAGAAGGCAGAAATACATAAAGCGTTCACTTTCGATGCCAAGGACGTATATATACGTCATTTGGCGCCAACCGTTCCGTGCCATCAATGCAAAATGACGTATATATACGTCATTCGAAAAGAAAAAAGTTTAATAGATAGAAGAAGGTCAAGTTCAGATATTTGCCGTCTTTTTTCTTCTCTCTCTCTTGTTGTCAAGTTGGGGGGAAAGAATGACGTCGTCAGCCAATCGCGTCATTCAAGAAATACCAAGATGGAAGGAGGGTCTGCCATGAAGTAAATTTTCAACTTATTTAGCATGGCCGAGGTACATATTAGCCGCAAATTATCATCAAAAATTTGTACGAGACCGACTGACGCCAACACACGGTTTCAACTTTTTACGGTGAAATGATTGAAAGGTGTGAGGAGAGATGATAATATTATCAATCATGTTACGAAGATGTAGAAAAACATTACTAAACCGGGAAATAATTCGAATATTTTTATATGCATGATCGTCGTCTTATTGGCAGGACGATGAAATGATTCAAAATGTTGGTATTTTTGAACGTTTTTTTAATTTTTTATCATTTTTGGGTAACGGATTGACGGACATCTGCAACGAAAGCAAATTTTATCGTCCTGAGAGGTGAAATGTTACATTTTGAAATAATAAAGTGAGAAATTGATATTATTCGGAACATATATTTTTCTACTTGTCAGTGAGATATGATCCATGATATAGTAATTTAGTGGGAAATATATTACCAATAACACAGAGCCCCTCGTATGCTTTCAGCTCATATTGAATTACTTCCGTAGCTATTGTATAACCATAATTATAGCAAAATATGCAATCCTACGACTTTGTGTCGGATGAACAAGTTCAATAAGCAGCCATGGCGTACTGATTACGTAGCTACGCAATAGCGATCACGTGTCTGGCGCCACGAAGACGGGACTACGTGCAGTCGAGAAGACTTGCGTAGCAAATTGCGTGAGATGACAATTTCGGAAAATCGTGTTCTTGACAGATCAACTGACGAATTTCGATGAAGCTTTAAACCTTTTTATTATGTCAACTTAGAGACACCGGATGCGTATAATGAATATTGAAATTGCATTTGGAAATACTTCATTTGCACGCCAATATTAGTTCAAATATCCACACAAATAAGTATTTGCTCGCTATAAATACCAGATTGAATGAAATGTTTGCCGAGGCAAGTAAAGACTTCGAATTTCAACGTTTACTGACTGAACCCACCAAATCTGGAAGCGCCCGACGAAAACTCAGGAGCAATACTAAGATACAAACGCACCTGAAATGTATTACGCATGTTTCGGTATTATCCGACACATCAGTCGTAGGTGAAAGAACTCACCTACACATGCGTATCTTGTCGGAATTGCTCTCTCATGCTATTATAACATAAGTTGGAGATAACTTGTCTTGATCTCTCATTGCGATAAAGATTCAATTCGAACATTTTATTCAGCAATCAGAATCATTTTATTATACGAAAATATCAAATTCGAACAAAGAAAACAAAATCGCTTACTAGCATAAAAATATATCCTTCATTCGCTATATATTCCAATAACATTAATAATGGCCAATTATTGTCACTCACAAGGATAACATATTGCAAAATAAACAAAGTAGTCACATTGCATATTCATACAACTGTAACACATATGTACTTGAAACATACGAACATAGTAAATTTATTATCGAGCTTCCATATCGGAATTCATTATAAAAAATTAATGTGCAGTATGGTGGTGCATAAAATAATACATCAATCGAGGAATTTGTCAAAAACGCTATGGAATCACAGACGTAGTCAATATGTTGCCTCATTCGAATTATGGTTTGGTGAAGTTAGCGTCTACCATGCACTAAACTATCAACATATCTAGCTTGGCCGATGAATCGCAAATAGAAATATAAAAAATATGTGCGGAGTCCGATTGGCGCTAACGCACCTGGATTTTAACTTTGCTACAGTTACAGTTGTATGAATATGCAATGTGACTACTTTGTTTATTTTGCAATATGTTATCCTTGTGAGTGACAATAATTGGCCATTATTAATGTTATTGGAATATATAGCGAATGAAGGATATATTTTTATGCTAGTAAACGATTTTGTTTTCTTTGTTCAAATTTGATATTTTCGTATAATAAAATGATTCTGATTGCTGAATAAAATGTTCGAATTGAATCTTTATCGCAATGAGAGATCAAGACAAGTTATCATCAACTTATGTTATAATAGCATGAGAGAGCAATTCCGACAAGATACGCGTGTGTAGGTGAGTTCTTTCACCTACGACTGAAGTGCCGGAATGAACGATAACTGATGACACCGCTGGGTTCGCCCCTTTCCCGATGAATCAAAAACTAAATACGAGAGAGAATGAATAGGAGAGAACTCTCTCGTTTTCACCTCGGCACGGAACGGTAAAATTGAAAAAACTGATCTTGGCATCGAAAGTGTTAATTAAACTACAAGGATATTAATTCAGTGGTGCAAAAATAAGTAAAACACCAATTAATTTTTAAAATGTTTATCAACGGTTAGGGGTTAGGATTCCTGGCTTTCACCCAGGCGCCCCGTGTTCGATTCCCGGTCTGGGAACCTTTTTATCCAGCAAAGATCCGTCAGTGTTCGTTTCGAAACGCCAGAAAGTAAATGATGGAAGAAAGAATATGGAAGCAAAATAAATAAATTATCTGCTTACAGAATGCAGAAATACATATGAAAGCTTTACACTACAGGCTATATTCATAAAGCGACTTAAAAATAAGGTAGCAAAACTGGAACGTTTCGAGTGGGCCATTAGTGACCTTTTATTTGATGATGAAACTTGCACGGATATTAATTCAGTGGTGCTAAAATATTTTAACATTAATTCATTTTTAAAATAGGTATTTGCTTATGAATTCATATCTCAGATGGTCTAAGGGTTAGGATTCCTGGCTTTTACCCATGCGGCCCGGATTCGATTCCCGGTCCGGAACCTTTTTATCCAGCAAAGATCCTGTAAGTGTTCGTTTCGAAAAGCCAGAATATAAATGATGGTAGCTTCACACTACAGTCTATATACATATAGCGACTTAAGAATGTGGTAGCAGAATAAATAAATTAGCTGCTTACAGAAGGCAGAAATACATAAAGTGTTTTAAATACTGACGTTGTAAACTACTTAAATATTAATTCAGTAGTGCTAAAATAAGTTAACAATTGTTAACGAAGTGAAGTTAACGAACTATTTCTCAAAAATAGTGGATTTCTCCCAAGGGAACACAACGAGAGAGAGAGAAAAAAATTACAATCTATTAATTTTGTAAAAAAACAGTATAGAACAAGATAACGTCCCTGGGTGGGCTCGAACCACCAACCTTTCGGTAACCCTCACAATGTGAGATAACAGCCGAACGCGCTGACCAATTGCGCCACAGAGACGGACGGGAGTTAGGACATGTTAAGTTGCAATATAATACAATTGAGCTATCAATTCTATTTGTTAATCTGTAACATAGGTTTGTAGTGACACCCAGACGGCCCGGGTTAGATTTCCGGTCTGGGAACGTTTTTGTCGAGCAAATTTCTGTCAGTTTTTCTTGCGAAACGCTAGGAAGTAAATGATGGAAGCTTTACACAACAGTCTATATACATAAAGCGACTATTAAGAATGTGGTAGCGAAATAAATAAATTAGCTGCTTACAGAAGGCAGAAATACATAAAGAATTTTAAACTACATGGATATTAATTTAGTGGTGCTAAAATAAGTTAAAACTAACTCATTTTTAAAATATTTATCAGCCTAAGAATTCATATCCCATATGGTACTAAAATATGTTAACACTAATTCATTTTAAAAATATTTATCAGCCTAAGAATTCATATCCCAGATGGTACTAAAATAAGTTAACACTAATTCATTTTCAAAATATTCATCAGCACATGAATTCATATCCCAGATGGTCTAGGGGTTAGGATTCCTTGCTTTCACCCAGGCGGCCCGGGTTCGATTCCCGGTCTGGGAACCTTTTTATCCAGCTATAATCTGTTCAGTTTTTGTTGCAAAACTCTATGAAATGAATAATGGAAGCTTTACACTATAGTCTATATACATAGAGCGACTATTAAGAATATGGTAGCGAAATAAATGAATTAGCTACTTACAGAAGGCAGAAATACACAAAGCGTTTTAAACTACTAGGATATTAATTCAGTGGTGCTAAAATAAGTTAACACCAATTCATTTTAAAAATATTTATGGTAGTAAAATAGGTTAATACTGATTCATTTTTAAAATAATTATCAGCGTATGAATTCATATTCCAGAAGGTCGAGGGGTTAGAATTCCTGGCTTTCACCCAGGCGGCCCGGATTCGATTCCCGGTCTGGGAACCTTTTTATCCAGCAAAGATCCTGTCAGTGTCCGTTTCGAAAAGCCAGAAAGTAAATGATGAAAGTTTCACCTTACAGTCTATATGCATAAAGCGACTAAAGAATATGGTAGCAAAATAAATAATTTAGCTGCTTACAGAAGGCAGAAATACATAAAGCGTTTTAAACTACAAGGATATTAATTCAGTGGTGCAAAAATAAGTAAAACACCAATTCATTTTTAAAATGTTTATCAACGGTTAGGGGTTAGGATTCCTGGCTTTCACCCAGGCGCCCCGTGTTCGATTCCCGGTCTGGGAACCTTTTTATCCAGCAAAGATCTGTCAGTGTTCGTTTCGAAACGCCAGAAAGTAAATGATGGAAGAAAGAATATGGAAGCAAAATAAATAAATTATCTGCTTACAGAATGCAGAAATACATATGAAAGCTTTACACTACAGGCTATATTCATAAAGCGATTTAAAAATAAGGTAGCAAAACTTGAACGTTTCGAGTGGGCCATTAGTGACATTTTATTTGATGATGAAACTTGCACGGATATTAATTCAGTGGTGCTAAAATATTTTAACAGTAATTCATTTTTAAAATAGGTATTTGCTTATGAATTCATATCTCAGATGGTCTAAGGGTTAGGATTCCTGGCTTTTACCCATGCGGCCCGGATTCGATTCCCGGTCCGGAACCTTTTTATCCAGCAAAGATACTGTAAGTGTTCGTTTTGAAAAGCCAGAATATAAATGATGGTAGCTTCACACTACAGTCTATATACATATAGCGACTTAATAATATGGTAGCAGAATAAATAAATTAGCTGTTTACAGAAGGCAGAAATACATAAAGTGTTTTAAATACTGACGTTGTAAACTACTTAAATAATAATTCAGTAGTGCTAAAATAAGTTAACAATTGTTAACGAAGTGAAGTTAACGAACTATTTCTCAAAAATAGTGGATTTCTCCCAAGGGAACACAACGAGAGAGAGAGAAAAAAATTACAATCTATTAATTTTGTAAAAATACAGTATAGAACAAGATAACGTCCCTGGGTGGGCTCGAACCACCAACCTTTCGGTAACCCTCACAATGTGAGATAACAGCCGAACGCGCTGACCAATTGCGCCACAGAGACGGACGGGAGTTAGGACATGTTAAGTTGCAATATAATACTATTGAGCTATCAATTCTATTTGTTAATCTGTAACATAGGTTTGTAGTGACACCCAGACGGCCCGGGTTCGATTTCCGGTCTGGGAACGTTTTTGTCGAGCAAATTTCTGTCAGTTTTTCTTGCGAAACGCTAGGAAGTGAATGATGGAAGCTTTACACAACAGTCTATATACATAAAGCGACTATTAAGAATGTGGTAGTGAAATGAATAAATTAGCTGCTTACAGAAGGCAGAAATACATAAAGAATTTTAAACTACATGGATATTAATTTAGTGGTGCTAAAATAAGTTAAAACTAACTCATTTTTAAAATATTTATCAGCCTAAGAATTCATATCCCATATGGTACTAAAATATGTTAACACTAATTCATTTTAAATATATTTATCAGCCTAAGAATTCATATCCCAGATGGTACTAAAATAAGTCAACACTAATTCATTTTTAAAATATTCATCAGCGTATGAATTCATATCCTAGATGGTCTAGGGGTTAGGATTCCTGGCTTTCACCCAGGCGGCCCGGGTTCGATTCCCGGTCTTGGAACCTTTTTATCCAGCAATAATCTGTTCAGTTTTTGTTGCAAAACTCTAGGAAATGAATAATGGAAGATTTACACTATAGTCTATATACATAGAGCGACTATTAAGAATATGGTAGCGAAATAAATGAATTAGTACTTACAGAAGGCAGAAATACATAAAGCGTTTTAAACTACTAGGATATTAATTCAGTGGTGCTAAAATAAGTTAACACCAATTCATTTTAAAAATATTTATGGTAGTAAAATAGGTTAATACTAATTCATTTTTGAAATATTTATCAGCGTATGAATTCATATCCCAGAAGGTCGAGGGGTTAGAATTCCTGGCTTTCACCCAGGCAGCGCGGATTCGATTCCCGGTCTGGGAACCTTTTTATCCAGCGAAGATCCTGTCAGTGTTCGTTTCGAAAAGCCAGAAAGTAAATGATGGAAGTTTCACCTTACAGTCTATATGCAAAAAGCGACTAAAGAATATGGTAGCAAAATAAATAAATTAGCTGCTTACAGAAGGCAGAAATACATAACGCGATTTAAACTACATGGATATTAATTCAGTGGTGCAAAAATAAGTAAAACACCAATTCATTTTTAAAATATTTATCAACGGTTAGGGGTTAGGATTCCTGGCTTACACCCAGTCGGCCCGGGTTCGATTCCCGGTCTGGGAACCTTTTTATTCAGCAGAGATCTGTCAGTGTTCGTTTCGAAACGCCAGGAAGTAAATGATGGAAGAAAGAATATGGTAGCAAAATGAATAAATTAGCTGCTTACAGAAGGCAGAAATACATAAAGCGTTTTTAAACTACATGGATATTAATTCAGTGGTACTGAAATAAGTTAACACTAATTCATTTTTAAAATACTTATCAGCCTAATAATTCATATCCCAGATGGTCTAGGGGTTAGGATTCCTGGCTCTCACCCAGGCGGCCCGGGTTTGATTCCCTGTATGGGAACATTTTAATCCAGAAAAGATCTGTCAATTTTTGTTGCGAAACTCTATTAAATGAATATGGGAGCTTTACACTATAGTCTATATACAGAAGGCAGAAATACATAAAGCGTTTTAAACTACATTGATATTAATTCAGTGGTGCTAAAATAAGTTAACACCTATTCATTTTTAAAATATTTATTAGCGTATGAATGCGTATCCCAGATGGTCTAGGGCAGCGGTTCCCAACCTTTGCAACCTGGCGGACCGGTAAAATTGAACAAAATGTACTCGCGGACCGGCAAAAAATTGAAATGATATAGTAACATATATTTTCGTAATAAATGCATTGACGGGCACTCACTATGTTTCTAGGTAAAAAGGCACACAGAAAACTTTTTAAATGAAAAAAACAAAAACAAATAAATAATAATGTACCGGCCAAAAATTGGAACGGATGGAACATAACAATAAAAAAACAATTACGTAATATATTTGCGTAATAAAATGCAGTGCTGGGCCCCATTACGCGTATAAAAAGGCACACAGAAAACTTTTTGGATAAAAAAAAATCTTTCAAATAATGTACCGGCCAAAAATTGAAACGGGTGGAACATAACAATAGCAAAACAATAACGTAATATATTAGCGTGATAAAATGCAGTGCTGGGCACCCATTATACGTAATAAAGGCACACAGAAAACTTTTTGAATGAAAAAAAAAATATTAAATACAATTAAACTTTAATGAGAACTTTGCTGCTGTTTCGTTTCTAATATAAGATGCAAACGAGGAATCAAAGAAGTTTCTGCTACACGTAGCTCTGCAGCGGCGTCCAGTCGATTTCTCTGCTTCGTTTTGATTAAAACTAAGGATGAAAAACTTTTTCGCATAAGTAGCTGGTTGAAAATACGGACAACAGTTTGATTGCTCGATCACTTAGCGATGGGTATTCGTTATAAAGAGATATCCAGAATTGTGACAATGATTCCTTTTTAAATCTGGACTTTAAAGTAGAATCACAACACAGTTCAAGCAAACTTTCTTTTTCATCAGGTTTGAGGTTACATGTATCCACATCTTCGTAAAATGGATTGTTGATCCAAAGATTTCCTTGTCGGGGATCCTCATTTTGCTGGAAATGATGATCAAAATTGTTCCGCAATTCGTTCAAGTTAACATCAACACTTGACATATAATCGTTCAAAGTTGGGAACATGACTATATTTTCTTCGAGTACATAACGATTCCACATAGCCAGCTTCTTCTTGAATGCATCAGTCTTATTTCTCAGCACAAAAATATTAGTGCAAGCGCCTTGTAGGGATGTATTGAGTTCATTCAAGCGACCAAATATATCTGCCAGATAAGCAAGCTTGCACAACCACGTTTCATCCGTTAACTGCTTCAGCGCCCAAAATCTCTTCAGCTGCAGATAAGATGCACGGCTTTACTAACTCTTCCCCAATTGTGTACGGTTTTCTTGTTTTAGCGATTTGAAGAGAAATTTGATATGATGCACGAAGAGGAGATTTTTCTGAGGTTGTTATATTTTTCAGTTGCTTCTTCTGGTTGTTCATGTCGATGAGAAGTCGTTCAAAAAATTCAACAGGCTTGCCTTTGAGATTGCTGTGCTTTGAGTGAAAATGTCGAGCAAGTTTTGAAGGTTTCATAGCATCATTGGAAAGAACTTGGGCACAAACTAAACATAAAGGCCGTGGTGATTGTTCACTACCAGGAGCTACAGTAAAAGCAAGTTCCATTTATTTTTCATCGTATTTCCTTACAAATTCGAACTTTTTCTTCTTGCTTTCTCTTGTGACAGTTAACGTATCTTGGCATGTTCTTTTCTTGGCTCGTTTAACATTTGCATTATTTGTACTCGCTTCGTCTCCTTTTTGAGATTTATCTGATCCGGAAGAAGACCTATTCTCCTTGTCAAAAAACATCAAAATACTTTGTTGGTTGGCTGATTTCATATTAATCTCTCTGTAGTTGATCGACGCCTCAAACAAAATGAATTTGGGTTACAATGACAAGGTCGTCGTTAACTTTGCACTAGGCTCAAGATCCTGCTGTGCAACACCTGGAAAAGATCTCTGCGGCCCATGCTACTGTTGCGCGTCTCGTGACCACCTGCAGGGTCGCAACAAGTTCATTACTTACTGGATGGATGTCAAGACGAAGCCGTGGTATATTATACTGTTTTTGACTGTTTTTGTATGGCGTCACGTATGAACAAAGAAATATTCATAAACTTTTATTTGGATGGTCATATTTAGCAGCAAAATTATACAGAACCGAGCCGGTTTTTACGTTTCTGAATCTTGAGAGGGTTAACGGAGCGCTCTCGCGGTAGATCGCAATCGGGAAAGCGAAAAGGTAATCAATCGGCGCCAAGATGTCGCCAGGCGGCACTTATCAAACAGCAATATGACGACGGAAGAGAAATTGCGTAATAAACTAACGCAACTTCAACTTTTTGGCTTCGGTTAAGCGATTGAAACGGCATATAGAACAAAACGAGGAAATCTCTCGCGGACCGGCAAAAAAGCTTCGCGGACCGGTGCCGGTCCGCGGACCGGCGGTTGGGAACCACTGGTCTAGGGGTAAGGATTCCCGGCTTTCACCCAGGTGGCCCGGGTTCGATTCCCGGTCTGGGAACCTTTTTCTCCAGCACAGAGCTGTCAGTTTTTGTTGCGAAACTCTAGATAATGAATGATGGAAGCTTTACATTATAGTCTATATACATAGAGCGACTATTAGGAATATGGTAGCAAATTAAATAAATTAGCTGCTTACAGAAGGCAGAAATACATAAAGCGTTTTTAAACTACATGAATATTAATTCTGAGGTACTGAAATAAGTTGACACGAATTCATTTTTAAAATATTTATCAACCTATGAATTCATATCCCAGATCGTCTAGGGGTTAGGATTCCTGGCTTTCACCCAGGCGGCCCGCGTTCGATTCCCGGTCTGGGAACTATTTTCTCCAGCAAAGATCTGTCAGTTTTTGTTGCGAAACTCTAGGAAATGAATGCTGGAATCTTTACATTATAGTCTATATATATAGAGCGACTATTAAAAATATGGTAGCAAAATAAATAAATTATCTGTTTACAGAATGCAGAAATACATATGAAAGCTTTACACTACAGGCTATATTCATAAAGCGACTTAAAAATAAGGTAGCAAAACTGGAACGTTTTGAGTGGGCCATTAGTGACATTTCATTTGATGATGAAACTTGCACGGATATTAATTCAGTGGTGCTAAAATAATTTAACAGTAATTCATTTTAAAATAGTTACTAGCTTATGAATTCATATCTCAGATGGTCTAGGGGTTAGGATTCCTGGCTTTTATCCATGCGGCCCGGATTCGATTCCCGGTCCGGAACCTTTTTATCCAGCAAAGATCCTGTAAGTGTTCGTTTCGAAAAGCCAGAATATAAATGATGGTAGCTTCACACTACAGTCTATATACATATAGCGACTTAAGAATATGGTAGCAGAATAAATAAATTAGCTGCTTACAGAAGGCAAAAATACATAAAGTGTTTAGGAATACATATCCCAGATGGTCTAGGGGTTAGGATTCGTGGCTTTCACCCAGGCGGCCCGGGTTCGATTCCCGGTCTGGGAACCTTTTTATCCAGCAATAATCTGTTCAGTTTTTGTTGCAAAACTCTATGAAATGAATAATGGAAGCTTTACACTACAGTCTATATACATAGAGCGACTATTAAGAATATGGTAGCGAAATAAATGAATTAGCTACTTACAGAAGGCAGAAATACATAAAGCGTTTTAAACTACTATGATATTAATTCAGTGGTGCTAAAATAAGTTAACACCAATTCATTTTAAAAATATTTATGGTAGTAAAATAGGTTAATACTAATTCATTTTCAAAATAATTATCAGCGTATGAATTCATATCCCAGAAGGTCGAGGGGTTAGAATTCCTGGCTTTCACCCAGGCGGCCCGGATTCGATTCCCGGTCTGGGAACCTTTTTATCCAGCAAAGATCCTGTCAGTGTTCGTTTCGAAAAGCCAGAAAGTAAATGATGGAAGTTTCACCTTACAGTCTATATGCATAAAGCGAATAAAGAATATGGTAGCAAAATAAATAAATTAGCTGCTACAGAAGGCAGAAATACATAAAGCGTTTTAATACATGGATATTAATTCAGTGGTGCAAAAATAAGTAAAACACCAATTCATTTTTAAAATATTTATCAACGGTTAGGGGTTAGGATTCCTGGCTTTCACCCAGGCGGCCCGGATTCGATTCCCGGTCTGGGAACCTTTTTCACCAGCAAAGATCTGTCAGTGTTCGTTTCGAAACGCCAGAAAATAAATGATGGAAGAAAGAATAAGGTAGCAAAATGAATAAATTAGCTGCTTACAGAAGGCAGAAATAAATAAAGCGTTTTTAAACTACATGGATATTAATTCAGTGGTACTGAAATAAGTTACCACTAATTCATTTTTAAAATACTTATCAGCCTAATAATGCATATCCCAGATGGCTTAGGGGTTAGGATTCCTGGCTCTCACCCAGGCGGCCCGGGTTCGATTCCCTGTCTGGGAACATTTTTATCCAGCAAAGATCTGTCAATTATTGTTGCGAAACTCTATTAAATGAATATGGAAGCTTTACACTATAGTCTATATACAGAAGGCAGAAATACATAAAGCGTTTTAAACTACATTGATATTAATTCAGTGGTGCTAAAATAAGTTAACACCTATTCATTTTTAAAATATTTATCAGCGTATGAATTCGTATCCCAGATGGTCTTGGGGTTAGGATTCCTGGCTTTTACCCAGGCGCCCCGTGTTCGATTCCCGGTCTGGGAACCTTTTTATCCAGCAAAGATCTGTCAGTGTTCGTTTCGAAACGCCAGAAAGTAAATGATGGAAGAAAGAATATGGAAGCAAAATAAATAAATTATCTGCTTACAGAATGCAGAAATACATATGGAAGCTTTACACTACAGGCTATATTCATAAAGCGACTTAAAAATAAGGTGGCAAAACTTGAACGTTTCGAGTGGGCCATTAGTGACATTTTATTTGATGATGAAACTTGCACGGATATTAATTCAGTGGTGCTAAAATATTTTAACAGTAATTCATTTTTAAAATAGGTATTTGCTTATGAATTCATATCTCAGATGGTCTAAGAGTTAGGATTCCTGGCTTTTACCCATGCGGCCCGGATTCGATTCCCGGTCCGGAACATTTTTATCCAGCAAAGATCCTGTAAGTGTTCGTTTCGTAAAGCCAGAATATAAATGATGGTAGCTTCACACTACAGTCTATATACATATAGCGACTTAAGAATATGGTAGCAGAATAAATAAATTAGCTGCTTACAGAAGGCAGAAATACATAAAGTGTTTTAAATACTGACGTTGTAAACTACTTAAATATTAATTCAGTAGTGCTAAAATAAGTTAACAATTGTTAACGAAGTGAAGTTAACGAGTTATTTCTCAAAAATAGTGGATTTCTCCCAAGGGAACACAACGAGAGAGAGAGAAAAAAGTTACAATCTATTAATTTTGTAAAAATACGGTATAAAACAAGATAACGTCCCTGGGTGGGCTCGAACCACCAACCTTTCGGTAACCCTCACAATGTGAGATAACAGCCGAACGCGCTGACCAATTGCGCCACAGAGACGGACGGGAGTTAGGACATGTTAAGTTGCAATATAATACAATTGAGCTATAAATTCTATTTGTTAATCTGTAACATAGGTTTGTAGTGACACCCAGACGTCCCGGGTTCGATTTCGGTCTGGGAACGTTTTTGTCGAGCAAATTTCTGTCAGTTTTTATTGCGAAACGCTAGGAAGTGAATGATGGAAGCTTTACACCACAGTCTATATACATAAAGCGACTATTAAGAATATGGTAGTGAAATAAATAATTTAGCTGCTTACAGAAGGCAGAAATACATAAAGAATTTTAAACTACATGGATATTAATTTAGTGGTGCTAAAATAAGTTAAAACTAAATCATTTTTAAAATATTTATCAGCCTAAGAATTCATATCCCATATGGTACTAAAATATCTTAACACTAATTCATTTTAAATATATTTATCAGCCTAAGAATTCATATCCCAGATGGTACTAAAATAAGTTAACACCAATTCATTTTTAAAATATTCATCAGCGTATTAATTCATATTCCAGATGGTCTAGGGGTTAGCATTCCTGGCTTTCACCCAGGCGGCCCGGGTTCGATTCCCGGTCTGGGAACCTTTTTATCCAGCAATAATCTGTTCAGTTTTTGTTGCAAAACTCTAGGAAATGAATAATGGAAGCTTTACACTATAGTCTATATACATAGAGCGACTATTAAGAATATGGTAGCGAAATAAATGAATTAGCTACTTACAGAAGGCAGAAATACATAAAGCGTTTTAAACTACTAGGATATTAATTCAGTGGTGCTAAAATAAGTTAACACCAATTCATTTTAAAAATATTTATGGTAGTAAAATAGGTTAATACTAAGTCATTTTTAAAATATTTATCAGCGTATGAAATCATATCCCAGAAGGTCGAGGGGTTAGAATTCCTGGCTTTCACCCAGGCGGCCCGGATTCGATTCCCGGTCTGGGAACCTTTTTAACCAGCAAAGATCCTGTCAGTGTTCGTTCCGAAAAGCCAGAAAGTAAATGATGGAAGTTTCACCTTTCAGTCTATATGCATAAAGCGACTAAAGAATATGGTAGCAAAATAAATAAATTAGCTGCTTACAGAAGGCAGAAATACATAAAGCGTTTTAAACTACATGGATATTAATTCAGTGGTGCAAAAATAAGTAAAACACCAATTCATTTTTAAAACGTTTATCAACGGTTAGGGGTTAGGATTCCTGGCTTACACCCAGTCGGCCCGGGTTCGATTCCCGGTCTGGGAACCTTTTTCTCCAGCAAAGATCTGTCAGTGTTTGTTTCGAAACGCCAGGAAGTAAATGATGGAATAAAGAATATGGTAGCAAAATGAATAAATTAGCTGCTTACAGAAGGCAGAAATACATAAAGCGTTTTTAAACTACATGGATATTAATTCAGTGGTACTGAAATAAGTTAACACTAATTTATTTTTAAAATACTTATCAGCCTAATATTTCATATCCCAGATGGTCTAGGGGTTAGAATTCCTGGCTCTCACCCAGGCGGCCCGGGTTCGATTCCCGGTCTGGCAACATTTTTATCCAGCAAAGATCTGTCAATTTTTGTTGCGAAACTCTATTAAATGAATATGGGAGCTTTACACTATAGTCTTATACAGAACAATTCAATTTAAAAATATTTATGGTAGTAAAATAGGTTAATACTAATTCATTTTTAAAATATTTGGCAGCGTATGAATTCATATCCCATAAGGTCGAGGGGTTAGAATTCCTGGCTTTCACCCAGGCGGCCCGGATTCGATTCCCGGTCTGGGAACCTTTTTATCCAGCAAAGATCCTGTCAGTGTTCGTTTCGAAAAGCCAGGAAGTACATGATGGAAGTTTCACCTTACATTCTATATGCATAATGCGACTAAAGAATATGGTAGCAAAATAAATAAATTAGCTGCTTATAGAAGGCAGAAATACATAAAGCGTTTTTAAACTACATGGATATTATTTCAGTGGTACTGAAATAGGTTAACACGAATTCATTTTTAAAATATTTATCAACCTATGAATTTATATCCCAGATCGTCTAGGGGTTAGGATTCCTGGCTTTTACCCATGTGGCCCGAATTCGATTCCCGGTCCGGAACCTTTTTATCCAGCAAAGATCCTGTAAGTGTTCGTTTCGAAAAGCCAGAATATAAATGATGGTAGCTTCACACTACAGTCTATATACATATAGCGACTTAAGAATATGGTAGAAGAATAAATAAATTAGCTGCCTACAGAAGGCAGAAATACATAAAGTGTTTTAAATACTGACGTTGGCAACTCCATAAATATTAATTCAGTAGTGCTAAAATAAGTTAACAATTGTTAACGAAGTGAAGTTAACGAACTATTTCTCAAAAATAGTGGATTTCTCCCAAGGGAACACAACGAGAGAGAGAGAAAAAAATTACAATCTTTTACTTTTGTAAAAATACAGTATAGAGCAAGTCAACGTCCCTGGGTGAGCTCAAACCACCAACCTTTCGGTAACCCTCACAATGTGAGATAACAGCCGAACGCGCTGACTAATTGCGCCACAGAGATGGACGGGAGTTAGGACATGTTAAGTTGCAATATAATACACTTGAGCTATCAATTCTGCTTGTTAATCTGTAACATAGGTTTGTAGTGACACCCAGACGGCCCGGGTTCGTTTCCCGGTCTTGGAACGTTTTTGTCGAGCAAATTTCTGTCAGTTTTTCTTGCGAAGCGCTAGGAAGTGAATGATGGATGCTTTACACCACAGTCTATATACATAAAGCGACTATTAAGAATATGGTAGCGAAATAAATGAATTAGCTACTTACAGAAGACAGAAATACATAAAGCATTTTAAACTACTAGGATATTAATTCAGTGGTGCTAAAATAAGTTAACACCAATTCATTTTAAAATATTCATGGTAGTAAAATAGGTTAATACTAATTCATTTTTAAAATAATTATCAGCGTATGAATTCATATCCCAGAAGGTCGAGGGGTCAGAATTCCTGGCTCTAACCCAGGCGGCCCGGATTCGATTCCCGGTCTGGGAACCTTTTTATCCAGCAAAGATCCTGTCAGTGTTCGTTTCGAAAGCCAGACAGTAAATGATGGAAGTTTCACCTTACAGTCTATATGCATAAAGCGACTAAAGAATATGGTAGCAAAATAAATAAATTAGCTGCTTACAGAAGGCAGAAATTCATAAAGCGTTTTAAACTACATGGATATTAATTGAGTGGTGCAAAAATAAGTAAAATACCAATTCATTTTTAAAATATTTATCAACGGTTAGGGGTTAGGATTCCTGGCTTTCACCCAGGCGGCCCGGGTTCGATTCCCGGTCTGGGAACCTTTTTCTCCAGCAAAGATCTGTCAGTGTTCGTTTCGAAACGCCAGAAAGTAAATGATGGAAGAAAGAATAAGGTAGCAAAATGAATAAATTAGCTGCTTACAGAAGGCAGAAACACATAAAGCGTTTTTAAACTACATGGATATTAATTCAGTGGTACCGAGATAAGTTAACACTAATTCATTTTTAAAATACTTATCAGCCTAATAATTCATATCCCACATGGTCTAGGGGTTAGGATTCCTGGCTCTCACCCAGGCGGCCCGGGTTCGATTCCAGGTCTGGGAACATTTTTATCCAGCAAAGATCTGTCAATTTTGGTTGCGAAACTCTATTAAATGAATATGGAAGCTTTACACTATAGTCTATATACAGAAGGCAGAAATACATAAAGCGTTTCAAACTACATTGATATTAATTCAGTGGTGCTAAAATAAGTTGACACCTATTCTTTTTTAAAATATTTATCAGCGTATGGATTCGTGCCCCAGATGGTCTAGGGGTTAGGATTCTAGGCTTTCACCCAGGCGGCCCGGGTTCGATTCCCGGTCTGGGAACCTTTTTATCCAGCAAAGATCTGTCAGTGTTCGTTTCGAAACGCCAGAAAGTAAATGATGGAAGAAAGAATATGCTAGTAAAATAAATAAATTATCTGCTTACAGAATGCATAAATACATATGAAAGCTTTACACTACAGGCTATATTCATAAAGCGACTTAAAAATAAGGTAGCAAAACTGGAACGTTTCGAGTGGGCCATTAGTGACATTTTATTTGATGATGAAACTTGCACGGATATTAATTCAGTGGTGCTAAAATATTTTAACAGTAATTCATTTTTAAAATAGGTATTAGCTTATGAATTCATATCTCAGATGGTCTAAGGGTTACGATTCCTGGCTTTTACCCATGCGGCCCGGATGCGATTCCCGGTCCGGAACCTTTTTATCCAGCAAAGATCCTGTAAGTGTTCGTTTCGGAAAGCCAGAATATAAATGATGGTAGCTTCACACTACAGTCTATATACTTAGAGCGACTTAAGAATATGAGTAGCAAAATAAATAAATTGGCTGCTTACAGAAGGCAGAAATACATAAAGTGTTTTAAATACTGACGTTGTAAACTACATAAATATTAATTCAGTAGTGCTAAAATAATTTAACAATTGTTAACGAAGTGAAGTTAACGAACTATTTCTCAAAAATAGTGGATTTCTACCAAGGGAACACAACGAGAGAGAGAGAAAAAAATTACAATCTTTTAATTTTGTAAAAATACAGTATAGAACATGATTACGTCCCTGGGTGGGCTCGAACCAGCAACCTTTCGGTAACCCTCACAACGTGAGATAACAGCCGAACGCACTGACTAATTGCGCCACAGAGACGGATGGAAGTTAGGACATTTTAAGTTGCAATATAATACAATTGAGCTATCAATTCTATTTGTTAATCTCTAACATAGGTTTGTAGTGACGCCCAGACGGCCCGGGTTCGATTCCAGGTCTGGGAACGTTTTTGTCGAGAAAATTTCTGTCAGTTTTTTTTGCGAAACGCTAGGAAGTAAATGATGGAAGCTTTACACCACAGGCTATATACATAAAGCGGCTATTAAGAATATGGTAGTGAAATAAAAAAAATTAGCTGCTTACAGAAGGCAGAAATACATAAAGAATTTTAAACTACATGGATATTAATTTAGTGGTGCTAAAATAAGTTAAAACCAATTCATTTTTAAAATATTTATCATCCTAAGAATTCATATCCCATATGTTACTAAAATATGTTAACACTAATTCATTTTAAATGTATTTATCAGCCTAAGAATTCATATCCCAGATGGTACTAAAACAAGTTAACACTAATTCATTTTTAAAATATTCATCAGCGTATGAATTCATATCCCAGATGGTCTAGGGGTTAGGATTCCTGGCTTTCACCCAGGCGGCCCGGGTTCGATTCCCGGTCTGGGAACCTTTTTATCCAGCAATAATCTGTTCAGTTTTTGTTGCAAAACTCTAGGAAATGAATAATGGAAGCTTTACACTATAGTCTATATACATAGAGCGACTATTAAGAATATGGTAGCGAAATAAATGAATTAGCTACTTACAGAAGGCAGAAATACATAAAGCGTTTTAAACTACTAGGATATTGATTCAGTGGTGCTAAAATAAGTTAACACCAATTCATTTTAAAAATATTTATGGTAGTAAAATAGGTTAATACTAATTCATTTTTAAAATATTTATCAGCGTATGAAATCATATCCCAGAAGGTCGAGGGGTTAGAATTCCTGCCTTTCACCCAGGCGGCCCGGATTCGATTCCCGGTCTGGGAACCTTTTTCTCCAGCAAAGATCAGTCAGTGTTCGTTTCGAAACGCCAGAAAGTAAATGATGGAGGAAAGAATTAGGTAGCAAAATGAATAAATTAGCTGCTTACAGAAGGCAGAAATACATAAAGCGTTTTTAAACTACATGGATATTAATTCAGTGGTACTGAGATAGGTTAACACTAATTCATTTTTAAAATACTTATCAGCCTAATAGTTCATATCCCAGATGGTCTAGGGGTTAGGATTCCTGGCTTTCACCCAGGCGGCCCGGGTTCGATTCCCGGTCTGGGAACATTTTTATCCAGCAAAGATTTGTCAATTTTGGTTGCGAAACTCTATTAAATGAATATGGAAGCTTTACACTATAGTCTATATACAGAAGGCAGAAATACATAAAGCGTTTTAAACTACATTGATATTAATTCAGTAGTGCTAAAATAAGTTAACACCTATTCTTTTTTAAAATATTTATCAGTGTATGAATTCGTCTCCCAGATGGTCTAGGGGTTAGGATTTCTGGCTTTCACCTAGGCGACCCGGGTTCGATTCCCGGTCTGGGAACCTTTTTATCCAGCAAAGATCCTGTCAGTGTTCGTTTCGAAAGCCAGACAGTAAATGATGGAAGTTTCACCTTACAGTCTATATGCATGAAGCGACTAAAGAATATGGTAGCGAAATAAATGAATTAGCTACTCACAGAAGGCAGAAATGCATAAAGCGTTTCAAACTACTAGGATATTAATTCAGTGGTGCTAAAATAAGTCAACACCAATTCATTTTAAAAATATTTATGGTAGTAAAATAGGTTAATACTAATTCATTTTTAAAATATTTATCTGCGTATGAATTCATATCCCAGAAGGTCGAGGGGTTAGGATTCCTGGCTTCCACCCAAGCGGCCCGGATTCGATTCCCGGTCTGAGAACCTTTTTATCCAGAAAAGATCCTGTCAGTGTTCGTTTCGAAAAGCCAGAAAGTAAATGATGGAAGTTTCACCTTACAGTCTATATGCATAAAGCGACTAAAGAATATGGAAGCAAAATAAATAAATTAGCTACTTACAGAAGGCAGAAATACATAACGCGTTTTAAACTACATGGATATTCATTCAGTGGTGCAAAAATAAGTAAAACACCAATTCATTTTTTAAATATTTATCACCGTATGAATTCATTTCCCAGATGGCCTAGTGGTTAGGTAATTAGGCTTTCACCCAGGCGGCCCGGGTCCGATTCCCGGTCTGGGAACCTTTTTCCCCAGCAAAGATCTGTCAGTGTTCGTTTCGAAACGCCAGAAAGTAAATGATGGAAGAAAGAATATGGTAGCAAAATAAATAAATTAGCTGCTTACAGATGGCAGAAATACATAAAGCGTTTTTAAACTACATGGATATTAATTCAGTGGTACTGAAATAAGTTAACACTAATCCATTTTTAAAATACTTATCAGCTTAATAATTCATATCCCAGATGGTCTAGGGGTTAGGATTCCTGGCTCTCACCCAGGCGGCCCGGGTTCGATTCCCGGTCTGGGAACATTTTTATCCAGCAAAGATCCGTCAGTTTTTGTTGCAAAACTCAATTAAATGAATATGGAAGCTTTACACTATAGTCTATATACAGAAGGCAGAAATACATAAAGCGTTTCAAACTACATTGATATTAATTCAGTGGTACTAAAATAAGTTAACACCAATTCATTTTTAAAATATTCATCAGCGTATTAATTTATATCCCAGATCGTCTAGGGGTTAGGATTCCTGGCTTTTACCCATGCGGCCGGATTCGATTCCCGGTCCGGAACATTTTTATCCAGCAAAGATCATGTAAGTGTTCGTTTCGAAAAGCCAGAATATAAATGATAGTAGCTTCACACTACAGTCTATATACATATAGGGACTTAAGAATATGGTAGCAGAATAAATAAATTAGCTGCTTACAGAAGGCAGAAATACATAAAGCGTGTTAAACTACATGGATATTAATTCAGTAGTGCTAAAATAAGTTAACAATTGTTAACGAAGTGAAGTTAACGAACTATTTCTCAAAAATAGTGGATTTCTCCCAAGGGAACACAACGAGAAAGAGAGAAAAAAACTACAATCTATTAATTTTGTAAAAATACAGTATAGATCAAGATAACGTCCCTGGGTGGGCTCGAAGCCTCAACCTTTCGGTAAACCTCACAATGTGAGATAACAGCCGAACGCGCTGACCAATTGCGCCACAGAGACGGACCGGAGTTAGGACATGTTAAGTTGCAATATAATACAATTGATCTATCAATTCTATTTGTTAATCTGTAACATAGGTTTGTAGTGACACCCAGACGGCCCGGGTTCGATTCCCGGTCTGGGAACGTTTTTGTCGAGCAAATTTCTGTCAGTTTTTCTTGCGAAACACTAGGAAGTGAATGATAGAAGCTTTACACCACAGTCTATATACATAAAGCGACTATTAGGAATATGGTAGTGAAATAAATAAATTAGCTGCTTACAGAAGGCAGAAATACATAAAAATTTTAAACCACATAGATATTAATTTAGTGGTGCTAAAATAAGTTAACACCAATTCATTTTTAAAATATTTATCAGCCTAAGAATTCATATCCCATATGGTACTTAAATATGTTATCATAATTCATTTTAAAAATATTTATCAGTCTAAGAATTCATATCCCAGATGGTACTAAAATGAGTTAACACTAATTCATTTTTAAAATATTCATCAACGTATGAATTGATATCCCAGATGGTCTATGGGTTAGGATTCCTGGCTTTCACCCAGGCGGCCCGGGTTCTATTCCCGGTCTGGGAACCTTTTTATCCAGCAAAAATATGTTCAGTTTTTGTTGCAAAACTCTAGAAAATGAATAATGGAAGCTTTACATTATAGTCTATATACATAGAGCGACTATTAAGAATATGGTAGCGAAATAAATGAATTAGCTACTTACAGAAGGCAGAAATACATAAAGCGTTTTAAACTACATGGATATTAATTCAGTGGTACTGAAATAAGTTAACACTAATTCATTTTAAAAATATTTATCAGCCTAAGAATTCATATCCCAGATGGTACTAAAATGAGTTAACACTAATTCATTTTTAAAATATTCATCAGCGTATGAATTGATATCCCAGATGGTCTATGGGTTAGGATTCCTGGCTTTCACCCAGGCGGCCCGGGTTCGATTCCCGGTCTGGGAACCTTTTTATCCAGCAATAATATGTTCAGTTTTTGTTGCAAAACTCTAGGAAATGAATAATGGAAGCTTTACATTATAGTCTATATACATAGAGCGACTATTAAGAATATGGTAGCGAAATAAATGAATTAGCTACTTACAGAAGGCAGAAATGCATAAAGCGTTTTAAACTACTAGGATATTAATTCAGTGGTGCTAAAATAATTTAACACCAATTCATTTTAAAAATATTTATCAGCGTATGAATTCATATCACAGAAGGTCGAGGGGTTAGGATTCCTGGCTTTCTCCCAAGCGGCCCGGATTCGATTCCCGGTCTGGGAACCTTTTTATCCAGCAAAGATTCTGTCAGTGTTCGTTTCGAAAAGCCAGAAAGTAAATGATGGAAGTTTCACCTTACAGTCTTTATGCATAAAGCGACTAAAGAATATGGTTGCAAAATAAATAAATTAGCTGCTTACAGAAGGCAGAAATACATAAAGCGTGTTAAACTACGTGGATATTAATTCAGTGGTGCAAAAATAAGTAAAACACCAATTCATTTTTAAAATATTTATCACCGTATGAATTCATATCCCAGATGGTCTAGGGCATAGGTTCTCAAAGTGCTCCGTACGGAGCCCCAGGGCTCCGCGAGAGAAACCCAGGGGCTCCGCGAGCTATTCGGTTACTTTTTAAAATACCGACTTGGCTAATTTAAAACTGTTCCTAGAAGCAATAACAGCTTTAATAAAATTTGACAACAATATAGCCTAGAAATATGGCAAAGTGGCGGAATTAAAAAATGACATTATTTATAAGCAGGAGCGCAGCCAGGATTCTTAAGAGGGAGGAGGTTAAAAATTGGAATCGGAAATTTACGCGTAACATTCTTGGCGATTCAAAAAAAAACGGATAACGAGATTTCTGTTGCGTAAAATATTCCATTCATGTCCGATGCGAGCATTTAAAGTATCTTGTCGTAATAATTTAATTGTGCTCATCGTTACTCACGTTCGATTCGAGATTACTATTAGGATTACTATAATGAAAAAATTCTATTCTAAAATAACATAAACTGTGTGATAAACTGCCAACTATTGGCAGATTCCCGGTCTGGGAACCTTTTTATCCAGCAAAGATCCTGTCAGTGTTCGTTTCGAAAAGCCAGAAAGTAAATGAACGAAATTTCACCTTTCAGTCTATATGCATAAAGCGAATAAAGAATATGGTAGCAAAATAAATAAATTAGCTGCTTACAGAAGGCAGAAATACATAAAGCGTTTTAAACTACATGGATATTAATTCAGTGGTACTAAAATAAGTTAACACCAGTTCATTTTAAAAATATTTATCAGCGTATGAATTCATATCCCAGATGGTCTAGGGCTTAGGATTCCTGGCTTTCACCCAGGCGGCCCGCGTTTGATTCCCGGTCTGGGAACTTTTTTATCCAGCAAAGATAGGATCCTGTCAGTGTTCGTTTTGAAAAGCCAGAAAGTAAATGATCGAAATTTCACCTTACAGTCTATATGCATAAAGCGAATAAAGAATATGGTAGCAAAATAAATAAATTAGCTGCTTACAGAAGGCAGAAATACATAAAGCGTTTTAAACTACATGGATATTAATTCAGTGGTACTAAAATAAGTTAACACCAATTCATTTTTAAAATATTTATCATTTATTAATATTTATTTATATTAATCGTTTTCCCAGATGGTCTAGGGGTTAGGATTCCTGGCTTTCACCCAGACGGCCCGGGTTCGATTCCCGGCCTGGGGAACTTTTCTCCAAACAAAGATCAGGTCAGTTTTAGTTTTGAAACGTCAGAAAGATAATGGTGAAGTTTTACACTTTAGGCTGTATTTCTCGAGTGACTAAAGAATATATTACCCTAACAAAAACTTTCAAGAATGTGATTAGTGGGGTTCAACCGGATAATTTATCGATTTAACTGTTGTAGTTGTTAAGGAGGATGATCGTAAAGATGCATGCAAATATGGGAATGTCACGAGTACAATAATATAACAGCACAACACTTTCACCTAACTTCAAGTCACGTGTCATTCTATGCGATTAACGGTTAAAAAGACACTGGCCAGTACGGGGAACGAACCCGCGACATTCGCGTTATTAGCACGACGCTCAAACCAACTGAGCTAACCGGCCATATGTTCTATTGAATATACTCAGCCAATTTCATTAAGACTCTTAGAGTAATTGTCTTCAAGAAGGAAGTTGTGAAATGTTATTTTTTTAACTAAGAAATTCATTTTTTCACACGAGTCAAAAGCGCTGATAGGAAAGTACTAAAATCGCCGTTGGGCTATTCCTTATTGAAAAGTGGAATTCGTCTAAGCATATAGAGTGAGGGAGAAGTTTTTCATTTGATATTTTAATCACCATCGATTAATTGTGTGAAGAAACAGTAGAGGAACGAGATAGCATCTTTCAGTTACGAAGTACTAAATTCTGTCAGCGACATTTGTTTTTGTAGTATCTGTTTGACTCTAGGAAACAGAAATTAAAGATAGACTTGCTATTCCTTAATATTAAATGGATTTCATCCAAGGGAACACACAGATAAAAAGGATTCATTTTGTAAATAATAGACAGCGTCCCTGGGTGGGCTTGAACCACCAACCTTTCGGTACCCATCAGTATAAGAGGTAACAGCCGAACGCGCTGACCGATTGCGCCACAGAGACCGACACGGACTATGGTTTATTATTTTGTTTTTATAAAAGATTCGAAATGTTCTAAATTATTTGGTAATCTGCATTAAATTACATTGGTTTCAAATGATTTTATCAACACAACAAAACACATAATTTATACATTTAAGAAAGAATTACATGAAGTATTTAAAATACTGACCTCGATGACAGCATGGATATTAGTTCAGTAGAGAGAGTAGGTAATTTCTGCCGATATCCCAGATGGACTAGGCGTTATGATTTAAGGCTCTCACCCATGCGGCCCGGGTTCTATTCCCGGTCTGGGAAACTCTTTATACCAAATATTTTAAATTTTTGATTTCTTTCAGAAGGATCATTAGTGAGGTTTTCATATTTCAAATCATTGGTTGTTACAGTTGTAAAAGCGACAGTGACTGGGTAGGTTGTTCGTGAAGAACCATGTGGCCATTACAGTGTCAGCTTTATAAATAATTAATTTTGAATAGGAATAGTTTTTCAGTGATATTTCCAACATAATACACTTTATACCAAATATTTTAAATTTTTGATTTCTTTCAGAAGAATCATTAGTGAGGTTTTATATGTCAAATCATTGATTGTTACAGTTGTAAAAGCGACAGCGACTGGGTAGGTTGTTCGAGAAGAACCATGTGGCCATTACAGTGTCAGCTTTATAATAAATTAATTGTGAATACCAATAGTTTTTCAGTGATATTTCCAACATAAAACAAAGACATCAGCTGTATACAGAAGACAGAAGTACATGAAGTATTTCAAATACTGACGAAGAAAACTACGCGGATATTACTTCAGTAGCGCTACATTGAGGTAACACCAATTTATTAGATAATACTTCTGCCAAAGTAATCGTATTTCCAGATGGTCTAGGGGTTAGGATTCCTGGCTCTCACCCAGGCGGCTCGGGTTCGATTCCCGGTCTGGGAAAGTTTTCTACAAACAAAGATCAGGTCAGTTTTAGTTTTGAAACGTCAGAAAGATAATGGTGAAGTTTTACACTTTAGGCTGTATTTCTCGAGTGACTAAAGAATATATTACCCTAACAAAAACTTTCAAGAATGTGATTAGTGGGGTTCAACCGGATAATTTATCGATTTAACTGTTGTAGTTGTTAAGGAGGATGATCGTAAAGATGCATGCAAATATGGGAATGTCACGAGTACAATAATATAACAGCACAACACTTTCACCTAACTTCAAGTCACGTGTCATTCTATGCGATTAACGGTTAAAAAGACACTGGCCAGTACGGGGAACGAACCCGCGACATTCGCGTTATTAGCACGACGCTCAAACCAACTGAGCTAACCGGCCATATGTTCTATTGAATATACTCAGCCAATTTCATTAAGACTCTTAGAGTAATTGTCTTCAAGAAGGAAGTTGTGAAATGTTATTTTTTTAACTAAGAAATTCATTTTTTCACACGAGTCAAAAGCGCTGATAGGAAAGTACTAAAATCGCCGTTGGGCTATTCCTTATTGAAAAGTGGAATTCGTCTAAGCATATAGAGTGAGGGAGAAGTTTTTCATTTGATATTTTAATCACCATCGATTAATTGTGTGAAGAAACAGTAGAGGAACGAGATAGCATCTTTCAGTTACGAAGTACTAAATTCTGTCAGCGACATTTGTTTTTGTAGTATCTGTTTGACTCTAGGAAACAGAAATTAAAGATAGACTTGCTATTCCTTAATATTAAATGGATTTCATCTGAGGGAACACACAAATAGAAAGGATTCATTTTGTAAATAATAGACAGCGTCCCTGGGTGGGCTTGAACCACCAACCTTTCGGTACCCATCATTATAAGAGGTAACAGCCGAATGCGCTGACCGATTGCGCCACAGAGACCGACACGACTACGGTTTGTTAATTTGTTTTTATAAAAGATTCAAAATGTCCAATATTTTTTGGTAATCTGCATTAAATTAGTTTGGTTTTAAATGATTTTCTCAACACAACAAAACACATAAATTATATATTTAAGACAGAAATACATGAAGTATTTAAAATACTGACCTCGAAGACAATATGGATATTAGTTCATTAGAGAGAGTAGATCACTTCTGCCGATATCCCAGATGGACTAGGCGTTAAAATTTCAGGCTCTCACCCATGCGGCCCGGGTTCTAATCCCGGTCTGGGAAACTCTTTATATCAAATATTTAAAATTTTTGTTTTCTTTCCGAAGGATCATTAGTGAGGTTTTATATGTCAAATCATTGATTGTTACAGTTGTAAAAGCGACAGTGACTGGGTAGGTTGTTCGTGAAGAACCATGTGGCCATTACAGTGTCAGCTTTATAATAAATTAATTTTGAATAGGAATAGTTTTTCAGTGATATTTCCAACATAAAACAAAGACATCAGCTGTATACAGAAGACAGAAGTACATGAAGTATTTCAAATACTGACGAAGAAAACTACGCGGATATTACTTCAGTAGCGCTACATTGAGGTAACACCAATTTATTTGAATATACTTCTGCCAAAGTAATCGTATTCCCAGATGGTCTAGGGGTTAGGATTCCTGGCTTTCACCCAGGCGGCCCGGGTTCGATTCCCGGTCTGGGAAACTTTTCTCCAAACAAAGATCAGGTCAGTTTTAGTTTTGAAACGTCAGAAAGATAATGGTGAAGTTTTACACTTTAGGCTGTATTTCTCGAGTGACTAAAGAATATATTACCTTAACAAAAAATTTCAAGAATGTGATCAGTGGGGTTTAACCTGATAATTTATCGATTTAACTGTTGTAGTTGTTAAGGAGGATGATCGTAAAGATGAATGCAAATATGGGAATGTCACGAGTACAATAATATAACAGCACAACACTTTCACCTAACTTCAAGTCACGGGTCATTCTTTGAGATTAACGGTTAAAAAGACACTGGCCAGTACGGGGATCGAACCCGCGACATTCGCGTTATTAGCACGACGCTCTAACCAACTGAGCTAACCGGCCATATGTATTATTGAATATACTCAGGCAATTTCATTAAGACTCTTACAATAATTGTCTTCAAGAAGGAAGTTGTGAAATGTTATTTTTTTAGCCAAGAAAGTACTTTTTTCACACGAGTCAAAAGCGCTGATAGGAAAGTACTAAAATCGCCGTTGGACTATTCCTTATGGAAAAGAGGAATTCGTCTAAGCATATAGAGTGAGGGAGAAGTTTTTCAATTGATATTTTAGTCACCATCGATTAATTGTGCGAAGAAACAGTCGAGGAACGAATAGCATATTTTAGTTACGAAGTACTAAATTCTGTCAGCGACATTTGTTTTTGTAGTATCTCTTTGACTCTAGGAAACAGAAATTAAAGATAGACTTGCTATTCCTTAATATTAAATGGATTTCATCCAAGGGAACACACAGATAAAAAGGATTCATTTTGTAAATAATAGACAGCGTCCCTGGGTGGGCTTGAACCACCAACCTTTCGGTACCCATCAGTATAAGAGGTAACAGCCGAACGCGCTGACCGATTGCACCACAGAGACCGACACGGACTATGGTTTATTATTTTGTTTTTATAAAAGATTCGAAATGTTCTAAATTATTTGGTAATCTGCATTAAATTACATTGGTTTCAAATGATTTTATCAACACAACAAAACACATAATTTATACATTTAAGAAAGAATTACATGAAGTATTTAAAATACTGACCTCGATGACAGCATGGATATTAGTTCAGTAGAGAGAGTAGGTAATTTCTGCCGATATCCCAGATGGACTAGGCGTTATGATTTCAGGCTCTCACCCATGCGGCCCGGGTTCTATTCCCGGTCTGGGAAACTCTTTATACCAAATATTTTAAATTTTTGATTTCTTTCAGAAGGATCATTAGTGAGGTTTTCATATTTCAAATCATTGGTTATTACAGTTGTAAAAGCGACAGTGACTGGGTAGGTTGTTCGTGAAGAACCATGTAGCCATTACAGTGTCAGCTTTATAAATAATTAATTTTGAATAGGAATAGTTTTTCAGTGATATTTCCAACATAATACACTTCATACCAAATATTTTAAATTTTTGATTTCTTTCAGAAGGATCATTAGTGAAGTTTTATATGTCAAATCATTGATTGTTACAGGTGTAAAAGCGACAGCGACTGGGTAGGTTGTTCGCGAAGAACCATGTGGCCATTACAGTGTCAGCTTTATAATAAATTAATTGAGAATACCAATAGTTTTTCAGTGATATTTCCAACATAAAACAAAGACATCAGCTGTATACAGAAGACAGAAGTACATGAAGTATTTCAAATACTGACGAAGAAAACTACGCGGATATTACTTCAGTAGCGCTACATTGAGGTAACACCAATTTATTAGATAATACTTCTGCCAAAGTAATCGTATTTCCAGACGGTCTAGGGGTTAGGATACCTGGCTCTCACCCAGGCGGCTCGGGTTCGATTCCCGGTCTGGGAAAGTTTTCTACAAACAAAGATCAGGTCAGTTTTAGTTTTGAAACGTCAGAAAGATAATGGTGAAGTTTTACACTTTAGGCTGTATTTCTCGAGTGACTAAAGAATATATTACATTAACAAAAAATTTCAAGAATGTGATCAGTGGGGTTTAACCTGATAATTTATCGATTCAACTGTTGTAGTTGTTAAGGAGGATGATCGTAAAGATGAATGCAAATATGGAAATGTCACGAGTACAATAATATAACAGCACAACACTTTCACCTAACTTCAAGTCACGTGTCATTCTTTGAGATTAACGGTTAAAAAGACACTGGCCAGTACGGGGATCGAACCCGCGACATTCGCGTTATTAGCACGACGCTCTAACCAACTGAGCTAACCGGCCATACGTATTATTGAATATACTCAGGCAATTTCATTAAGACTCTTACAATAATTGTCTTCAAGAAGGAAGTTGTGAAATGTTATTTTTTTAGCCAAGAAAGTACTTTTTTCACACGAGTCAAAAGCGCAGATAGGAAAGTACTAAAATCGCCGTTGGACTATTCCTTATGGAAAAGAGGAATTCGTCTAAGCATATAGAGTGAGGGAGAAGTTTTTCATTTGATATTTTATTCACCATCGATTAATTGTGCGAAGAAACAGTAGAGGAACGAGATAGCATCTTTTAGTTACGAAGTACTAAATTCTGTCAGCGACATTTGTTTTTGTAGTATCTCTTTGACTCTAGGAAACAGAAATTAAAGATAGACTTGCTATTCCTTAATATTAAATGGATTTCATCCAAGGGAACACACAGATAAAAAGGATTCATTTTGTAAATAATAGACAGCGTCCCTGGGTAGGCTTGAACCACCAACCTTTCGGTACCCATCAGTATAAGAGGTAACAGCCGAACGCGCTGACCGATTGCGCCACAGAGACCGACACGGACTATGGTTTGTTATTTTGTCTTTATGAAAAATTCGAAATGTTCTAAATTATTTGGTAATCTGCATTAAATTACATTGGTTTTAAATGATTTTATCAACACAACAAAACACATAATTTATACATTTAAGAAAGAATTACATGAAGTATTTAAAATACTGACCTCGATGACAGCATGGATATTAGTTCAGTAGAGAGAGTAGGTAATTTCTGCCGATATCCCAGATGGACTAGGCGTTATGATTTCAGGCTCTCACCCATGCGGCCCGGGTTCTATTCCCGGTCTGGGAAACTCTTTATACCAAATATTTTAAATTTTTGATTTCTTTCAGAAGGATCATTAGTGAGGTTTTCATATTTCAAATCATTGGTTGTTACAGTTGTAAAAGCGACAGTGACTGGGTAGGTTGTTCGTGAAGAACCATGTGGCCATTACAGTGTCAGCTTTATAAATAATTAATTTTGAATAGGAATAGTTTTTCAGTGATATTTCCAACATAATACACTTTATACCAAATACTTTAAATTTTTGATTTCTTTCAGAAGGATCATTAGTGAGGTTTTATATGTCAAATCATTGATTGTTACAGTTGTAAAAGCGACAGCGACTGGGTAGGTTGTTCGAGAAGAACCATGTTGCCATTACAGTGTCAGCTTTATAATAAATTAATTGTGAATACCAATAGTTTTTCAGTGATATTTCCAACATAAAACAAAGACATCAGCTGTATACAGAAGACAGAAGTACATGAAGTATTTCAAATACTGACGAAGAAAACTACGCGGATATTACTTCAGTAGCGCTACATTGAGGTAACACCAATTTATTAGATAATACTTCTGCCAAAGTAATCTTATTTCCAGATGGTCTAGGGGTTAGGATTCCTGGCTCTCACCCAGGCGGCCCGGGTTCGATTCCCGGTCTGGAAAACTTTTCTTCAAACAAAGATCAGGTCAGTTTTAGTTTTGAAACGTCAGAAAGATAATGGTGAAGCTTTACACTTTAGGCTGTATTTCTAGAGTGACTAAGGAATATATTACCTTAACAAAAACTTTCCAGAATGTGATTAGTGGGGTTTAACCTGATAATTTATCGATTTAACTGTTGTATTTGTTAAGGAGTATGATGCATGCAAATATGGGAATGTCACGAGTACAATAATATAACAGCACAACACTTTCACCTAACTTCAAGTCACGTGTCATTCTTTGAGATTAACGGTTAAGAAGACACTGGCCAGTACGGGGATCGAACCCGCGACATTCGCGTTATTAGCACGACGCTCTAACCAACTGAGCTAACCGACTATATGTTCTATTGAATATACTCAGCCAATTTCATTAGGACTCTTACAATAATTGTCTTCAAGAAGGAAGTTGTGAAATGTTATTTTTTTAACTAAGAAATTCATTTTTTTACACGAGTCAAAAGCGCTGATAGGAAAGTACTAAAATCGCCGTTGGGCTATTCCTTATTGAAAAGTGGAATTGGTCTAAGCATATAGAGTGAGGGAGAAGTTTTTCATTTGATATTTTATTCACCATCGATTAATTGTGTGAAGAAACAGTAGAGGAACGAGATAGCATCTTTCAGTTACGAAGTACTAAATTCTGTCAGCGACATTTGTTTTTGTAGTATCTGTTTGACTCTAGGAAACAGATATTAAAGATAGACTTGCTATTTCTCAATATTAAATGGATTTCATCTGAGGGAACACACAGATAGAAAGGATTCATTTTGTAAGAAATGGACAGCGTCCCTGGGTGGGCTTGAACCACCAACCTTTCGGTACCCATCTGTATAAGAGGTAACAGCCGAACGCGCTGACCGATTGCGCCACAGAGACCCACACGGACTACGGTTTGTTAATTTGTTTTTATAAAAGATTCAAAATGTCCAATATTTTTTGGTAATCTGCATTAAATTAGTTTGGTTTTAAATGATTTTCTCAACACAACAAAACACATAATTTATATATTTAAGACAGAAATACATGAAGTATTTAAAATACTGACCTCGAAGACAGTATGGATATTAGTTCATTAGAGAGAGTAGGTCACTTCCGCCGATATCCCAGATGGACTAGGCGTTAAGATTTCAGGCTCTCACCCATGCGGCCCGGGTTCTAATCCTGGACTGGGAAACTCTTTATATCAAATATTTAAAATTTTTGATTTCTTTCAGAAGGATCATTAGTGAGGTTTTATATGTCAAATCATTGATTGTTACAGTTGTAAAAGCGACAGTGACTGGGTAGGTTGTTCGTGAAGAACCATGTCGCCATTACAGTGTCAGCTTTATAATAAATTAATTTTGAATAGGAATAGTTTTTCAGTGATATTTCCAACATAAAACAAAGACATCAGCTGTATACAGAAGACAGAAGTACATGAAGTATTTCAAATACTGACGAAGAAAACTACGCGGATATTACTTCAGTAGCGCTACATTGAGGTAACACCAATTTATTTGAATATACTTCTGCCAAAGTAATCGTATTCCCAGATGGTCTAGGGGTTAGGATTCCTGGCTTTCACCCAGGCGGCCCGGGTTCGATTCCCGGTATGGGAAACTTTTCTCCAAACAAAGATCAGGTCAGTTTTAGTTTTGAAACGTCAGAAAGATAATGGTGAAGTTTTACACTTTAGGCTGTATTTCTCGAGTTACTAAAGAATATATTACCTTAACAAAAAATTTCAAGAATGTGATCAGTGGGGTTTAACCTGATAATTTATCGATTTAACTGTTGTAGTTGTTAAGAAGGATGATCGTAAAGATGAATGCAAATATGGGAATGTCACGAGTACAATAATATAACAGCACAACACTTTCACCTAACTTCAAGTCACGTGTCATTCTTTGAGATTAACGGTTAAAAAGACACTGGCCAGTACGGGGATCGAACCCGCGACATTCGCGTTATTAGCACGACGCTTTTTTTTTTTTTTTTTTTTTTTTATTGCGGATCAGAATTTTTTCAGTAGCTCGGATCAGTGTCTTGAAGACACGTCATATCCGAGTCATATCGGTATAACGCTTCATAAGCATGCCACTGCGTGAGCAGCAGTCATATACTTATGGAGGCTTCAGTATTTGCTGCGCCACTGCAAGACACAAACTTCCACCCCGGGGTTCGGCATATGCTGTTTGCCACAGCATTGCTTTATTCCGGGGCTTCTGTCTATGCCACGCAGAGCACAACACAACTTCCGCCACTCCCGGCTTCCGTACATACTGCGTAAAACTGCACACAGCATGCCATCCACCGCGAAGCTTCCGATTCATCACATCCGCTAAGTGGGAGATGGTATTTCTTAGTGTTTAAAAGGGCTAAAAGCTGTAGTTACTAAGCCGAAAGGTATGCTATTGTTTGTGGTGGTTGAAAATTTTTCCATTTCGGGAAAAGTTTTAACGTTGACCAGATGGTAGAGAGGAAAGCGTTAGGTCAGCAAATACCCATTCAGGATCTCCTTCCAATTGACCAGCAGCCCCAAAAACAGTAGATCTTTGTGCTTGTTTTCCATTATGTTCAAAAATTGTGCAATCTTTACTGTCGTTGATTGGATTATACTTTTGTCAGTGGGGGCCAAATATCTGTTTTCAATATCCAGTTTGATCTTTTGTTGAATTATGGTGGTTTTTATCAGTACGAAGCATTTTATAGTAATAATCTGGTGCGGTCCATTGTAGCTGTTGTAGAAAATTTCGTCCTTTGTTATTTGTATTGGACTGTAGAGTATTTTGTTGAGGATTTGTGTTATTTCTGAAATGTAAGCTTTTACGACACTGCAGTAAAAAAACAGGTGTTTGGTACTATCTGAATTGTTATTACAAAATTTACAGTTAAGTATTTTTTGAACGCCGGATGTTCCAAACCTGAGGGTCATACCCCTCATCCTATCCCCGAATACATATCCTTCCCTGGCAATTCTGTAAGTAACAACTCTTTCAGCATTGGAGAAAAATGACCTAGTGACGTTTTTCCGTAGATGGACATCCTCCCAATTTGCATCTTCCGATTGCGGGTCAGGATAAAGGTTTTTAAGTTTTTGATAAAGGTGTTTTCGTTTTGAGGTTTGCCAGTCCTCATGCGAAAAGTTTAAAGTCCAGAAAATTTCTAAGATATATTTCCAATAATGCGGTACTACAGGAGCGTGGGGCATTGAGTTGCTGTATAGTTTTTTATTTATTGTGTTGATTTTGGAGCCCAAAGCGTATAAGGCTTCGATGTGCCAAAATTGATCAAGTGTTCTGCCGTCTACAAATGCTTTCATTTTCTCGACCTGGCAGGCTTTTACCTTTGCTTGGACGTCGATTAAGTTTATTCCTCCCCGAGTCCATGGTAGCTGCAACTTTTTTCTACCTACGGATTCAATTTTTTCAGGATACCACAAAAATTTGCATATCGAATTTTGGATTTTCTTAATCTCTCCCAATGACATTGATTTAGTTCTCGCATGAAATATAATAATTGACATAACCAAGGAATTTATGATCACCAATTTTCCATACCAGGTGAGCTGTCTAGTTTTTAAGTAATTTAGTGTCCGGGTAAGTTTGGTTCCAATTTCGTCCCACATTTTAGCTAGTGTTTTTTTTCCGAAATTTATACCGAGTATTTTTACGTCATCTTTGATATATCGAACAAGAGAAGAGTTGGATATTGATCTGCGTGAGGATTCCGTGATACATAAAATTTCAGTTTTATCTTTATTAATTGTTTGTCCAGATGCCAGTTTGAAGTTATCTAATTCTTTGAATATTTCTTTGATGGAAGGTTGGTCGGTTACTGCAAATGTGATGTCATCGGCATATTGATCAATCTTATGATGGTATGTCCCCAATTTTATACCGTGAATGTTATTATTTGAAAAGACGGATCTAGCAAGAGGCTCTACACATATTGCATATAACAACATGCTCAGCGGGCATCCTTGCCTTATGCCACGCTTTATGGTGACTGTATTAGACAACTTACCATTGACATCTATCTGCGATTTAATGTTAAGATACATATTTTTTATGACTTTTAAGGTCTTGTCCCCAAGTCCAATTTGTTCCAGAATATCAAACAGAAATTTATGATTCACATTATCGAACGCCTTTAAATTATCGATTAGGATCAGCGCCCCCGGGATGTTTTTAGATCGGCAATATCGCAAAATGGCGTCGGTGTTATAATGAATATCATTCATACTCCGGTGCAATAAGGAGCATTTTTGTGAATTACTTATTATTTTGGATATAACCGGCTCTAGCCGTCTTACTATAATTTTTGCTATAATTTTATAGTCCATGTTAAGAGTCGTTATAGGTCTCCAATTTTTCAGTTCCGTCTCGTCGTTTTTCTTGTATAATAACTTAACTTTTGCGGTTGCTGATGATTTTGGAAAGGGGCCGAAATAAATGACGTTATTGATGAGCTGGGTAAATGACGTTTTTATTGTGTTCCAAAAAGTCATATAAAATTCTTTGCTAAGTCCATCTATGCCGGGTGATTTGTTGTTTCCAAGTAACTTGATTGCACTGTAAATCTCACCGCTGGTAACCGGTTGTTCCAATAAAAAGTTTTCTTGCTCAGATATTTGGGTTGAGCTCATTAATGATAGATATTGTCGCTGATAGTGGTCGTTCGTTTCATGTTCTTTACCCCATAAATCCCCATAGAAGTCTTCAACTATAGACATGATCGCACCCTCTTCTGTCACTACCTGGTTGTTTGCCGTTTTTAACCTCACTATTGTGGTTTGTTTTGCTCGCTGTTTGATTTTCGAGTAAAAACTTGTGGTTGGTTTTTCATTCTCTTCCAGGTCAGTCAGGTTAGCCATTAATGCATCTAATCTGTACTTCTCATTTTGTAGAGATCTTAATTGGGATTTAAGGTTTTCAATTTGCAATAGATTTTCGGCTTTCCCTTCATTAATGAGTTTGTCTAAATTTTTCCGAATTAGAGTTGTCTGGTTCCTTTTATCTTTGACGACAGTTTTAGAGTATGCGACTGTAGTTTTTTTAATTTTAAGCTTCAATTTGTCCCACCAGTCTTGAATTTGATAGAAATTTCCCAGTTCAGTCAGAGTAGATTCGAAGGTGTTGTTTATGATTTCTACGTAGGTTGGATCTTTATATAGAGACAAGTTGTTGCGCCACGTTCCTTTTCCCCAGCGGACTTTTTGGGTTTTTCTAAGTTGGATTACCGGACATAGCAGATGATCGGCTACGGTGTTTGATGTGTGCGATATAGAGGCAATGAGGTGTTCCATGCTTTTTGAGTTAAATATATTGTCAATACGGCTGCCGTGTGATCCAGTATGATAGGTAAAAATTTGTTTTAGTGGGTACTTCTTCCGAAAAGTGTCCTGTATGTTATTTTCTTGGATGTAATTTATAAAAAGTTTTTCTGGGGGTCGAAGTTTAAATTTTCTGGGGTCCAGGATGTCAGTTTGTTTCAGAACGAAATTAAAGTCGCCCACTAATAATAAGGTTTGACTATTACCGTAATATGTTAACAGATTGATCAAATTTTTAAAAAATTCAGTTTTTCCCGGTCCATTTTGTGCTGGCGCATATATGTTAAATATTTTCATGACTTTACCGTCTATCTGAATCTCCACGCTGTCGCATCAATTTTTGATATGGGCATTGTACGTATTCGGTACTATCGGGTTTTCTATCTTTACTAAGATTGCGGTTCCCTGCCAAAATCGACTATGATGTTTATCCGTTATATCGAGAGTGTTGAAATAAATATTATATCCCAGCATATTGGCCCAGTTTGTCGAAGATTTTTTATCTATCCTATGAACTTCCTGTACGCAGAGTATATTGGGGTTCTCATGCTGGATGAAACTTTTCATTTCACTCAAGTGTTTATGAAAGCCGTTTGCATTTAAGGAGATTAGCTTTATGAGGGCCATGACTTACATTAATGTGTAAAAAGGGAAAAAATTCGAGCTACCGTTTGTGGTAGTTGGATATTTGGTCACCTTAGTTTAAATAAATATTGTTCATTTACGGGTTTATAGCAGAACAAAGAAGTTTCACTTACATCATTTTTTCTTCTTTCCTATGATCCCCTTGTCCAATGATGACTCGGAAGATGTTGTTTCCTGTCTGTTTCTCTTGTTGTTGTAGTCCTTATTTTCCATAAATGATTCATTTATATCCAAATTCAGTTTGTTCGGCAGAGGAGTACTTTCTTCTAGATATGCGGGGGCGGAATGAATTTCTAATGGTGAGGTAGAGAAACAGGACGATGGTGTGTCCTGTTGTTCAATATTGTGGACCATCACCTTAACATATGCCCTGCCCTTTGATGGCGGGTTATAGGGCGTATTGCCAATCGTTGAGGTTTTTTTCAGTCGTGACGTCTGCCTGGTATTGATGCATTTCGGCGGTGTCTTGATGATTGGGCTAATTACATTCTCGATTTCTTCACACTCCGACCAATTAGATATCTCTTTTAAATTGCTTGTTGGTGATTCCACTGCGGAGGAAGAGAATTCTGATATATCAATTTGTACAGGTTCTTGAGTGTCTTCCAATTGTATGATGCCTTTGTTTTGATTTTGCTCTGCGTTTCGTTCTTTCTCACCATTTTGTTTCGGTTCATTGATTTTTCGTTCGTCTTCCACAGGGTTGTTCGGCCGTTCATTGTATTCTTGAGGAATTCCCTTGTTTGTGCCTATTTCGGGCGACTTTGATGGCATTGTTGCGTCTTCTTCACGTCCATTGCATTGTACAGGTTGAGTACTTGTTGGTACGAGGTTTTCAGAGGCGTTTTGAACAGTTGTTGGTTGTTCTCTACGTCTGGGTGCAGACCATGCGTCGCTGGGGTTGCGTTGGAGTGTGGGATATTCCTTCTCTCGCTGGTCGCAGTTCCTTCGAAGGTGACCCGATTTCTTGCAGTGTCTGCAAACGGGGTCATTTTCACATTCATTGAAGATGTGGCCCGTCTGCAGACATCTGCCACACGTAGGCGTATATAGTTCTCGTGGTAGAAACGTTTTGCATCTTCGGCCATTGATGTTAACGAAGTCCGGCAATTTTTCTTTATTGAAATCTTCCATTAAAAACGAAGTATATCCATTGTATATTTGTGTTCCTCTATAAAAGTTACGAACAGCACTTTGAATCTTTCCACAACCAAGGTTATTCACGGTTGCTGCGGCCTTGGAAAATATCGTTTCGTATATAATTCCCCTTATGGAGATACGAACAGGTGGTTTGTTTGGCATCGATACTTCTATCTCTACTCCATCTGCTCTGATCAACCCACCAGTAGCTTTGAAGAATTCGTCGCGGCAGCTTTTTCCATCTACTTCGGCAAAGGAGAGTAACCATGAGCCCTTTCGGGACTCAAATAACCCCCTTATTTGGTCGCAGAATTTCTGTGTTCTTTCGTTTTTTTTCAGTAAGTCCAATAAAGTGGCGAAATCCATGTCTTGCTTTGTGTTCAGGTATACTGTCAGCGGTTGCGTGTTTACAGGTGAATTTGTTGATTCCGTTGGTGGTGTTGCTGCAGCTGCGGAGTAACCCATTTTATTGAATTGTAATCCAGGCAGTCAAGTATACTTTCTAGTTCTTTCCTGATTTATACTCGAATGACACTATAGATTTCCTGTCTGAGACGCGTCGACATTTGCAGACATCTCAAACTACGCTCCACTCGCGCACGACGCTCTAACCAACTGAGCTAACCGGCCATATGTATTATTGAATATACTCAGGCAATTTCATTAAGACTCTTACAATAATTGTCTTCAAGAAGGAAGTTGTGAAATGTTATTTTTTTAGCCATGAAAGTACTTTTTTCACACGAGTTAAAAGCGCTGATAGGAAAGTACTAAAATCGCCGTTGGACTATTCCTTATGGAAAAGAGGAATTCGTCTAAGAATATAGAGTGAGGGAGAAGTTTTTCATTTGATATTTTATTCACCATCGATTAATTATGCGAAGAAACAGTAGAGGAACGAGATAGCATATTTTAGTTACGAAGTACTAAATTCTGTCAGCGACATTTGTTTTTGTACTATCTCTTTGACTCTAGGAAACAGAAATTAAAGATAGACTTGCTATTCCTTAATATTAAATGGATTTCATCCAAGGGAACACACAGATAAAAAGGATTCATTTTGCAAATAATAAACAGCGTCCCTGGGTGGGCTTGAACCACCAACCTTTCGGTACCCATCAGTATAAGAGGTAACAGCCGAACGCGCTGATAGATTGCGCCACAGAGACCGACACGGACTATGGTTTGTTATTTTGTTTTTATAAAAGATTCGAAATGTTCTAAATTATTTGGTAATCTGCATTAAATTACATTGGTTTTAAATGATTTTATCAACACAACAAAACACATAATTTATACATTTAAGAAAGAATTACATGAAGTATTTAAAATACTGACCTCGATGACAGCATGGATATTAGTTCAGTAGAGAGAGTAGGTAATTTCTGCCGATATCCCAGATGGACTAGGCGTTATGATTTCAGGCTCTCACCCATGCGGCCCGGTTCTATTCCCGGTCTGGGAAACTCTTTATACCAAATATTTTAAATTTTTGATTTCTTTTAGAAGGTTCATTAGTGAGGTTTTATATGTCAAATCATTGGTTGTTACAGTTGTAAAAGCGACAGTGACTGGGTAGGTTGTTCGTGAAGAACCATGTGGCCATTACAGTGAAAGCTTTTTAATAAATTAATTTTGAATAGGAATAGTTTTTCAGTGATATTTCCAACATAAAACAAAGACATCAGCTGTATACAGAAGACAGAAGTACATGAAGTATTTCAAATACTGACGAAGAAAACTACGCGGATATTACTTCAGAAGCGCTACATTGAGGTAACACCTATTTATTACATAATACTTCTGCCAAAGTAATCGTATTCCCAGATGGTCTAGGGGTTAGGATTCCTGGCTTTCACCTAGGCGGCCCGGGTTCGATTCCCGGTCTGGGAAACTTTTATCCAAACAAAGGTCAGGTCAGTTTTAGTTTTGAAACGTCAGAAAGATAATGGTGAAGTTTTACACTTTAGGCTGTATTTCTCGAGTGACTAAAGAATATATTACCTTAACAAAAACTTTCAAGAATGTGATTAGTGGGGTTTAACCTGATAATTTATCGATTTAACTGTTGTAGTTGTTAAGGAGAATGATCGTAAAGATGCATGCAAATATGGGAATGTCACGAGTACAATAACATAACAGCACAACACTTTCACCTAACTTCAAGTCACGTGTCATCCTTTGAGATTAACGGTTAAAAAGAAACTGGCCAGTACGGGGATCGAACCCGCGACATTCGCGTTATTAGCACGACGCTCTAACCAACAATAACATAACAGCACAACACTTTCACCTAACTTCAAGTCACGTGTCATCCTTTGAGATTAACGGTTAAAAAGAAACTGACCAGTACGGGGATCGAACCCGCGACATTCGCGTTATTAGCACGACGCTCTAACCAACTGAGCTAACCGGCCATATGTTCTATTGAATATACTCAGCCAATTTCATTAAGACTCTTACAGTAATTGTCTTCAAGAAGGAAGTTGTGAAATGTTATTTTTTTAACTAAGAAATTCATTTTTTCACACGAGTCAAAAGCGCTGATAGGAAAGTACTAAAATCGCCGTTGGGCTATTCCTTATTGAAAAGTGGAATTGGTCTAAGCATATAGAGTGAGGGAGAAGTTTTTCATTTGATATTTTAATCACCATCGATTAATTGTGTGAAGAAACAGTAGAGGAACGAGATAGGATCTTTCAGTTACGAAGTACTAAATTCTGTCAGCGACATTTGTTTTTGTAGTATCTGTTTGACTCTAGGAAACAGAAATTAAAGATAGACTTGCTATTCCTTAATATTAAATGGATTTCATCCGAGGAACACACAGATAGAAAGGATTCATTTTGTAAATAATAGACAGCATCCCTGGTTGGGCTTGAACAACCAACCTTTCGGTACCCATCAGTATAAGAGGTAACAGCCGAGCGCGCTGACCGATTGCGCCACAGAGACCGACACGGACTGTGGTTTGTTAATTTGTTTTTAAAAAAGATTCGAAATGTCCAATATTTTTTGGTAATCTGCATTAAATTACATTGGTTTTAAACCTTTTTCTCAACACAACAAAACACATAATTTATACATTTAAGAAAGAATTACATGAAGTATTTTAAATACTGACCTCGATGACAGCATGTATATTAGTTCAGTAGAGAGAGTAGGTCATTTCTGCCGATATCCCAGATGGACTAGGCGTTATGATTTCAGGCTCTCACCCATGCGGCCCGGGTTCTATTCCCGGTCTGGGAAACTGGGACCATTACAGGGTCAGCTTTTTAATAAATTAATTTTGAATAGGAATAGTTTTTCAGTGATATTTCCAACATAAAACAAAGACATCAGCTGTATACAGAAGACAGAAGTACATGAAGTATTTCAAATACTGACGAAGAAAACTACGTCGATATTACTTCAGTAGCGCTACATATATTTATTAGATAATACTTCTGCCAAAGTAATCGTATTCCCAGATGGTCTAGGGGTTAGGATTCCTGGCTTTCACCCAGGCGGCCCGGGTTCGATTCCCGGTCTGGGAAACTTTTCTTCAAACAAAGATCGGGTCAGTTTCGGATATTTCCAACATAAAACAAAGACATCAGCTGTATACAGAAGTACATGAAGTATTTCAAATACTGACGAAGAAAACTACGCGGATATTACTTCAGTAGCGCTACATTGAGGTAACACCAATTTATTAGATAATACTTCTGCCAAAGTAATCGTATTCCCATATGGTCTAGGGGTTAGGATTCCTGGTCCTCACCCAGGCGGCCCGGGTTCGATTCCCGGTCTGGGAAACTTTTCTTCAAGCAAAGATCAGGTCAGTTTTAGTTTTGAAACCTCAGAAAGATAATGGTGAAGCTTTACACTTTAGGCTGTATTTCTAGAGTGACTAAGGAATATATTACCTTAACAAAAATTTTCCAGAATGTGATTAATGGGGTTTAACCTGATATTTTATCGATTTAACTGTTGTAGTTGTTAAGGAGAATGATCGTAAAGATGCATGCAAATATGGGAATGTCACGAGTACAATAATATAACAGCACAACACTTTCACCTAACTTCAAGTCACGTGTTATTCTTTGAGATTAACGGTTAAAAACGGTTAATTTTGAATAGCAATAGTTTTTCAGTGATATTTCCAACATAAAACAAAGACATCAGCTGTATACAGAAGACAGAAGTACATGAAGTATTTCAAATACTGACAAAAAAAACTACGCGGATATTACTTCAGTAGCGCTACATTGAGGTAACACCAATTTATTAGATAATACTTCTGCCAAAGTAATCCTATTCCCAGATGGTCTAGGGTTTAGGATTCCTGGCTTTCACCCGGGCGGCCCGGGTTCGATTCCCGGTCTGGGAAACTTTTCTTCAAGCAAAGATCAGGTCAGTTTTAGTTTTGAAACCTCAGAAAGATAATGGTGAAGCTTTACACTTTAGGCTGTATTTCTAGAGTAACTAAAGAATATATTACCTTAACAAAAATTTTCCAGAATGTGATTAATGGGGTTTAACCTGATATTTTATCGATTCAACTGTTGTAGTTGTTAAGGAGGATGATTGTAAAGATGCATGCAAATATGGGAATGTCACGAGTACAATAATATAACAGCACAACACTTTCACCTAACTTCAAGTCACGTGTCATTCTTTGAGATTACCGGTCAAAAAGACACCGGCCAGTACGGGGATCGAACCCGCGACTTTCGCGTTATTAGCACGACTCTCTAACCAACTGAGCTAACCGGCTATATGTTCTATTGAATATACTCAGCCAATTTCATTGAGACATTTCATTTGATATTTTAGTCACCATCTATTAATTGTGTGAAGAAACAGTAGAGGAACGAGATAGCATCTTTCAGTTACGAAGTACTAAATTCTGTCAGCGACATTTGTTTTTGTAGTATCTGTTCGACTATAGGAAACAAAAATTAAAGATAGACTTGCTATTCCTTAATATTAAATGGATTTCATCCGAGGAACAAACAGATAGAAAGGATTCATTTTGTAAATAATAGACAGCGTCCCTGGGTGGGCTTGAACCACCAACCTTTCGGTATCCATCAGTATAAGAGGTAACAGCCGAACGCGCTGACCGATTGCGCCACAGAGACCGACACGGACTGCGGTTTGTTAATTTGTTTTTAAAAAAGATTCGAAATGTCCAATATTTTTTGCTAATCTGCATTAAACTACATTGGTTTTAAACGTTTTTCTCAACACAACAAAACACATAATTTATACATTTAAGAAAGAATTACATGAAGTATTTTAAATACTGACCTCGATGACAGCATGTATATTAGTTCAGTAGAGAGAGTAGGTCATTTCTGCCGATATCCCAGATGGACTAGGCGTTATGATTTCAGGCTCTCACCCATGCGGCCCGGGTTCTATTCCCGGTCTGGGAAACTCTTTATACAAAAAATTTTAAATTTTTGATTTCTTTCAGAAGGATCATTAGTGAGGTTTTATATGTCAAATCATTGATTGTTACAGTTGTAAAAGCGACAGTGACTGGGTAGGTTGTTCGTGAAGAACCATGTGGCCATTACAGGGTCAGCTTTTTAATAAATTAATTTTGAATAGGAATAGTTTTTCAGTGATATTTCCAACATAAAACAAAGACATCAGCTGTATACAGAAGACAGAAGTACATGAAGTATTTCAAATACTGACGAAGAAAACTACGTTGATATTACTTCAGTAGCGCTACATCTATTTATTAGATAATACTTCTGCCAAAGTAATCGTATTCCCAGATGGTCTAGGGGTTAGGATTCCTGGCTTTCACCCAGGCGGCCCGGGTTCGATTCCCGGTCTGGGAAACTTTTCTTCAAACAAAGATCGGGTCAGTTTCGGATATTTCCAACATAAAACAAAGACATCAGCTGTATACAGAAGTACATGAAGTATTTCAAATACTGACGAAGAAAACTACGCGGATATTACTTCAGTAGCGCTACATTGAGGTAACACCAATTTATTAGATAATACTTCTGCCAAAGTAATCGTATTCCCATATGGTCTAGGGGTTAGGATTCCTGGCTTTGACCCAGGCGGCTCGGGTTCGATTCCCGGTCTCGGAAACTTTTCTTCAAACAAAGATCGGGTCAGTTTTAGTTTTGAAAGGTCAGAAAGATAATGGTGAAGCTTTACACTTTAGGCTGTATTTCTAGAGTGACTAAAGAATATATTACCTTAACAAAATCTTTCCAGAATGTGATTAATGGGGTTTAACCTGATAATTCATCGATTTAACTGTTGTAGTTGTTAAATCGTAAAGATGCATGCAAATATGGTAATGTCACGAGTACAATAATATAACAGCACAACACTTTCACCTACCTTCAAGTCACGGGTCATTCTTTGAGATTAACGGTTAAATAGACATTGGCCAGTACGGGGATCTAACCCGCGACATCCGCGTTAATAGCACGACGCTCTAACCAACTGAGCTAATCGGCCATACGTTCGTTTGAATATACTCAGCCAATTTCATTAAGACTCTTACAGTAATTGTCTTCAAGAAGGAAGTTGTGAAATGTTATTTTTTAACTAAGAAATTACTTTTTTCACACGAGTCAAAAGCGCTGATAGGAAAGTACTAAAATCGCCGTTGGGCTATTCCTCATGGAAAAGTGGAATTCGTCTAAGCATATAGAGTGAGGGAGAAGTTTTTCATTTGATATTTTAGTCACCATCTATTAATTGTGTGAAGAAAGAGTAGAAGAACGAGATAGCATCTTTCAGTTACGAAGTACTAAATTCTGTCAGCGACATTTGTTTTTGTTGTATCTGTTTGACTCTAGGAAACAGAAATTAAAGATAGACTTGCTATTCCTTAATATTAAATGGATTTCATCCGAGGGAACACACAGATTGAAAGGATTCATTTTTTAAATAATAGACAGCGTCCCTGGGTGGGCTTGAACCACCAACCTTTCGGTACCCATCAATATAAGAGGTAACAGCCGAACGCGCTGACCGATTGCGCCACAGAGACCGACACGGACTATGGTTTATTAATTTGTTTTTATAAAAGATTCGAAATATCCAATATTTTTTGGTAATCTGCATTAAATTACATTGGTTTTAAACGTTTTTCTCAACACAACAAAACACATAATTTATACATTTAAGAAAGAATTACATGAAGTATTTTAAATACTGACCTCGATGACAGCATGTATATTAGTTCAGTAGAGAGAGTAGGTCATTTCTGCCTATATCCCAGATGGACTAGGCGTTATGATTTCAGGCTCTCACCCATGCGGCCCGGGTTCTATTCCCGGTCTGGGAAACTGGGACCATTACAGGGTCAGCTTTTTAATAAATTAATTTTGAATAGGAATAGTTTTTCAGTGATATTTCCAACATAAAACAAAGACATCAGCTGTATACAGAAGACAGGAGTACATGAAGTATTTCAAATACTGACGAAGAAAACTACGTCGATATTACTTCAGTAGCGCTACATATATTTATTAGATAATACTTCTGCCAAAGTAATCGTATTCCCAGATGGTCTAGGGGTTAGGATTCCTGGCTTTCACCCAGGCGGCCCGGGTTCGATTCCCGGTCTGGGAAACTTTTCTTCAAACAAAGATCGGGTCAGTTTCGGATATTTCCAATATAAAACAAAGACATCAGCTGTATACAGAAGACAGAAGTACATGAAGTATTTCAAATACTGACGAAGAAAACTACGCGGATATTACTTCAGTAGCGCTACATTGAGGTAACACCAATTTATTAGATAATACTTCTGCCAAAGTAATCGTATTCCCATATGGTCTAGGGGTTAGGATTCCTGGCCCTCACCCAGGCGGCCCGGGTTCGATTCCCGGTCTGAGAAACTTTTCTTCAAGCAAAGATCAGGTCAGTTTTAGTTTTGAAACCTCAGAAAGATAATGGTGAAGCTTTACACTTTAGGCTGTATTTCTAGAGTGACTAAGGAATATATTACCTTAACAAAAATTTTCCAGAATGTGATTAATGGGGTTTAACCTGATATTTTATCGATTTAACTGTTGTAGTTGTTAAGGAGGATGATCGTAAAGATGCATGCAAATATGGGAATGTCACGAGTACACTAATATAACAGCACAACACTTTCACCTAACTTCAAGTCACGTGTTAATCTTTGAGATTAACGGTTAAAAACGGTTAATTTTGAATAGCAATAGTTTTTCAGTGATATTTCCAACATAAAACAAAGACATCAGCTGTATACAGAAGACAGAAGTACATGAAGTATTTCAAATACTGACAAAAAAAACTACGCGGATATTACTTCAGTAGCGCTACATTGAGGTAACACCAATTTATTAGATAATACTTCTGCCAAAGTAATCCTATTCCCAGATGGTCTAGGGTTTAGGATTCCTGGCTTTCACCCAGGCGGCCCGGGTTCGATTCCCGGTCTGGGAAACTTTTCTTCAAGCAAAGATCAGGTCAGTTTTAGTTTTGAAACCTCAGAAAGATAATGGTGAAGCTTTACACTTTAGGCTGTATTTCTAGAGTAACTAAAGAATATATTACCTTAACAAAAATTTTCCAGAATGTGATTAATGGGGTTTAACCTGATATTTTATCGATTCAACTGTTGTAGTTGTTAAGGAGGATGATTGTAAAGATGCATGCAAATATGGGAATGTCACGAGTACAATAATATAACAGCACAACACTTTCACCTAACTTCAAGTCACGTGTCATTCTTTGAGATTACCGGTCAAAAAGACACCGGCCAGTACGGGGATCGAACCCGCGACTTTCGCGTTATTAGCACGACTCTCTAACCAACTGAGCTAACCGGCTATATGTTCTATTGAATATACTCAGCCAATTTCATTGAGACATTTCATTTAATATTGTAGAGGAACGAGATAGCATCTTTCAGTTACGAAGTACTAAATTCTGTCAGCGACATTTGTTTTTGTAGTATCTGTTTGACTCTAGGAAACAAAAATTAGAGATAGACTTGCTATTCCTTAATATTAAATGGATTTCATCCGAGGAACACACAGATAGAAAGGATTCATTTTGTAAATAATAGACAGCGTCCCTGGTTGGGCTTGAACCACCAACCTTTCGGTACCCATCAGTATAAGAGGTAACAGCCGAGCGCGCTGACCGATTGCGCCACAGAGACCGACACGGACTGTGGTTTGTTAATTTGTTTTTAAAAAAGATTCGAAATGTCCAATATTTTTTGGTAATGTGCATTAAATTACATTGGGTTCAAACCTTTTTCTCAACACAACAAAACACATAATTTATACATTTAAGAAAGAATTACATGAAGTATTTTAAATACTGACCTCGATGACAGCATGGATATTAGGTCAGTAGAGAGAGTAGGTCATTTCTGCCGATATCCCAGATGGACTAGGCGTTATGATTTCAGGCTCTCACCCATGCGGCACGGGTTCTATTCCCGGTCTGGGAAACTCTTTATACCAAATATTTTAGATTTTTGATTTCTTTTAGAAGGATCATTAGTGAGGTTTTATATGTCAAATCATTGATTGTTACAGTTATAAAAGCGATAGTGACTGGGTAGGTTGTTCGTGAAGAACTATGTGGCCATTACAGTGTCAGCTTTATAATAAATTAATTTTAAATAGGAATAGTTTTTCAGTGATATTTCAAACATAAAACAAACACATCAGCTGTATACAGAAGACAGAAGTACATGAAGTATTTCAAATACTGACGAAGAAAACTATGCGGATATTACTTCAGTAGCGCTACATTGAGGTAACACCAATTTTATTAGATAATACTTCTGCCAAAGTAATCGTATTCCCAGATGGTCTAGGGGTTAGGATTCCTGGATCTCACCCAGGCGGCCCGGGTTCGATTCCCGGTCTGGGAAACTTTTCTTCAAACAAATATCGGGTCAGTTTTAGTTTTGAAACGTCAGAAAGATAATGGTGAAGCTTTACACTTTAGGCTGTATTTCTCGAGTGACTAAAGAATATATTACCTTAACAAAAACTTTCCAGAATGTGATTAGTGGGGTTTAACATGATAATTTATCGATTTACCTGTTGTAGATGTAAAGGAGGATGATCGTAAAGATGCATGCAAATATGGGAATGTCACGAGTACAATAATATAACAGCACAACACTTTCACCTAACTTCAAGTCACGTGTCATTATTTGAGATTAACGGTTAAAAAGACACTGGCCAGTACGGGGATCGAACCCGCGACATTCGCGTTATTAGCACGACGCTCTAACCAACTGAGCTAACCGGCCATATGTTCTATTGAATATACTCAGCCAATTTCATTAAGACTCTTACAGTAATTGTCTTCAAAAAGGAAGTTGTGAAATGTTATTTTTTTAACTAAGAAAGTACTTTTCTCACACGAGTCAAAAGCGCCGATAGGAAATTACTAAAATCGCCGTTGGGCTATTCCTTATGGAAAAGTGGAATTCGTCTAAGCATATAGAGTGAGGGAGGAGTTTTTCATTTGATGTTTTAGTCAATATCGATTAATTGTGTGAAGAAACAGTAGAGGAACGAGGTAGCATCTTTCAGTTACGAAGTACTAAATTCTGTCAGCGAAATTTGTTTTTTGTAGTATCTGTTTGACTCTAGGAAACAGAAATTAAAGATAGACTTGCTATTCCTTAATATTAAATGGATTTCATCCGAGGGAACACACAGATAGAAAGGATTCATTTTGTAAATAATAGACAGCGTCCCTGGGTGGGCTTGAACCACCAACCTTTCGGTACCCATCAGTATGAGAGGTAACAGCCTAACGCGCTGACCGATTGCGCCACAGAGACCGACACGGACTATGGTTTGTTAATTTGTTTTTATAAAAGATTCGGAGATAGGAAATTACTAAAATCGCCGTTGGGCTATTCCTTATGGAAAAGTGGAATTCGTCTAAGCATATAGAGTGAGGGAGGAGTTTTTCATTTGATGTTTTAGTCAATATCGATTAATTGTGTGAAGAAACAGTAGAGGAACGAGGTAGCATCTTTCAGTTACGAAGTACTAAATTCTGTCAGCGAAATTTGTTTTTTGTAGTTTCTGTTTGACTCTAGGAAACAGAAATTAAAGATAGACTTGCTATTCCTTAATATTAAATGGATTTCATCCGAGGGAACACACAGATAGAAAGGATTCATTTTGTAAATAATAGACAGCGTCCCTGGGTGGGCTTGAACCACCAACCTTTCGGTACCCATCAGTATGAGAGGTAACAGCCTAACGCGCTGACCGATTGCGCCACAGAGACCGACACGGACTATGGTTTGTTAATTTGTTTTTATAAAAGATTCGAAATGTCCAATATTCTTAGGTAATCTGCATTAAATTACATTGGTTTTGAATGATTTTCTCAACACAACAAAACACATAATTTATACATTTAAGAAAGAATTCAATGAAGTATTTAAAATACTGACCTCGAAGACAGCATGGATATTAGTTCAGTAAAGAGATGGACTAGGTGTTAGGATTTCAGGCTCTCACTCATGCGGCCCGGGTTCTAATCCCGGTCTGGGAAACTCTTTAATACCAAATATTATAAATTTTTGATTTCTTTCAGAAGGATCATTAGTGAGGTTTTCATATGTCAAATCATTGATTGTTACAGTTGTAAAAGCGACAGTGACTGGGTAGGTTGTTCGTGGAGAACCATGTGGCCATTACAGTGTCAGCTTTATAATAAATTAATTTTGAATAGCAATAGTTTTTCAGTGATATTCTCCAACATAAAACAAAGACATCAACTGTATACAGAAGACAGAAGTACATGAAGTATTTCAAATACTGACGAAGAAAACTACGCGGATATTACTTCAGTAGCGCTACATTGAGGTAACACCAATTTAATAGATAATACTTCTGCCAAAGTAATCGTATTCCCAGATGGTCTAGGGGTGAGGATTCCTGGCTTTCACCCAGGCGGCCCGGGTTCAATTCCCCGTCTGGGAAACTTTTCTTCAAACAAAGATCAGGTCAGTTTTAGTTTTGAAACGTCAGAAAGATAATGGTGAAGCTTTACACTTTAGGCTGTATTTCTCGAGTGAATAAAGAATATATTACCCCAACAAAAACTTTCCAGAATGTGATTAGTGGGGTTTAACCTGATAATTTATCGATTTAACTGTTGTAGATGTAAAGGAGGATGATCGTAGAGATGCATGCAAATATGGGAATGTCACGAGTACAATAATATAACAGCACAACACTTTCACCTAACTTCAAGTCACGTGTCATTCTTTGAGATTAACGGTTAAAAAGACACTGGCCAGTACGGGGATCGAACCCGCGACATTCGCGTTATTAGCACGACGCTCTAACCAACTGAGCTAACCGGCCATATGTCCTATTGGATATACTCAGCTAATTTCATTTGATATTTTAGTCACCATCTATTAATTGTGTGAAGAAACAGTAGAGGAACGAGACAGCATCTTTCAGTTATGAAGTACTAAATTCTGTCAGCGACATTTGTTTTTGTAGTATCTGTTTGACTCTAGGAAACAGAAATTAAATATAGACTTGCTATTCCTTAATATTAAATGGATTTCATCCGAGGGAACACACAGATAGAAAGGATTCATTTTTTAAATAATAGACAGCGTCCCTGGGTGGGCTTGAACCACCAACCTTTCGGTACCCATCAATATAAGAGGTAACAGCCGAACGCGCTGACCGATTGCGCCACAGAGACCGTCACGGACTATGGTTTGTTAATTTGTTTTTATAAAAGATACGAAATATCCAATATTTTTTGGTAATCTGCATTAAATTACATTGGTTTTAAATGATTTTCTCAACACAACAAAACACATAATTTATAGATTTAGGAAAGAATTGCATGAAGTATTCAAAATACTGACCTCGAAGACAGCATGGATATTAGTTCAGTGGAGAGAGTAGGTCATTTCTGCCGATATCCCAGATGGACTAGGCGTTAGGAATTCAGGCTCTCACCCATGCGGCCCGGGTTCGATTCCCGGTCTGGGAACCTTTTTATCCAGCAATAATCTGTTCAGTTTTTGTTGCAAAACTCTAGGAAATAAATAATGGAAGCTTTACACTATAGACTATATACATAGAGCGACTATTTGGAATATGGTAGCGAAATAAATGAATTAGCTACTTACAGCAGGTAGAAATACATAAAGCGTTTCAAACTACTAGGATATTAATTCAGTGGTGCTAAAAAAAGTTAACACCAATTCATTTTAAAAATATTTATGGTAGTAAAATAGGTTAATACTAATTCATTTTTAAAATATTTATCAGCGTATGAAATCATATCCCAGAAGGTCGAGGGGTTAGAATTCCTGGCTTTCACCCAGGCGGCCCGGATTCGATTCCCGGTCTTGAAACCTTTTTATCCAGCAAAGATCCTATCAGTGTTCGTTTCGAAAAGCCAGAAAGTTAATGATGGAAGTTTTACCTTACAGTCTATATGCATAAAGCGACTAAAGAATATGATAGCAAAATAAATAAATTAGCTGCTTACAGAAGGCAGAAATACATAAAGCGTTTTAAACTACATGGATATTAATTCATTGGTGCAAAAATAGGTAAACACCAATTCATTTTTAAAATATTTATCAACAGTTAGGGGTTAGGATTCCTGGCTTTCACCCAGGCGGCCCGGATTCGATTCCCGGTCTGGAACCTTTTTATCCAGCAAAGATCCTGTCAGTGTTCGTTTCGAAAAGCCAGAAAGTAAATGATGAAAGTTTCACCTTACAGTCTATATGCATAAAGCGACTAAAGAATATGGTAGCAAAATGAATAAATTAGCTGCTTACAGAAGGCAGAAATACATGAAGCGTTTTTAAACTACATGGATATTAATTCAGTGGTACTGAAATAAGTTAACACTAATTTATTTTTAAAATACTTATCAGCCTAACAATTCATATCCCAGATGGTCTAGGGGTTAGGATTCCTGGCTCTCACCCAGGCGGCCCGGGTTCGTTTCCCGGTCTGGGAACATTTTTATCCAGCAAAGATCTGTCAATTGTTGTTGCGAAACTCTATTAAATGAATATGGGAGCTTTACACTATAGTCTATATACAGAAGGCAGAAATACATACAGCGTTTTAATACATTGATATTAATTCAGTGGTGCTAAAATAAGTTAATACCTATTCATTTTTAAAATATTTATCAGCGTATGAATTCGTATCCCAGATGGTCTAGGTGTTGGGATTCCTGGCTTTCACCCAGGCGGCCCGGGTTCGATTCCCGGCCTGGGAACCTTTTTCTCCAGCAAGGCTATCTGTCAGTGTTCGTTTCGAAACGCCAGGAAGTAAATGATGGAAGAAAGAATATGGTAGCAAAATGAATAAATTAGCTGCTTACAGAAGGCAGAAATACATAAAGCGTTTTAAACTACATGGATATTAATTCAGTGGTACTGAAAAAAGTTAACACTAATTCATTTTTAAAATATTTATCAACCTATGAACTCATATCCCATACGGTACTAAAATATGTTAACACTAATTCATTTTAAAAATATTTATCAGCCTTAGAATTCATATCCCAGATGGTACTAAAATAAGTTAACACTACTTCATTTTTAAAATATTCATTAGCGCATGAATTCATATCCCAGATGGTCTAGGGGTTAGGATTCCTGGCTTTCAGCCAGGCGGCCCGGGTTCGATTGCCGGTCTGGGAATCTTTTTATCCAGCAATAATCTGTTCAGTTTTTGTTGCAAAACTCTAGGAAATAAATAATGGAAGCTTTACAATATAGTCTACATACATAGAGCGACTATTAAGAATATGGTAGCGAAATAAATGAATTAGCTACTTACAGAAGGCAGAAATACATAGAGCGTTTTAAACTACTAGGATATTAATTCAGTGGTGCTAAAATAAGTGAACACCAATTCATTTTAAAAATATTTATGGTAGTAAAATAGGTTAATACTAATTCATTTTTAAAATAATTGGCAGCGTATGAATTCATATCCCAGAAGGTCGAGGGGTTAGAATTCCTGGCTTTCACCCAGGCGGCCCGGATTCGATTCCCGGTCTGGGAACCTTTTTATCCAGCAAAGATCCTGTCAGTGTTCGTTTCGAAAAGCCAGAAAGTAAATGACGGAAGTTTCACCTTACAGTCCATATGCATAAAGCGACTAAAGAATATGGTAGCAAAATAAATAAATTAGCTGCTTATAGAAGGCAGAAATACATAAAGCGTTTTTAAACTACATGGATATTAATTCAGTGGTACTGAAATAAGTTAACACGAATTCATTTTTAAAATATTTATCAACCTATGAATTCATATCCCAGATCGTCTAGGGGTTAGGATTCCTGGATTTCACCCAGGCGGCCCGGGTTCGATTCCCGGTCTGGGAACCTTTTGTTCCAGCAAAGATCTGTCAGTGTTTGTTGCGAAACTCTAGAAAAATGAATGATGGAAGCTTTACCTTATAGTCTATATATATAGAGCGACTATTAAGAATATGGTAGCAAAATAAATAAATTATCTGTTTACAGAATGCAGAAATACATATGAAAGCTTTACACTACAGGCTATATTCATAAAGCGACTTAAAAATAAAGTAGCAAAACTGGAACGTTTCGAGTGGGCCATTAGTGACATTTTATTTGATGATGAAACTTGCACGGATATTAATTCAGTGGTGCTAAAATATTTTAACAGTAATTCATTTTTAAAATAGGTTTTAGCTCATGAATTCATATCTCAGATGGTCTAAGGGTTAGTATTCCTGGCATTCACCCAGGCGGCCCGGGTTCGATTCCCGGTCTGGGAACATTTTTCTCCAGCAAAGATCTGTCAGTGTTCGTTTCGAAACGCCAGAAAGTAAATGATGGAAGAAAGAATAAGGTAGCAAAATGAATAAATTAGCAGCTTACAGAAGGCAGAAATACATAAAGCGTTTTTAAACTACATGGATATTAATTCAGTGGTACTGAAATAAGTTAACACTAATTCATTTTTAAAATACTTATCAGCCTAATAATTCATATCCCAGATGGTCTAGGGGTTAGGATTCCTGGCTCTCACCCAGGCGGCCCGGGTTCGATTCCCGGTTTGGGAACATTTTTATCCAGCAAAGATCTGTCAATTTTGGTTGCGAAACTCTATTAAATGAATATGGAAGCTTTACACTATAGTCTATATACGGAAGGCAGAAATACATAAAGCGTTTTAAACTACATTGATATTAATTCAGTGGTGCTAAAATAAGTTAACACCTATTCATTTTTAAAATATTTATCAGCGTATGAATTCGTGTCCCAGATGGTCTAGGGGTTAGGATTCCTGGCTTTCACCCAGGCGGCCCGGGTTTGGTTCCCGGTCTGGGAACCTTTTTATCCAGCAAAGATCTGTCAGTGTTCGTTTCGAAAAGCCAGAAAGTAAATGATGGAAGTTTCACCTTACAGTCTATATGCATAAAGCGACTATTAAGAATATGGTAGTGAAATAAAAAAATTAGCTGCTTACAGAAGGCAGAAATACATAAAGAATTTTAAACTACATGGAAATTAATGTAGTGGTGCTAAAATAAGTTAAAACCAATACATTTTTAAAATATTTATCAGCCTAAAAATTCATATCCTATATGGTACTAAAATATGCTAATACTAATTCATTTTAAATATATTTATCAGCCTAAGAATTCATATCCCAGATGGTACTAAAATAAGTTAACACTAACTCATTTTTGAAATATTCATCAGCGCATGAATTCATATCCCAGATGGTCTAGGGGTTAGTATTCCTGGCTTTCACCCAGGCGGCCCGGGTTCGATTCCCGGTCTGGGAATCTTTTTATCCAGCAATAATCTGTTCAGTTTTTGTTGCAAAACTCTAGGAAATGAATAATGGAAGCTTTACACTATAGTCTATATACATAGAGCGACTATTAAGAATATGGTAGCGAAATAAATGAATTAGCTACTTACAGAAGGCAGAAATACATAAAGCGTTTTAAACTACTAGGATATTAATTCAGTGGTGCAAAAATAAGTTAACATCAATTCATTTTAAAAATATTTATGGTAGTAAAATTGGTTAATACTAATTCATTTTTAAAATATTTATCAGCGTATGAATTCATATCCCAGAAGGTGGAGGGGTTAGAATTCCTGGCTTTCACCCAGGCGGCCCGGATTCGATTCCCGGTCTGGGAACCTTTTTATCCAGCAAAAATCTGTCGGGTGTTAGGACATGTTAAGTTCAATATAATACAATTGAGCTATCAATTCTATTTGTTAATCTGTAACATAGGTTTGTAGTGACACCCAGACGGCCCGGGTTCGATTCCCGGTCTGGGAACGTTTTTGTCGAGCAAATTTCTGTCAGTTTTTCTTGCGAAACGCTAGGAAGTGAATGATGGAAGCTTTACACCACAGTCTATATACATAAAGCGACTATTAAGAATATGGTAGTGAAATAAATAAATTAGCTGCTTACAGAAAGCAGAAATACATAAAGAATTTTAAACTACATGGATATTAATTTAGTGGTGCTAAAACAAGTTAACACCAATTCATTTTTAAAATATTCATCAGCGTATAAATTCATATCCCAGATGATCCAGGGGTTAGGATTCCTGGCTTTCACCCAGGCGACCCGGGTTCGATTCCCGGTCTGGGGACCTTTTTGTCCAGCAAAGATCTGTCGGTTTTTGTTGCGAAACAATAGAAAATGAATGATGGAAGCTCGTTACACTACAGTCTATATATAGAGAGCGACTATTGGGAATATTGTAGCGAATTAAATAAATTAGCTGCTTACAGAAGTCAGAAATACATAAAGAATTTAAAACTACATGGGTACTATTTCAGTGGTACTGAAATAAGTTAACACTAATTCATTTTTAAAATATTTATCAGCCTATGAATTCATATCCCAGATGATCTAGGGGTTAGTGTTCCTGGCTCTCACCCAGGCGGCCCTGGTTCAATTCCCGGTCTGGGAACCATTTTAATCCAGAAAAGATCGGAAAGTTTTTGTTGCAAAACTCTAGGAAATGAATGATGGAAGCTCTACATTAGAGTCTATATACATAGAGCGGCTATTAAGAATATGGTAGCAAAATAAATGAATTAGCTACTTACTAAATTAGCTACTTCCCGGTCTGGGAACCTTTTTGTCGAGCAAATATCTTTCAGTATTTGTTGCGAAACGATAGGAAGTGAATGATGGAAGCTTTACACCACAGTCTTTGTACATAAGGCGATATTAGTTCAGTGGTACTGAAATGAGGAAACACCAATTCATTTTTAAAATATTTATCAGCCTAACAATTCATATCCCAGATGGTCTGGGGGTTAGGATTCCTGGCTCTCACCCAGGCGACCCGGGTTCGATTCCCGGTCTGGGAACATTTTTATCCAGCAAAGATCTATCAATTTTTGTTGCGAAACTCTATTAAATGAATATGGAAGCTTTACACTATAGTCTATATACAGAATGCAGAAATACATAAAGTGTTTTAAACTACATTGATATTAATTCAGTGGTGCTAAAATAAGTTAACACCTATTCATTTTTAAAATATTTATCAGCCTATGAATTCGTATCCCAGATGGTCTAGGGGTTAGGATTCCTGGCTTTCACCCAGGCGGCCCGGGTTCGATTCCCGGTCTGTGAACCTTTTTATCCAGCAAATACCTGTCAGTGTTCGTTTCGAAACGCCAGAAAGTAAATGATGGAAGAAAGAATATGGTAGCAAAATGAATGAATTAGCTGCTTACCGAAGGCAGAAATACATAAAGCGTTTTTAAACTACATGGATATTAATTCAGTGATACTGAAATAAGTTAACACTAATTCATTTTTAAAATACTTATCAGCTTAATAAGTCATATCCCAGATGGTCTAGGGGTTAGGATTCCTGGCTCTCACCCAGGCGGCCCGGGTTCGATTCCCGGTCTGGGAACATTTTTATTCAGCAAAGATCTGTCAGTTGTTGTTGCAAAACTCTATTAAATGAATATGGAAGCTTTACACTATAGTCTATATACATAGAGCATGGTAGCGAAATAAATAAATTAGCTACTTACAGAAGGCAGAAATACATAAAGCGTTTTAAACTACATTGATATTAATTCAGTGGTGCTAAAATAAATTAACACCAATTCATTTTTAAAATATTCATCAGCGTATGAATTCATATCCCAGATGGTCTATGGGTTAGGATTTCTGGCTTTCACCCAGGCGGCCCGGGTTCGATTCCCTGTCTGGGAACATTTTTATCCAGCAAAGATCTGTCAGATGTTGTTGCGAAACTCTAGGAAATAAATGATGGAAGCTTTACACCACAGTCTTTGTACATAAGGCGATATTAGTGCAGTGGTACTGAAATGAGTTAACACCAATTCATTTTTAAAATATTTATCCGCTTAATAGTTCATATCCCAGATGGTCTAGGGGTTAGGATTCCTGGCTCTCACCCAGGCGGCCCGGGTTCGATTCCCGGTCTGGGAACCTTTTTATTCAGCAAAGATCTGTCAGTGATCGTTTCGAAACGCCAGAAAGTAAATGATGGAAGAAAGAATATGGTAGCAAAATAAACAAATTAGCTTCTTACAGAAGGCAGAAATACATAAAGCGTTTTTAAACTACATGGATATTAATTCAGTGGTACTGAAATAAGTTAACACGAATTCATTTTTAAAATATTTATCAACCTATGAATTCATATCCCAGATCGTCTAGAGCAGTGTTTTTCAACCTTTTTCGAGCCAAGGCACCCTTTTTCCAGTGAGAAAATCCCGCGGCACACCACCAGCTGAAAATATGGCGAAAATACCTAATATTCACAATATAAGTGTTATATTGTTAATATAACATTGAAGAAAGATGTTGAATTGGACATCTTGAATAGTAATCAAATAAAAACAAAGACAAAAAAAAATCGCCACCAGATGCTGCCACGGTCTGATATAGAACAGTACCACACGATTACTCTGCCGGACGCTACACCGCATAGACACACAACTTGGAGAATTTCCCACGGCACCCCTGACAATATTTAACGGCACACCGGTGTGCCGCGGCACCCCGGTTGAAAAACACTGGTCTAGGGATTAGGATTCCTGGATTTCACCCAGGAGGCCCAGGTTCGATTCCCGGTCTGGGAACCTTTTGTTCCAGCAAAGATCTGTCAGTTTTTGTTGCGAAACTCTAGGAAATGAATGATGGGAGCTTTACATTATAGTCTATATATATAGAGCGACTATTAAGAATATGGTAGCAAAATAAAAAAATTATCTGTTTACAGAATGCAGAAATACATATGAAAGCTTTACACTACAGGCTATATTCATAAAGCGACTTAAAAATAAGGTAGCAAAACTGGAACGTTTCGAGTGGGCCATTAGTGACATTTCATTTGATGATGAAACTTGCTCGGATATTAATTCAGTGGTGCTAAAATCATTTAACAGTAATTCATTTTTAAAATAGATATTAGCTTATGAATTCATATCTCAGATGGTCTAGGGGTTAGGATTCCTGGCTTTTACCCATTCCGCCCGAATTCGATTCCCGGTCCGGAACATTTTTATCCAGCAAAGATCCTGTAAGTGTTCGTTTCGAAAAGCCAGAATATAAATGATGGTAGCTTCACTCTACAGTCTATATACATATAGCGACTTAAGAATATGGTAGCAGAATAAACAAATTAGCTGCTTACAGAAGGCAGAAATACATAAAGTGTTTTAAATACTGACGTTGGCAACTACATAAATATTAATTCAGTAGTGCTAAAATAAGTTAACAATTGTTAACGAAGTGAAGTTAACGAACTATTTCTCAAAAATACTGGATTTCTCCCAAGGGAACACAACAAGAGAGAGAGAAAAAAATTACAATCTTCTAATTTTGTAAAAATACAGTATAGAACAAGTCAACGTCCCTGGGTGAGCTCGAACCACCAACCTTTCGGTAACCGTCACAATGTGAGATTACAGTCGAACGCGCTGACCAATTGCGCCACAGAGACGGACGGGAGTTAGGACATGTTAAGTTGCAATATAATACAATTGAGCTTTCAATTCTATTTTTTAATCTGTAACATAGGTTTGTAGTGACACCCAGACGGCCCGGGTTCGATTCTCGGTCTTGGAACGTTTTTGTCGAGCAAATTTCTGTCAGTTTTTCTTGCGAAATGCTAGGAAGGGAATGATGGAAGCTTTACACCACAGTCTATATACATAAAGCGACTATTGAGAATATGGTAGCGAAATAAATGAATTAGCTACTTACAGAATGCAGAATACATAAAGCGTTTTAAACTACTAGGATATTAATTCAGTGGTGCTAACATAAGCTAACACCAATTCATTTATAAAATATTTATGGTAGTAAAATAGGATAACACTAATTCATTTTTAAAATATTTATCAGCGTATAAATTCATATTCCAGATGGTCTCGGGGTTAGGATTCCTGGCTTTCACTCAGGCGGCCCGGGTTCGAGTTCCGGTCTGGGAACCTTTTCATTCAGCAAAGATCATGTCAGTGTTCGTTTCGAAAAGCCAAAAAGTAAAAAATGGAAGTTTCACCTTACAGTCTATATGCATGAAGCGACTAAAGAATATGGTAGCAAAATAAATAAATTAGCTGCTTATAGAAGGCTGAAATACATAAAGCGTTTTAAACTACATGGATATTAATTCAGTGGTACTAAAATAAGTTAACACCTATTCATTTTTAAAATATTTATCAGCGTGTGAATTCATATTCCAGATGGTCTAGGGGTTATGATTCCTGGCTTTCACCCAGACGACCCGGGTTCGATTCCCGGTCTGGTAACCTTTTTATCCAGCAAAGATCTGTCAGTGTTCGTTTCGAAACGCCAGAAAGTAAATGATGGAAGTTTCACCTTACGGTCTATATGCATAAAGCGACTAGAGAATATGGTTGCAAAATAAATAAATTAGCTGCTTACTGAAGGCAGAAATACATAAAGCGTTTAAAACTACATGAATATTAATTCAGGGGTACTGAAATAAGTTAACACTACTTTATTTTTAAAATATTTATCAGCCTATGAATTCATATTCCAGATCGTCTAGAGGCTAGGATTCCTGGCTCTCACCCAGGCTTCCCGGGTTCGATTCCCGGTCTGGGAACCATTTTTATCCAGCAAAGATCTGAAAGTTTTTGTTGCGAAACTCTAGGAAATGAATGATGGAAGCTTTACATTATAGTCTATATACATAGAGCAACTATTAAGAATATGGTAGCAAAATAAATGAATTAGCTACTTACTGAATTAGCTACTTCCGGTCTGGGAACCTTTTTGTCGAGCGAATATCTTTCAGTTTTTGTTGCGAAACGATAGGAAGTGAATAATGGAAGCTTTATACCACAGTCTTTGTACATAAATCTATATTAGTTCAGTGGTACTGAAATAAGTTAACACCAATTCATTTTTAAAATATTTATCAGCTTAATAATTCATATCTCCTTAACAAAAACGTTCCAGAATGTGATTAATGGGGTTTAACCTGATAATTTATCGATTTAACTGTTGTAGTTGTTAAGGAGGAGGATCGTAAAGATGCATGCAAATATGGGAATGTCACGAGTACAATAATATAACAGCACAACACTTTCACCTAACTTCAAGTCACGTGTCATTCTTTGAGATTAACGGTTAAATAGACACTGGCCAGTACGGGGATCTAACCCGCGACATCCGCTTTATTAGCACGACGCTCTAACCAAATGAGCTAACCGGCCATACGTTCTATTCAATATACTCAGCCAATTTCAATAAGACTCTTACAGTAATTGTCTTCAAGAAGGAAGTTGTGAAATGTTATTTTTTTAACTAAGAAAGTATTTTTTTCACACGAGTCAAAAGCGCTGATAGGAAAGTACTAAAATCGCCGTTGGGCTATTCCTTATGGAAAAGTGGAATTCGTCTAAGCATATAGAGTGGGGGAGAAGTTTTTCATTTGATATTTTTGTCACCATCTATTAATTGTGTGAAGAAACAGTAGAGGAACGCGATAGCATCTTTCAGTTACGAAGTACTAAATTCTGTCAGCGACATTTGTTTTTGTAGTATCTGTTTGACTCTAGGAAACAGAAATTAAAGATAGACTTGCTATTCCTTAATATTAAATGGATTTCATCCGAGGGAACACACAGATAGAAAGGATTCATTTTGTAAATAATAGACAGCGTCCCTGAGTGGGCTTGAACCACCAACCTTTCGGTACCCATCAGTGTAAGAGGTAACAGCCGAACGCGCTGACCGATTGCGCCACAGAGACCGACGCGGACTACGGTTTGTTAATTTGTTTTTATAAAAGATTCGAAATGTCCAATAATTTTTGGTAATCTGCATTAAATTAGTTTGGTTTTAAATAATTTTCTCAACACAACAAAACACATAATTTATACATCCAGGAAAGAAATACATGAAATATTTAAAATACTGACCTCGAAGACAGCGTGGATATAAGGTCAGTAGAGAGAGTAGGTCATTTCTGCCGATATCCCAGATGGACTAGGCTTTAAGATTTCAGGCTCTCACCCATGCGGCCCGGGTTCTAATCCCGGTCTGGAATATTCTTTATATCAAATATTTTAAATTTTTGACTTCTTTCAGAAGGATCATTAGTGAGGTTTTATATGTCAAATCATTGATTGTTACAGTTGTAAAAGCGACAGTGACTGGGTAGGTTGTTCGTGAAGAACCATGTGGCCATTACAGTGTGAGCTTTATAATAAAGTAATTTTGAATACCAATAGTTTTTCAGTGATATTTCCAACATAAAACAAAGACATCAGCTGTATACAGAAGACAGAAGTACATCAAGTATTTCAAATACTGACAAAGAAAACTACGCGGATATTACTTCAGTAGCGCTACATTGAGCTAACACCAATTTATTAGAATATACTTCTGCCAAGTAATCTTATTCCCAGATGGTCTAGGGGTTAGGATTCCTGGCTTTCACCCAGGCGGCCTGGCTTCGATTCCCGGTCTGGGAAACTTTTCTCCAAACAAAGATCAGGTCAGTTTTAGTTTTGAAACGTCAGAAACATAATGGTGAAGCTTTACACTTTAGGCTGTATTTCTAGAGTGACTAAAGAATATATTACCTTAACAAAAAACTTTCCAGAATGTGATTAATGGAGTTTAACCTGATAATTTATCGATTTAACTGTTGTAGTTGTTAAGGAGAATGATCGTAAAGATGCATGCAAATATGGGAATGTCACGAGTACAATAATATAACAGCACAACACTTTCACCTAACTTCAAGTCACGTGTCATTCTTTGAGATTAACGGTTAAATAGACACTGGCCAGTACGGGGATCTAACCCGCGACATCCGCGTTATTAGCACGACGCTCTAACCAACTGAGCTAACCGGCCATACGTTCGTTTGAATATACTCAGCCAATTTCATTAAGACTCTTACAGTAATTGTCTTCAAGAAGGAATTTGTGAAATGTTATTTTTTTAACTAAGAAAGTACTTTTTTCACACGAGTCAAAAGCGCTCATAGGAAAGTACTAAAATCGCCGTTGGGCTATTCCTTATGGAAAAGTGGAATTCGTCTAAGCATATAGAGTGAGGGAGAAGTTTTTCATTCGATATTTTAGTCACCATCGAATAATTGTGTGAAGAAACAGTAGAGGAACGAGATAGCATCTTTCAGTTACGAAGTACTAAATTCTGTCAGCGACATTTGCTTTTGTAGTATCTGTTTGACTCTAGGAAACGGAAAAAAGATAGACTTGCTATTCCTTAATATTAAATGGATTTCATCCGAGGGAACACACAGATAGAAAGGATTCATTTTGTAAATAATAGACAGCGTCCCTGGGTGGGTTTGAACCGCCAACCTTTCGGTACCCATCAGTATAATGATAAACAGCCAAACGCATTTACCGATTGCGCCACAGAGACCGACACGGACTACGGTTTGTTAATTTGTTTTTATAAAAGATTCAAAATGTCCAATATTTTTTGGTAATCTGCATTAAATTGGTTTGGTTTTAAATGATTTTCTCAACACAACAAAACACATAATTTATATATTTAAGACAGAAATACATGAAGTATTTAAAATACTGACCTCGAAGACAGCATGGATATTAGTTCAGTAGAGAGAGTAGGTCACTTCTGCCGATATCCCAGATGGACTAGGCGTTAAGATTTCAGGCTCTCACCCATGCGGCCCGGGTTCTAATCCCGTTCTGGGGAACTCTTTATATCAAATATTTTAAATTTTTGATTTCTTTCAGAAGGATCATTAGTGAGGTTTTATATGTCAAATCATTGATTGTTACAGTTGTAAAAGCGAAAGTGACTGGGTAGGTTGTTCGTGAAGAACCATGTGGCCATTACAGTGTCAGCTTTATATTAAATTAAATTTGAATACCAATAATTTTTCAGTGATATTTCCAACATAAAACAAAGACATCAGCTGTATACAGAAGACAGAAGTACATCAAGTATTTCAAATACTGACAAAGAAAACTACGCGAATATTACTTCAGTAGCGCTACATTGAGTTAACACCAATTTATTAGATAATACTTCTGCCAAAGTAATCGTATTCCCAGATGGTCTAGGAGTTAGGATTCCTGGCTTTCGCCCAGGCGGCCCGGGTTCGATTCCCGGTCTGGGAAATTTTTCTTCAAACAAAGATCAGGTCAGTTTTAGTTTTGAAACGTCAGAAAGATAATGGTGAAGCTTTACACTTTAGGCTGTATTTCTCAAGTGACTAAAGAATATATTACCCTAACAAAAACTTTCCAGAATGTGATTAGTGGGGTTTAACCTGATAATTTATCGATTTAACTGTTGTAGTTGTTAAGGAGGATGATCGTAAAGATGCATGCAAATATGGGAATGTCACGAGTACAATAATGTAACATCACAACGCTTTCACCTAACTTCAAGTCACGTGTCATTCTTTAAGATTAACGGTTAAATAGACACTGGCCAGTACGGGGATCTAACCCGCGACATCCGCGTTATTAGCACGACGCTCTTACCAACTGAGCTAACCGGCCATATGTTCTATTGAATATACTCAGCCAATTTCATTGAGACATTTCATATGATATTTTAGTCACCATCTATTAATTGTGTGAAGAAAGAGTAGAGGAACGAGATAGCATCTTTCAGTTACGAAGTACTAAATTCTGTCAGCGACATTTGTTTTTGTTGTATCTGTTTGACTCTAGGAAACAGAAATTAAAGATAGACTTGCTATTCCTTAATATTAAATGGATTTCATCCGATGGAACACACAGATAGAAAGGATTCATTTTGTAAATAATAAACAGCGTCCCTGGGTGGGCTTGAACCACCAACCTTTTGGTACCCATCAGTATAAGAGGTAACAGCCGAACGCGCTGACCGATTGCACCACGGAGACCGACACGGACTATGGTTTGTTAATTTGTTTTTATAAAAGATTCGAAATGTCCAATATTTTTTGGTAATCTGCATTAAATTACATTGGTTTTAAATGATTTTCTCAACACAACAAAACACATATTTTATACATTTAAGAAAGAATTACATGAAGTATTTAAAATTCTGAACTCGAAGACAGCATGGATATTTGTTCAGTGGAGAGAGTAGGTCATTTCTGCCGATATCCCAGATGGACTAGGCGTTAAGATTTCAGGCTCTCACCCATGCGGCCCGGGTTCTATTCCCGGTTTGGGAAACTCTTTATACCAAATATTTTAAATTTTTGATTTCTTTCAGAAGGATCATTAGTGAGGTTTTATATGTCAAATCATTGATTGTTACAGTTGTAAAAGCGACAGTGACTGGGTAGGTTGTTCGAGAAGAACCATGTGGCCATTACAGTGTCAGCTTTATAATATATTAATTTTGGATAGAAATAGTTTTTCAGTGATATTTCCAACATAAAACAAAGACATCAGCTGTATACAGAAGACAGAAGTACATGAAGTATTTCAAATACTGACGAAGAAAACTACGCGGATATTACTTCAGTAGCGCTACATTGAGGTAACACCAATTTATTAGATAATACTTCTGCCAAAGTAATCGTATCCCAGATGGTCTAGGGGTTAGGATTCCTGGCTTTCACCCAGGCGGCCCGGGTTCGATTCCCGGTCTGGGAAACTTTTCTTCAAACAAAGATCAGGTCAGTTTTAGTTTTGAAACGTCAGAAAGATAATGACGAAGCTTTATACTTTAGGCTGTATTTCTCGACTGACTAAAGAATATATTACCTTAACAAAAACTTTCCAGAATGTGATTAGTGGGGTTTAACCTGATAATTTATCGATTTAACTGTTGTAGTTGTTAAGGAGGATGATCGTAAAGATGCATGCAAATATGGGAATGTCACGAGTACAATAATGTAACAGCACAACACTTTCACCTAACTTCAAGTCACGTGTCATTCTTTGAGTATTGCTATATTTCTCGAGTGACTAAAGAATATATTACATTAACAAAAACTTTCAAGAATGTGATTAGTGGGGTTTAACCTGATAATTTATCGATTTAACTGTTGTAGTTGTTAAGGAGGATGATCGTAAAGATGCATGCAAATATGAGAATGTCACGAGTACAGTAATGTAACAGCACAACACTTTCACCTAACTTCAAGTCACGTGTCATTCTTCGAGATTAACGGTTAAAAAGACACTGGCCAGTACGGGGATCGAACCCGCGACATTCGCGTTATTAGCACGACGCTCTAACCAACTGAGCTAACCGGCCATATGTTCTATTGAATATACTCAGCTTATTTCATTGAGACATTTCATATGATATTTTAGTCACCATCTATTAATTGTGTGAAGGAAGAGTAGAGGAACGAGATAGCATCTTTCAGTTACGAAGTACTAAATTCTGTCAGCGACATTTGTTTTTGTTGTATCTGTTTGACTCTAGGAAACAGAAATCAAAGATAGACTTGCTATTCCTTAATATTAAATGGATTTCATCCGAGGGAACACACAGATAGAAAGGATTCATTTTGTAAATAATAGACAGCGTCCCTGGGTGGGCTTGAAGCACCAACCTTTCGGTACCCATCAGTATAAGAGGTAACAGCCGAACGCGCTGACCGATTGCACCACAGAGACCGACACGGACTATGGTTTGTTAATTTGTTTTTATAAAAGATTCGAAATGTCCAATATTTTTTGGTAATCTGCATTAAATTACATTGGTTTTAAATGATTTTCTCAACACAACAAAACACATAATTTATACATTTAAGAAAGAATTACAGGAAGTATTTAAAATTCTTAACTCGAAGACAGCATGGATATTTGTTCAGTGGAGAGAGTAGGTCATTTCTGCCGATATCCCAGATGGACTAGGCGTTAAGATTTCAGGCTCTCACCCATGCGGCCCGGGTTCTATTCCCGGTTTGGGAAACTCTTTATACCAAATATTTTAAATTTTTGATTTCTTTCAGAAGGATCATTAGTGAGGTTTTATATGTCAAATCATTGATTGTTACAGTTGTAAAAGCGACAGTGACTGGGTAGGTTGTTCGCGAAGAATCATGTGGCCATTACAGTGTCAGGTTTATAATAAATTAATTTTGGATAGAAATAGTTTTTCAGTGATATTTCCAACATGAAACAAAGACATCAGCTGTATACAGAAGACAGAAGTACATGAAGTATTTCAAATACTGACGAAGAAAACTACGCGGATATTACTTCAGTAGCGCTACATTGAGGTAACACCAATTTATTAGATAATACTTGTGCCAAAGTAATCGTGTTCCCAGATGGTCTAGGGGTTAGGATTCCTGGCCTTTACCCAGGCGGCCCGGGTTCGATTCCCGGGCTGGGAAACTTTTCTTCAAACAAAGATCAGGTCAGTTTTAGTTTTGAAACCTCAGAAAGATAATGGTGAAGCTTTACACTTTAGGCTGTATTTCTCGAGTGACTAAAGAATATATTACCTTAACAAAAACTTTCCAGAATGTGATTAGTGGGGTTTAACCTGATAATTTATCGATTTAACTGTTGTAGTTGTTAAGGAGGATGATCGTAAAGATGCATGCAAATATGGGAATGTCACGAGTACAATAATGTGACAGCACAACACTTTCACCTAACTTCAAGTCACGTGTCATTCTTTGAGTATTGCTGTATTTCTCGAGTGACTAAAGAATATATTACATTAACAAAAACTTTCCAGAATGTGATTAGTGGGGTTTAACCTGATAATTTATCGATTTAACTGTTGTAGTTGTTAAGGAGGATGATCGTAAAGATGCATGGAAATATGGGAATGTCACGAGTACAGTAATGTAACAGCACAACACTTTCACCTAACTTCAAGTCACGTGTCATTCTTTGAGATTAACGGTTAAAAAGACACAGGCCAGTACGGGGATCGAACCCGCGACATTCCGCGACGCTCTAACAAACTGAGCTAACCGGCCATATGTTCTATTGAATATACTCAGCCAATTTCATTGAGACTCTTACAGTAATTGTCTTCAAGAAGGAAGTTGTGGAATGTTATTTTTTAAACTGAGAAAGTACTTTTTTCACACGAGTCAAAAGCGCTAATAGGAAAGTACTAAAATAGCCGTTGGGCTGATCCTTATAGAAAAGTGGAATCCGTCTAAGCATATAGAGTGAGGGAGAAGTTTTTCATTTGCTATTTTAGTCACCATCGATTAATTGTGTGAAGAAAGAGTAGAAGAACGAGATAGCATCTTTCAGTTACGAAGTACTAAATTCTGTCAGCAACGTTTGTTTTTGTAGTATCTGTTTTACTCTAGGAAACAGAAATTATTGATAGACTTGCTTTTCCTTAATATTAAATGGAGTTCATCCGATGGAACACACAGATAGAAAGGATTCATTTTGTAAATAATAGACAGCGTCCCTGGGTGGGCTTGAACCACCAACCTTTCGGTACCCATCAGTTTAAGAGGGAACAGCCGAACGCGCTGACCGATTGCGCCACAGAGACCAACACGGACTATGGTTTGTTATTTTGTTTTTATGAAAGATTCGAAATGTCCAATATTTTTTGGTATCTGCATTAAAATACTTTGGTTTTAAATGAATTTCTCAACACAACAAAACACATAATTTATATATTTAAGAAAGAAATACATGAAATATTAAAAATACTGACCTCGAAGACAGCGTGGATATTAGGTCAGTAGAGAGAGTAGGTCATTTCTGCCGATATCCCAGATGGACTAGGCGTTAGGATTTCAGGCTCTCACCCATGCGGCCCGGGTTCTAATCCCGGTCTGGGAAACTCTTTATACCAAAAATTTTTAATTTTTGATTTCTTTCTGAAGGATCATTAGTGAGGTGTTATATGTCAAATCATTGATTGTTACAGTTGTAAAAGCGACAGTTACTGGGTAGGTTGTTTGTGAAGAACCATGTGGCCATTACAGTGTCAGCTTTATAATAAATTAATTTTGAATAGCAATAGTTTTTCAGTGATATTTCCAACATAAAACAAAGACATCAGCTGTATACAGAAGACAGAAGTACATGAAGTATTTCAAATACTGACAAAGAAAACTACGCGGATATTACTTCAGTAGCGCTACATTGAGGTAACACCAATTTATTAGATAATACTTCTGCCAGGGTAATCGTATTCCCAGATGGTCTAGGGGTTAGGATTCCTGTCTTTCACCCAGGCGGCCCGGGTTCGATTCCCGGTCTGGGAAACTTTTCTTCAAGCAAAGATCAGGTCAGTTTTTGTTTTGAAACCTCAGAAAGATAATGGTGAAGCTTTACACTTTAGGCTGTATTTCTAGAGTGACTAAAGAATATATTACCTTAAAAAAAACTTTCCAGAATGTGATTAATGGGGTTTAACCTGATAATTTATTGATTTAACTGTTATAGTTGTTAAGGAGGATGATCGTAAAGATGCATGCAAATATGGGAATGTCACGAGTACAATAATATAACAGCACAACACTTTCACCTAACTTCAAGTCACGTGTCATTCTTTGAGATTAACGGTTATAAACGGTTAATTTTGAATAGCAATAGTTTTTCAGTGATATTTCCAACATAAACCAAAGACATCAGCTGTATACAGAAGACAGAAGTACATGAAGTATTTCAAATACTGACAAAGAAAACTTCGCGGATATTACTCCAGTAGCGCTACATTGAGGTAACACCAATTTATTAGATAATACTTCTGCCAAAGTAATCCTATTCCCAGATGGTCTAGGGGTTAGGATTCCTGGCTTTCACCCAGGCGGCCCGGGTTCGATTCTCGGTCTGGGAAACTTTTCTTCAAGCAAAGATCCGGTCAGTTTTAGTTTTGAAACCTCAGAAAGATAATGGTGAAGCTTTACACTTTAGGCTGTATTTCTAGAGTGACTAAGGAATATATTACCTTAACAAAAACTTTCCAGAATGTGATTAATGGGGTTTAACCTGATATTTTATCGATTTAACTGTTGTAGTTTTTAAGGAGGATGATCGTAAAGATGCATGCAAATATGGGAATGTCACGAGTACAATAATATAACAGCACAACACTTTCACCTAACTTCAAGTCACGTGTTATTCTTTGAGATTAACGGTTATAAACGGTTAATTTTGAATAGCAATAGTTTTTCAGTGATATTTCCAACATAAAACAAAGACATCAGCTGTATACAGAAGACAGAAGTACATGAAGTATTTCAAATACTGACAAAGAAAACTTCGCGGATATTACTCCAGTAGCGCTACATTGAGGTAACACCAATTTATTAGATAATACTTCTGCCAAAGTAATCGTATTCCCAGATGGTCTAGGGGTTAGGATTCCTGGCTTTCACCCAGGCGGCCCGGGTTCGATTCCCGGTCTGGGAAACTTTTCTTCAAGCAAAGATCAGGTCAGTTTTAGTTTTGAAACCTCAGAAAGATAATGGTGAAGCTTTACACTTTAGGCTGTATTTCTAGAGTGACTAAAGAATATAATACCTTAACAAAAACTTTCCAGAATGTGATTAACCTGATAATTTATCGATTCAACTGTTGTAGTTGTTAAGGAGGATGATTGTAAAGATGCATGCAAATATGGGAATGTCACGAGTACAATAATATACCAGCACAACACTTTCACCTAACTTCAAGTCACGTGTCATTCTTTGAGATTAACGGTTAAAAAGACACTGGCCAGTACGGGGATCGAACCCGCGACATTCCGCGACGCTCTAACCAACTGAGCTAACCGGCCATATGTTCTATTGAATATACTCAGCCAATTTCATTGAGACTCTTACAGTAATTGTCTTCAAGAAGGAAGTTGTGGAATGTTATTTTTTTTAACTAAGAAAGTACTTTTTTCACACGAGTCAAATGCGCTAATAGGAAAGTACTAAAATCGCCGTTGGGCTGATCCTTATGGAAAAGTGGAATTCGTCTAAGCATATAGAGTGAGGGAGAAGTTTTTCATTTGCTATTTTAGTCACCATCGATTAATTGTGTGAAGAAAGTGTAGAAGAACGAGATAGCATCTTTCAGTTACGAAGTACTAAATTCTGTCAGCAACGTTTGTTTTTGTAGTATCTGTTTTACTCTAGGAAAGAGAAATTATTGATAGACTCGCTATTCCTTAATATTAAATGGATTTCATCCGATGGAACACACAGATAGAAAGGATTCATTTTGTAAATAATAGACAGCGTCCCTGGATGGGCTTGAACCACCAACCTTTCGGTACCCATCAATATAAGAGGTAACAGCCGAACGCGCTGACCGATTGCGCCACAGAGACCGACACGGACTATGGTTTGTTAATTTGTTTTTATAAAAGATTCGAAATATCCAATATTTTTTGGTAATCTGCATTAAATTACATTGGTTTTAAATGATTTTCTCAACACAACAAAACACATAATTTATATATTTAAGAAAGAAATACATGAAATATTAAAAATACTGACCTCGAAGACAGCGTGGATATTAGGTCAGTAGAGAGAGTAGGTCATTTCTGCCGATATCCCAGATGGACTAGGCGTTAGGATTTCAGGCTCTCATCCATGCGGCCTGGGTTCTAATCACGGTCTGGGAAACTCTTTATATCAAATATTTTAAATTTTTGATTTCTTTCAGGAGGATCATTAGTGAGGTTTTATATGTCAAATCATTGATTGTTACAGTTGTAAAAGCGACAGTGACTGGGTAGGTTGTTCGTGAAGAACCATGTGGCCATTACAGTGTCAGTTTTATAATAAATTAAATTTGAATACCAATAGTTTTTCAGTGATATTTCCAACATAAAACAAAGACATCAGATGTATACAGAAGACAGAAGTACATCAAGTATTTCAAATACTGACAAAGAAAACTACGCGGATATTACTTCAGTAGCGCTACATTGAGGTAACAACAATATATTAGAATATACTTCTGCCGAGTAATCGTATTCCCAGATGGTCTAGGGGTTAGGATTCCTGGCTTTCACCCCGGCGGCCCGGGTTCGATTCCCGGTCTGGGAAACTTTTCTCCAAACAAAGATCAGGTCAGTTTTAGTATTGAAACGTCAGAAAGATAATGGTGAAGTTATACACTTTAGGCTGTATTTCTCGAGTGACTAAAGAATATATTACCTTAACAAAAACTTTCAAGAATGTGATTAGTGGGGTTTAACCTGATAATTTATCGATTTAACTGTTGTAGTTGTTAAGGAGGATGATCGTAAAGATGCATGCAAATATGGGAATGTCACGAGTACAATAATATACCAGCACAACACTTTCACCTAACTTCAAGTCACGTGTCATTCTTTGAGATTAACGGTTTAAAAGACACTGGCCAGTACGGGGATCGAACTCGCGACATTCCGCGACGCTCTAACCAACTGAGCTAACCGGCCATATGTTCTATTGAATATACTCAGCCAATTTCATTGAGACTCTTACAGTAATTGTCTTCAAGAAGGAAGTTGTGGAATGTTATTTTTTTAACTAAGAAAGTACTTTTTTCATACGAGTCAAAAGCGCTAATAGGAAAGTACTAAAATCGCCGTTGGGCTGATCCTTATGGAAAAGTGGAATCCGTCTAAGCATATAGTGTGAGGGAGAAGTTTTTCATTTGCTATTTTAGTCACCATCGATTAATTGTGTGAAGAAAGAGTAGAAGAACGAGATAGCATCTTTCAGTTACGAAGTACTAAATTCTGTCAGCAACGTTTGTTTTTGTAGTATCTGTTTTACTCTAGGAAACAGAAATTATTGATAGACTTGCTATTCCTTAATATTAAATGGATTTCATCCGATGGAACACACAGATAGAAAGAATTCATTTTGAAAATAATAGACAGCGTCCCTGGGTGGGCTTGAACCACCAACCTTTCGGTACCCATCAGTTTAAGAGGTAACAGCCGAACGCGCTGACCGATTGCGCCACAGAGACCGACACGTACTACGGTTTGTTAATTTGTTTTTATAAAAGATTAAAAATGTCCAATATATTTTGGTAATCTGCATTAAATTACTTTTGTTTTAAATGATTTTCTCAACACAACAAAACACATAATTTATATATTTAAGAAAGAAATACATGAAATATTAAAAATACTGCCCTCGAATACAGCGTGGATATTAGGTCAGTAGAGAGAGTAGGTCATTTCTGCCGATATCCCAGATGGACTAGGCGTTAGGATTTCAGGCTCTCACCCATGCGGCCCGGGTTCTAATCACGGTCTGGGAAACTCTTTATATCAAATATTTTAAACTTTTAATTTCTTTCAGAAGGATCATTAGTGAGGTTTTATATGTCAAATCATTGATTGTTACAGTTGTAAAAGCGACAGTGGCTGGGTAGGTTGTTCGTGAAGAACCATGTGGCCATTACAGTGTCAGTTTTATAATAAATTAAATTTGAATACTAATAGTTTTTCAGTGATATTTCCAACATAAAACAAAGACATCAGATGTATACAGAAGACAGAAGTACATCAAGTATTTCAAATACTGACAAAGAAAACTACGCGGATATTACTTCAGTAGCGCTACATTGAGGTAACAACAATTTATTAGATAATACTTGTGCCAAAGTAATCGTATTCCCAGATGGTCTAGGGGTTAGGATTCCTGGCTTTCACCCAGGCGGCCCGGGTTCGATTCCCGGTCTGGGAAACTTTTCTTCAAACAAAGATCAGGTCAGTTTTAGTATTGAAACGTCAGAAAGATAATGGTGAAGCTTTACACTTTAGGCTGTATTTCTCGAGTGACTAAAGAATATATTACCTTAACCAAAACTTTCCAGAATGTGATTAGTGGGGTTTAACTTGATAATTTATCGATTTAACTGTTGTAGTTGTTAAGGAGGATGATCGTAAAGATGCATGCAAATATGGGAATGTCACGAGTACAATAATATAACAGCACAACACTTTCACCTAACTTCAAGTCACGTGTTATTCTTTGAGATTAACGGTTATAAACGGTTAATTTTGAATAGCAATAGTTTTTCAGTGATATTTCCAACATAAAACAAAGACATCAGCTGTATACAGAAGACAGAAGTACATGAAGTATTTCAAATACTGACAAAGAAAACTTCGCGGATATTACTCCAGTAGCGCTACATTGAGGTAACACCAATTTATTAGATAATACTTCTGCCAAAGTAATCGTATTCCCAGATGGTCTAGGGGTTAGGATTCCTGGCTTTCACCCAGGCGGCCCGGGTTCGATTCCCGGTCTGGGAAACTTTTCTTCAAGCAAAGATCAGGTCAGTTTTAGTTTTGAAACCTCAGAAAGATAATGGTGAAGCTTTACACTTTAGGCTGTATTTCTAGAGTGACTAAAGAATATAATACCTTAACAAAAACTTTCCAGAATGTGATTAACCTGATAATTTATCGATTCAACTGTTGTAGTTGTTAAGGAGGATGATTGTAAAGATGCATGCAAATATGGGAATGTCACGAGTACAATAATATACCAGCACAACACTTTCACCTAACTTCAAGTCACGTGTCATTCTTTGAGATTAACGGTTAAAAAGACACTGGCCAGTACGGGGATCGAACCCGCGACATTCCGCGACGCTCTAACCAACTGAGCTAACCGGCCATATGTTCTATTGAATATACTCAGCCAATTTCATTGAGACTCTTACAGTAATTGTCTTCAAGAAGGAAGTTGTGGAATGTTATTTTTTTTAACTAAGAAAGTACTTTTTTCACACGAGTCAAATGCGCTAATAGGAAAGTACTAAAATCGCCGTTGGGCTGATCCTTATGGAAAAGTGGAATTCGTCTAAGCATATAGAGTGAGGGAGAAGTTTTTCATTTGCTATTTTAGTCACCATCGATTAATTGTGTGAAGAAAGTGTAGAAGAACGAGATAGCATCTTTCAGTTACGAAGTACTAAATTCTGTCAGCAACGTTTGTTTTTGTAGTATCTGTTTTACTCTAGGAAAGAGAAATTATTGATAGACTCGCTATTCCTTAATATTAAATGGATTTCATCCGATGGAACACACAGATAGAAAGGATTCATTTTGTAAATAATAGACAGCGTCCCTGGATGGGCTTGAACCACCAACCTTTCGGTACCCATCAATATAAGAGGTAACAGCCGAACGCGCTGACCGATTGCGCCACAGAGACCGACACGGACTATGGTTTGTTAATTTGTTTTTATAAAAGATTCGAAATATCCAATATTTTTTGGTAATCTGCATTAAATTACATTGGTTTTAAATGATTTTCTCAACACAACAAAACACATAATTTATATATTTAAGAAAGAAATACATGAAATATTAAAAATACTGACCTCGAAGACAGCGTGGATATTAGGTCAGTAGAGAGAGTAGGTCATTTCTGCCGATATCCCAGATGGACTAGGCGTTAGGATTTCAGGCTCTCATCCATGCGGCCTGGGTTCTAATCACGGTCTGGGAAACTCTTTATATCAAATATTTTAAATTTTTGATTTCTTTCAGGAGGATCATTAGTGAGGTTTTATATGTCAAATCATTGATTGTTACAGTTGTAAAAGCGACAGTGACTGGGTAGGTTGTTCGTGAAGAACCATGTGGCCATTACAGTGTCAGTTTTATAATAAATTAAATTTGAATACCAATAGTTTTTCAGTGATATTTCCAACATAAAACAAAGACATCAGATGTATACAGAAGACAGAAGTACATCAAGTATTTCAAATACTGACAAAGAAAACTACGCGGATATTACTTCAGTAGCGCTACATTGAGGTAACAACAATATATTAGAATATACTTCTGCCGAGTAATCGTATTCCCAGATGGTCTAGGGGTTAGGATTCCTGGCTTTCACCCCGGCGGCCCGGGTTCGATTCCCGGTCTGGGAAACTTTTCTCCAAACAAAGATCAGGTCAGTTTTAGTATTGAAACGTCAGAAAGATAATGGTGAAGTTATACACTTTAGGCTGTATTTCTCGAGTGACTAAAGAATATATTACCTTAACAAAAACTTTCAAGAATGTGATTAGTGGGGTTTAACCTGATAATTTATCGATTTAACTGTTGTAGTTGTGAAGGAGGATGATCGTAAAGATGCATGCAAATATGGGAATGTCACGAGTACAATAATATACCAGCACAACACTTTCACCTAACTTCAAGTCACGTGTCATTCTTTGAGATTAACGGTTTAAAAGACACTGGCCAGTACGGGGATCGAACTCGCGACATTCTGCGACGCTCTAACCAACTGAGCTAACCGGCCATATGTTCTATTGAATATACTCAGCCAATTTCATTGAGACTCTTACAGTAATTGTCTTCAAGAAGGAAGTTGTGGAATGTTATTTTTTTAACTAAGAAAGTACTTTTTTCATACGAGTCAAAAGCGCTAATAGGAAAGTACTAAAATCGCCGTTGGGCTGATCCTTATGGAAAAGTGGAATCCGTCTAAGCATATAGTGTGAGGGAGAAGTTTTTCATTTGCTATTTTAGTCACCATCGATTAATTGTGTGAAGAAAGAGTAGAAGAACGAGATAGCATCTTTCAGTTACGAAGTACTAAATTCTGTCAGCAACGTTTGTTTTTGTAGTATCTGTTTTACTCTAGGAAACAGAAATTATTGATAGACTTGCTATTCCTTAATATTAAATGGATTTCATCCGATGGAACACACAGATAGAAAGAATTCATTTTGTAAATAATAGACAGCGTCCCTGGATGGGCTTGAACCACCAACCTTTCGGTACCCATCAATATAAGAGGTAACAGCCGAACGCGCTGACCGATTGCGCCACAGAGACCGACACGGACTATGGTTTGTTAATTTGTTTTTATAAAAGATTCGAAATATCCAATATTTTTTGGTAATCTGCATTAAATTACATTGGTTTTAAATGATTTTCTCAACACAACAAAACACATAATTTATATATTTAAGAAAGAAATACATGAAATATTAAAAATACTGACCTCGAAGACAGCGTGGATATTAGGTCAGTAGAGAGAGTAGGTCATTTCTGCCGATATCCCAGATGGACTAGGCGTTAGGATTTCAGGCTCTCATCCATGCGGCCTGGGTTCTAATCACGGTCTGGGAAACTCTTTATATCAAATATTTTAAATTTTTGATTTCTTTCAGGAGGATCATTAGTGAGGTTTTATATGTCAAATCATTGATTGTTACAGTTGTAAAAGCGACAGTGACTGGGTAGGTTGTTCGTGAAGAACCATGTGGCCATTACAGTGTCAGTTTTATAATAAATTAAATTTGAATACCAATAGTTTTTCAGTGATATTTCCAACATAAAACAAAGACATCAGATGTATACAGAAGACAGAAGTACATCAAGTGTTTCAAGTACTGACAAAGAAAACTACGCGGATATTACTTCAGTAGCGCTACATTGAGGTAACAACAATATATTAGAATATACTTCTGCCGAGTAATCGTATTCCCAGATGGTCTAGGGGTTAGGATTCCTGGCTTTCACCCCGGCGGCCCGGGTTCGATTCCCGGTCTGGGAAACTTTTCTCCAAACAAAGATCAGGTCAGTTTTAGTATTGAAACGTCAGAAAGATAATGGTGAAGTTATACACTTTAGGCTGTATTTCTCGAGTGACTAAAGAATATATTACCTTAACAAAAACTTTCAAGAATGTGATTAGTGGGGTTTAACCTGATAATTTATCGATTTAACTGTTGTAGTTGTTAAGGAGGATGATCGTAAAGATGCATGCAAATATGGGAATGTCACGAGTACAATAATATACCAGCACAACACTTTCACCTAACTTCAAGTCACGTGTCATTCTTTGAGATTAACGGTTTAAAAGACACTGGCCAGTACGGGGATCGAACTCGCGACATTCTGCGACGCTCGAACCAACTGAGCTAACCGGCCATATGTTCTATTGAATATACTCAGCCAATTTCATTGAGACTCTTACAGTAATTGTCTTCAAGAAGGAAGTTGTGGAATGTTATTTTTTTAACTAAGAAAGTACTTTTTTCATACGAGTCAAAAGCGCTAATAGGAAAGTACTAAAATCGCCGTTGGGCTGATCCTTATGGAAAAGTGGAATCCGTCTAAGCATATAGTGTGAGGGAGAAGTTTTTCATTTGCTATTTTAGTCACCATCGATTAATTGTGTGAAGAAAGAGTAGAAGAACGAGATAGCATCTTTCAGTTACGAAGTACTAAATTCTGTCAGCAACGTTTGTTTTTGTAGTATCTGTTTTACTCTAGGAAACAGAAATTATTGATAGACTTGCTATTCCTTAATATTAAATGGATTTCATCCGATGGAACACACAGATAGAAAGAATTCATTTTGAAAATAATAGACAGCGTCCCTGGGTGGGCTTGAACCACCAACCTTTCGGTACCCATCAGTTTAAGAGGTAACAGCCGAACGCGCTGACCGATTGCGCCACAGAGACCGACACGTACTACGGTTTGTTAATTTGTTTTTATAAAAGATTAAAAATGTCCAATATATTTTGGTAATCTGCATTAAATTACTTTTGTTTTAAATGATTTTCTCAACACAACAAAACACATAATTTATATATTTAAGAAAGAAATACATGAAATATTAAAAATACTGCCCTCGAATACAGCGTGGATATTAGGTCAGTAGAGAGAGTAGGTCATTTCTGCCGATATCCCAGATGGACTAGGCGTTAGGATTTCAGGCTCTCACCCATGCGGCCCGGGTTCTAATCACGGTCTGGGAAACTCTTTATATCAAATATTTTAAACTTTTAATTTTTTCAGAAGGATCATTAGTGAGGTTTTATATGTCAAATCATTGATTGTTACAGTTGTAAAAGCGACAGTGGCTGGGTAGGTTGTTCGTGAAGAACCATGTGGCCATTACAGTGTCAGTTTTATAATAAATTAAATTTGAATACTAATAGTTTTTCAGTGATATTTCCAACATAAAACAAAGACATCAGATGTATACAGAAGACAGAAGTACATCAAGTATTTCAAGTACTGACAAAGAAAACTACGCGGATATTACTTCAGTAGCGCTACATTGAGGTAACAACAATTTATTAGATAATACTTGTGCCAAAGTAATCGTATTCCCAGATGGTCTAGGGGTTAGGATTCCTGGCTTTCACCCAGGCGGCCCGGGTTCGATTCCCGGTCTGGGAAACTTTTCTTCAAACAAAGATCAGGTCAGTTTTAGTATTGAAACGTCAGAAAGATAATGGTGAAGCTTTACACTTTAGGCTGTATTTCTCGAGTGACTAAAGAATATATTACCTTAACCAAAACTTTCCAGAATGTGATTAGTGGGGTTTAACTTGATAATTTATCGATTTAACTGTTGTAGTTGTTAAGGAGGATGATCGTAAAGATGCATGCAAATATGGGAATGTCACGAGTACAATAATGTGACAGCACAACACTTTCACCTAACTTCAAGTCACGTGTCATTCTTTGAGTATTGCTGTATTTCTCGAGTGACTAAAGAATATATTACATTAACAAAAACTTTCCAGAATGTGATTAGTGGGGTTTAACCTGATAATTTATCGATTTAACTGTTGTAGTTGTTAAGGAGGATGATCGTAAAGATGCATGCAAATATGGGAATGTCACGAGTACAGTAATGTAACAGCACAACACTTTCCCCTAACTTCAAGTCACCTGTCATTCTTTGAGATTAACGCTTAAAAAGACACTGGCCAGTACGGGGATCGAACCCGCGACATTCCGCGACGCTCTAACAAACTGAGCTAACCGGCCATATGTTCTATTGAATATACTCAGCCAATTTCATTGAGACTCTTACAGTAGTTGTCTTCAAGAAGGAAGTTGTGGAATGTTATTTTTTAAACTGAGAAAGTACTTTTTTCACACGAGTCAAAAGCGCTAATAGGAAAGTACTAAAATAGCCGTTGGGCTGATCCTTATAGAAAAGTGGAATCCGTCTAAGCAAATAGAGTGAGGGAGAAGTTTTTCATTTGCTATTTTAGTTACCATCGATTAATTGTGTGAAGAAAGAGTAGAAGAACAAGATAGCATCTTTCAGTTACGAAGTACTAAATTCTGTCAGCAACGTTTGTTTTTGTAGTATCTGTTTTACTCTAGGAAACAGAAATTATTGATAGACTTGCTTTTCCTTAATATTAAATGGAGTTCATCCGATGGAACACACAGATAGAAAGGATTCATTTTGTAAATAATAGACAGCGTCCCTGGGTGGGCTTGAACCACCAACTTTCGGTACCCATCAGTTTAAGAGGGAACAGCCGAACGCGCTGACCGATTGCGCCACAGAGACCGACACGGACTATGGTTTGTTATTTTGTTTTTATGAAAGATTCGAAATGTCCAATATTTTTTGGTATCTGCATTAAAATACTTTGGTTTTAAATGAATTTCTAAACACAACAAAACACATAATTTATATATTTAAGAAAGAAATACATGAAATATTAAAAATACTGACCTCGAAGACAGCGTGGATATTAGGTCAGTAGAGAGAGTAGGTCATTTCTGCCGATATCCCAGATGGACTAGGCGTTAGGATTTCAGGCTCTCACCCATGCGGCCCGGGTTCTAATCCCGGTCTGGGAAACTCTTTATACCAAATATTTTTAATTTTTGATTTCTTTCTGAAGGATCATTAGTGAGGTGTTATATGTCAAATCATTGATTGTTACAGTTGTAAAAGCGACAGTGACTGGGTAGGTTGTTTGTGAAGAACCATGTGGCCATTACAGTGTCAGCTTTATAATAAATTAATTTTGAATAGCAATAGTTTTTCAGTGATATTTCCAACATAAAACAAAGACATCAGCTGTATACAGAAGACAGAAGTACATGAAGTATTTCAAATACTGTCAAAGAAAACTACGCGGATATTACTTTAGTAGCGCTACATTGAGGTAACACCAATTTATTAGATAATACTTCTGCCAAAGTAATCGTATTCCGAGATGGTCTAGGGGTAAGGATTCCTGTCTTTCACCCAGGCGGCCCGGGTTCGATTCCCGGTCTGGGAAACTTTTCTTCAAGCAAAGATCAGGTCAGTTTTTGTTTTGAAACCTCAGAAAGATAATGGTGAAGCTTTACACTTTAGGCTGTATTTCTAGAGTGACTAAAGAATATATTACCTTAAAAAAAACTTTCCAGAATGTGATTAATGGGGTTTAACCTGATAATTTATCGATTTAACTGTTATAGTTGTTAAGGAGGATGATCGTAAAGATGCATGCAAATATGGGAATGTCACGAGTACAATAATATAACAGCACAACACTTTCACCTAACTTCAAGTCACGTGTCATTCTTTGAGATTAACGGTTAAAAACGGTTAATTTTGAATAGCAATAGTCTTTCAGTGATATTTCCAACATAAAACAAAGACATCAGCTGTATACAGAAGACAGAAGTACATGAAGTATTTCAAATACTGACAAAGAAAACTACGCGGATATTACTTCAGTAGCGCTACATTGAGGTAACACCAATTTATTAGATAATACTTCTGCCAAAGTAATCCTATTCCCAGATGGTCTAGGGGTTAGGATTCCTGGCTTTCACCCAGGCGGCCCGGGTTCGATTCTCGGTCTGGAAAACTTTTCTTCAAGCAAAGATCCGGTCAGTTTTAGTTTTGAAACCTCAGAAAGATAATGGTGAAGCTTTACACTTTAGGCTGTATTTCTAGAGTGACTAAGGAATATATTACCTTAACAAAAACTTTCCAGAATGTGATTAATGGGGTTTAACCTGATATTTTATCGATTTAACTGTTGTAGTTTTTAAGGAGGATGATCGTAAAGATGCATGCAAATATGGGAATGTCACGAGTACAATAATATAACAGCACAACACTTTCACCTAACTTCAAGTCACGTGTTATTCTTTGAGATTAACGGTTATAAACGGTTAATTTTGAATAGCAATAGTTTTTCAGTGATATTTCCAACATAAAACAAAGACATCAGCTGTATACAGAAGACAGAAGTACATGAAGTATTTCAAATACTGACAAAGAAAACTTCGCGGATATTACTCCAGTAGCGCTACATTGAGGTAACACCAATTTATTAGATAATACTTCTGCCAAAGTAATCGTATTCCCAGATGGTCTAGGGGTTAGGATTCCTGGCTTTCACCCAGGCGGCCCGGGTTCGATTCCCGGTCTGGGAAACTTTTCTTCAAGCAAAGATCAGGTCAGTTTTAGTTTTGAAACCTCAGAAAGATAATGGTGAAGCTTTACACTTTAGGCTGTATTTCTAGAGTGACTAAAGAATATAATACCTTAACAAAAACTTTCCAGAATGTGATTAACCTGATAATTTATCGATTCAACTGTTGTAGTTGTTAAGGAGGATGATTGTAAAGATGCATGCAAATATGGGAATGTCACGAGTACAATAATATACCAGCACAACACTTTCACCTAACTTCAAGTCACGTGTCATTCTTTGAGATTAACGGTTAAAAAGACACTGGCCAGTACGGGGATCGAACCCGCGACATTCCGCGACGCTCTAACCAACTGAGCTAACCGGCCATATGTTCTATTGAATATACTCAGCCAATTTCATTGAGACTCTTACAGTAATTGTCTTCAAGAAGGAAGTTGTGGAATGTTATTTTTTTTAACTAAGAAAGTACTTTTTTCACACGAGTCAAATGCGCTAATAGGAAAGTACTAAAATCGCCGTTGGGCTGATCCTTATGGAAAAGTGGAATTCGTCTAAGCATATAGAGTGAGGGAGAAGTTTTTCATTTGCTATTTTAGTCACCATCGATTAATTGTGTGAAGAAAGTGTAGAAGAACGAGATAGCATCTTTCAGTTACGAAGTACTAAATTCTGTCAGCAACGTTTGTTTTTGTAGTATCTGTTTTACTCTAGGAAACAGAAATTATTGATAGACTTGCTATTCCTTAATATTAAATGGATTTCATCCGATGGAACACATAGATAGAAAGGATTCATTTTGTAAATAATAGACAGCGTCCCTGGGTGGGCTTGAACCACCAACCTTTCGGTACCCATCAATATAAGAGGTAACAGCCGAACGCGCTGACCGATTGCGCCACAGAGACCGACACGGACTATGGTTTGTTAATTTGTTTTTATAAAAGATTCGAAATATCCAATATTTTTTGGTAATCTGCATTAAATTACATTGGTTTTAAATGATTTTCTCAACACAACAAAACACATAATTTATACATTCAAGAAAGAATTCCATGAAGTATTTAAAATACTGACCTCGAAGACAGCATGGATATTAGTTCAGTGGAGAGAGTAGGTCATTTCTGCCGATATCCCAGATGGACTAGGCGTTAGGATTTCAGGCTCTCACCCACGCGGCCCGGGTCCTTTTCCCGGTCTGGGAAACTCTTTATACCAAATATTTTAAATTTTTGATTTCTTTCAGAAGGATTATTAGTGAGGTTTTATATGTCAAATCATTGATTGTTACAGTTGTAAAATCGACAGTGACTGGGTAGGTTATTCGTGAAGAACCATGTGGCCATTACAGTGTCAGCTTTATAATAAATTAATTTTGGATAGGAATAGTTTTTCAGTGATATTTCCAACATAAAACAAAGACATCAGCTTTATACAGAAGACAGAAGTCATGAAGTATTTCAAATACTGACGAAGAAAACTACGCGGATATTACTTCAGTAGCGCTACATTGAGGTAACACCAATTTATTAGATAATACTTCTGCCAAAGTAGTCGTATTCCCAGATGGTCTAGGGGTTAGGATTCCTGGCTTTCACCCAGGCGGCCAGGATTAGATTCCCGGTCTGGAAAACTTTTCTTCAAACAAAGATCAGGTCAGTTTTAGTTTTGAAACGTCAGAAAGAAATAATGGTGAAGCTTTACACTTTAGGCTGTATTTCTGGAGTGACTAAAGAATATATTACCTTAACAAAAACTTTCCAGAATTGGATTAGTGGGGTTTAACCTGATAATTTATCGATTTAACTGTTGTAGTTGTTAAGGAGGATGATCGTAAAGTTGCATGCAAATATGGGAAAGTCACGAGTACAATAATATAACAGCACAACTCTTTCACCTAACTTCAAGTCGAGTGTCATTTTTTGAGATTAACGGTTAATAAGACACTGGCCAGTACGGGGATCGAACCCGCGACATTCGCGTCATTAGCACGACGCTCTAACCAACTGAGCTAACCGGCCATATGTTGGGAGCTTTACACTATAGTCTATATACAGAAGGCAGAAATACATATAGCGTTTTAATACATTGATATTAATTCAGCGGTGCTAAAATAAGTTAATACCTATTCATTTTTAAAATATTTATCAGCGTATGAATTCGTATCCCAGATGGTCTAGGGGTTAGGATTCCTGGCTTTCACCAAGGCCGCCCGGGTTCGATTCCCGGTCTGGGAACCTTTTTCTCCAGCAAAGATCTGTCAGTGTTCGTTTCGAAACGCCAGGAAGTAAATGTTGGAAGAAAGAATATGGTAGCAAAATGAATAAATTAGCTGCTTACAGAAGGCAGAAATACATAAAGCGTTTTTAAACTACATGGATATTAATTCAGTGGTACTGAAATAAGTTAACACTAATTCATTTTTAAAATATTTATCAACCTAAGAACTCATATCCCATATGGTACTAAAATATGTTAACACTAATTCATTTTAAAAATATTTCTCAGCCTATGAATTAATATCCCAGATGGTACTAAAATAAGTTAACACTAATTCATTTTTGAAATATTCATTAGCGCATGAATTCATATCCGAGATGGTCTAGGGCTTAGGATTCCTGGCTTTCAGCCAGGCGGCCCGGGTTCGATTGCCGGTCTGAGAACCTTTTTATCCAGCAATAATCTGTTCAGTTTTTGTTGCAAAACTCTAGGAAATAAATAATGGAAGCTTTACAATATAGTCTACATACATGGAGCGACTATTAAGAATATGGTAGAGACATAAATGAATTAGCTACTTACAGAAGGCAGAAATACATAGAGCGTTTTAAACTACTAGGATATTAATTCAGTTGTGCTAAAATAAGTTAACACCAATTCATTTTAAAAATATTTATTGTAGTAAAATAGGTTAATACTAATTCATTTTTAAAATAATTGGCAGCGTATGAATTCATATCCCAGAAGCTCGAGGGGTTAGAATTCCTGGCTTTCACCCAGGCGGCCCGGATTCGATTCCCGGTCTGGGAACCTTTTTATCCAGCAAAGATCCTGTCAGTGTTCGTTTCGAAAAGCCAGAATGTAAATGATTGAAGTTTCACCTTACAGTCCATATGCATAAAGCGACTAAAGAATATGGTAGCAAAATAAATAAATTAGCTGCTTACAGAAGGCAGAAATACATAAAGCGTTTTTAAACTACATGGATATTAATTCAGTGGTACTGAAATAAGTTAACACGAATTCATTTTTAAAATATTTATCAACCTATGAATTCATATCCCAGATCGTCTAGGGGTTAGGATTCCTGGATTTCACCCAGGCGGCCCGGGTTCGATTCCCGGTCTGGGAACCTTTTGTTCCAGCAAAGATCTGTCAGTTTTTGTTGCGAAACTCTAGAAAAATGAATGATGGAAGCTTTACCTTATAGTCTATATATATAGAGCGACTATTAAGAATATGGTAGCAAAATAAATAAATTATCTGTTTACAGAATGCAGAAATACATATGAAAGCTTTACACTACAGGCTATATTCATAAAGCGACTTAAAAATAAAGTAGCAAAACTGGAACGTTTCGAGTGGGCCATTAGTGAAATTTTATTTGATGATGAAACTTGCACGGATATTAATTCAGTGGTGCTAAAATATTTTAACAGTAATTCATTTTTAAAATAGGTATTAGCTTATGAATTCATATCTCAGATGGTCTAAGGGTTAGGATTCCTGGCTTTCACCCAGGCGGCCCGGGTTCGATTCCCGGTCTGGGAACCTTTTTCTCCAGCAAAGATCTGTCAGTGTTCGTTTCGAAACGCCAGAAAGTAAATGATGGAAGAAAGAATAAGGTAGCAAAATGAATAAATTAGCAGCTTACAGAAGGCAGAAATACATAAAGCGTTTTTAAACTACATGGATATTAATTCAGTGGTACTGAAATAAGTTAACACTAATTCATTTTTAAAATACTTATCAGCCTAATAATTCATATCCCAGATGGTCTAGGGGTTAGGATTTCTGGCTCTCACCCAGGCGGCCCGGGTTCGATTCCCGGTCTGGGAACATTTTTATCCAGCAAAGATCTGTCAATTTTGGTTGCGAAACTCTATTAAATGAATATGGAAGCTTTACACTATAGTCAATATACAGAAGGCAGAAATACATAAAGCGTTTTAAACTACATTGATATTAATTCAGTGGTGCTAAAATAAGTTGACACCTATTCATTTTTAAAATATTTATCAGCGTGTTAATTCGTGTCCCAGATGGTCTAGGGGTTAGGATTCCTGGCTTTCACCCAGGCTGCCCGGGTTCGGTTCCCGGTCTGGGAACCTTTTTATCCAGCAAAGATCTGTCAGTGTTCGTTTCGAAAAGCCAAAAAGTAAATGATGGAAGTTTCACCTTACAGTCTATATGCATAAAGCGACTATTAAGAATATGGTAGTGAAATAAAAAAAATTAGCTGCTTACAGAAGGCAGAAATACATAAAGAATTTTAAACTACATGGATATTTATTTGGTGGTGCTAAAATAAGTTAAAACCAATTCATTTTTAAAATATTTATCAGCCTAAGAATTCATATCCTATATGGTACTAAAATATGCTAACACTAATTCATTTTAAATATATTTATCAACCTATGAATTCATATCCCAAATCGTCTAGGGATTAGGATTCCTGGATTTCACCCAGGAGGCCCGGGTTCGATTCCCGGTCTGGGAACCCTTTGTTCCAGCAAAGATCTGTCAGTTTTTGTTGCGAAACTATAGGAAATGAATGATGGAAGCTTTACACCACAGTCTATATACATAAAGCGACTATTAAGAATATGGTAGTGAAATAAAAAAATTAGCTGCTTACAGAAGGCAGAAATACATAAAGAATTTTAAACTACATGGATATTAATTTGGTGGTGCTAAAATAAGTTAAAACCAATTCATTTTTAAAATATTTATCAGCCTAAGAATTCATATCCTATATGGTACTAAAATATGCTAACACTAATTCATTTTAAATATATTTATCAGCCTAAGAATTCATATCCCAGATGGTACTAAAATAAGTTAACACTAATTCATTTTTAAAATATTCATCAGCGCATGAATTCATATACCAGATGGTCTAGGGGATAGGATTCCTGGCTCTCACCCAGGCGGCCCGGGTTCGATTCCCGGTCTGGGAACCTTTTTATCCAGCAATAATCTGTTCAGTTTTTGTTGCAAAACTCTAGGAAATGAATATTGGAAGCTTTACACTATAGTCTATATACAAAGAGCGACTATTAAGAATATGGTAGCGAAATAAATGAATTAGTTACTTACAGAAGGCAGAAATACATATAGCGTTTTAAACTACTAGGATATTAATTCAGTGGTGCTAAAATAAGTTAACACCAATTCATTTTAAAAATATTTATGGTAGTAAAATAGGTTAAAACTAATTCATTTTTAAAATATTTATCAGCGTATGAATTCATATCCCAGAAGGTGGTGGGGTTAGAATTCCTGGCTTTCACCCAGGCGGCCCGGATTCGATTCCCGGTCTGGGAACCTTTTTATCCAGCAAAGATCTGTCAGTGTTCGTTTCGAAACGCCAGGAAGTAAATGTTGGAAGAAAGAATATGGTAGCAAAATGAATATATTAGCTGCTTACAGAAGGCAGAAATACATAAAGCGTTTTTAAACTACATGGATATTAATTCAGTGGTACTGAAATAAGTTAACACTAATTCATTTTTAAAATATTTATCAACCTAAGAACTCATATCCCATATGGTACTAAAATATGTTAACACTAATTCATTTTAAAAATATTTCTCAGCCTATGAATTAATATCCCAGATGGTACTAAAATAAGTTAACACTAATTCATTTTTGAAATATTCATTAGCGCAAGAATTCATATCCGAGATGGTCTAGGGCTTAGGATTCCTGGCTTTCAGCCAGGCGGCCCGGGTTCGATTGCCGGTCTGAGAACCTTTTTATCCAGCAATAATCTGTTCAGTTTTTGTTGCAAAACTCTAGGAAATAAATAATGGAAGCTTTACAATATAGTCTACATACATGGAGCGACTATTAAGAATATGGTAGCGAAATAAATGAATTAGCTACTTACAGAAGGCAGAAATACATAGAGCGTTTTAAACTACTAGGATATTAATTCAGTTGTGCTAAAATAAGTTAACACCAATTCATTTTAAAAATATTTATTGTAGTAAAATAGGTTAATACTAATTCATTTTTAAAATAATTGGCAGCGTATGAATTCATATCCCAGAAGCTCGAGGGGTTAGAATTCCTGGCTTTCACCCAGGCGGCCCGGATTCGATTCCCGGTCTGGGAAACTTTTTATCCAGCAAAGATCCTGTCAGTGTTCGTTTCGAAAAGCCAGAATGTAAATGATTGAAGTTTCACCTTACAGTCCATATGCATAAAGCGACTAAAGAATATGGTAGCAAAATAAATAAATTAGCTGCTTACAGAAGGCAGAAATACATAAAGCGTTTTTAAACTACATGGATATTAATTCAGTGGTACTGAAATAAGTTAACACGAATTCATTTTTAAAATATTTATCAACCTATGAATTCATATCCCAGATCGTCTAGGGGTTAGGATTCCTGGATTTCACCCAGGCGGCCCGGGTTCGATTCCCGGTCTGGGAACCTTTTGTTCCAGCAAAGATCTGTCAGTTTTTGTTGCGAAACTCTAGAAAAATGAATGATGGAAGCTTTACCTTATAGTCTATATATATAGAGCGACTATTAAGAATATGGTAGCAAAATAAATAAATTATCTGTTTACAGAATGCAGAAATACATATGAAAGCTTTACACTACAGGCTATATTCATAAAGCGACTTAAAAATAAAGTAGCAAAACTGGAACGTTTCGAGTGGGCCATTAGTGAAATTTTATTTGATGATGAAACTTGCACGGATATTAATTCAGTGGTGCTAAAATATTTTAACAGTAATTCATTTTTAAAATAGGTATTAGCTTATGAATTCATATCTCAGATGGTCTAAGGGTTAGGATTCCTGGCTTTCACCCAGGCGGCCCGGGTTCGATTCCCGGTCTGGGAACCTTTTTCTCCAGCAAAGATCTGTCAGTGTTCGTTTCGAAACGCCAGAAAGTAAATGATGGAAGAGAGAATAAGGTAGCAAAATGAATAAATTAGCAGCTTACAGAAGGCAGAAATACATAAAGCGTTTTTAAACTACATGGATATTAATTCAGTGGTACTGAAATAAGTTAACACTAATTCATTTTTAAAATACTTATCAGCCTAATAATTCATATCCCAGATGGTCTAGGGGTTAGGATTTCTGGCTCTCACCCAGGCGGCCCGGGTTCGATTCCCGGTCTGGGAACATTTTTATCCAGCAAAGATCTGTCAATTTTGGTTGCGAAACTCTATTAAATGAATATGGAAGCTTTACACTATAGTCTATATACAGAAGGCAGAAATACATAAAGCGTTTTAAACTACATTGATATTAATTCAGTGGTGCTAAAATAAGTTAACACCTATTCATTTTTAAAATATTTATCAGCGTGTGAATTCGTGTCCCAGATGGTCTAGGGGTTAGGATTCCTGGCTTTCACCCCGGCTGCCCGGGTTCGGTTCCCGGTCTGGGAACCTTTTTATCCAGCAAAGATCTGTCAGTGTTCGTTTCGAAAAGCCAAAAAGTAAATGATGGAAGTTTCACCTTACAGTCTATATGCATAAAGCGACTATTAAGAATATGGTAGTGAAATAAAAAAAATTAGCTGCTTACAGAAGGCAGAAATACATAAAGAATTTTAAACTACATGGATATTAATTTGGTGGTGCTAAAATAAGTTAAAACTAATTCATTTTTAAAATATTTATCAGCCTAAGAATTCAAATCCTATATGGTACTAAAATATGCTAACACTAATTCATTTTAAATATATTTATCAACCTATGAATTCATATCCCAAATCGTCTAGGGATTAGGATTCCTGGATTTCACCCAGGAGGCCCGGGTTCGATTCCCGGTCTGGGAACCTTTTGTTCCAGCAAAGATCTGTCAGTTTTTGTTGCGAAACTATAGGAAATGAATGATGGAAGCTTTACACCACAGTCTATATACATAAAGCGACTATTAAGAATATGGTAGTGAAATAAAAAAATTAGCTGCTTACAGAAGGCAGAAATACATAAAGAATTTTAAACTACATGGATATTAATTTGGTGGTGCTAAAATAAGTTAAAACCAATTCATTTTTAAAATATTTATCAGCCTAAGAATTCATATCCTATATGGTACTAAAATATGCTAACACTAATTCATTTTAAATATATTTATCAGCCTAAGAATTCATATCCCAGATGGTACTAAAATAAGTTAACACTAATTCATTTTTAAAATATTCATCAGCGCATGAATTCATATCCCAGATGGTCTAGGGGATAGGATTCCTGGCTCTCACCCAGGCGGCCCGGGTTCGATTCCCGGTCTGGGAACCTTTTTATCCAGCAATAATCTGTTCAGTTTTTGTTGCAAAACTCTAGGAAATGAATATTGGAAGCTTTACACTATAGTCTATATACAAAGAGCGACTATTAAGAATATGGTAGCGAAATAAATGAATTAGTTACTTACAGAAGGCAGAAATACATATAGCGTTTTAAACTACTAGGATATTAATTCAGTGGTGCTAAAATAAGTTAACACCAATTCATTTTAAAAATATTTATGGTAGTAAAATAGGTTAAAACTAATTCATTTTTAAAATATTTATCAGCGTATGAATTCATATCCCAGAAGGTGGTGGGGTTAGAATTCCTGGCTTTCACCCAGGCGGCCCGGATTCGATTCCCGGTCTGGGAACCTTTTTATTCAGCAAAGATCTGTCAGTGTTCGTTTCGAAAAGCCAGAAAGTAAATGATGGAAGTTACACCTTACAGTCTATATGCATAAAGCGACTAAAGAATATGGTAGCAAAATAAATAAATTAGCTGCTTACAGAATGCAGAAATACATAAAGCGTTTTAAACTACATGGATATTTATTCAGTGGTGCAAAAATAAGTAAAACACCAATTAATTTATAAAATATTTATCAGCGTATGAATTCATATCCCAGATGCTCTAGGGGATAGGATTCCTGGCTTTCACCCAGGCGGCCCGGGTTCGATTCCCGGTCTGGGAACATTTTTCTCCAGCAAAGATCTGTCAGTTGTTCGTTTCGAAACGCCATAAAGTAAATGATGGAAGAAAGAATATGGTAGCAAAATAAATAAATTAGCTGCTTACAGAAGGCAGAAATACATAAAGCGTTTTTAAACTACATGGATATTAATTCAGTGGTACTGAAATAAGTTAACACTAATTCATTTTTAAAATATTTATCAACCTATGAATTTATATCCCAGATCGTCTAGGGGTTAGGATTCCTGGATTTCACCCAGGCGGCCCGGGTTCGATTCCCGGTCTGGGAAACATTTGTTCCAGCAAAGATCTGTCAGTTTTTGTTGCAAAACTCTAGGAAATGAATGATGGAAGCTTTACATTATAGTCTATATACATAGAGCGACTATTAAGAATATGGTCGCAAAATAAATAAATTACCTGTTTACAGAATGCAGAAATACATATGAAAGCTTTACACTACAGGCTATATTCATGAAGCGACCTAAAAAAAAGGTAGCAAAACTGGAACGTTTCAAGTGGGCCATTAGTGACATTTCATTTGATGATGAAACTTGCACGGACATTAATTCAGTGGTGCTAAAATAATTTAACAGTAATTCATTTTTAAAATAGTTATTAGCTGATGAATTCATATCTCAGATGGTCTAAGGGTTAGGATTCCTGGCTTTTACCCACGCGGCCCGGATTCGATTCCCGGTCCGGAAGCTATTTATCCAGCAAAGATCCTGTAAGTGTTCGTTTCGAAAAGCCAGAATATAAATGATGGTAGATTCACACTACAGTCTATATATACATATAGCGACTTAAGAATATGGTAGCAGAATAAATAAATTAGCTGCTTACAGAAGGCAGAAATACATAAAGTGTTTCAAATACTGACGTTGGAAACTTCATAACTATTAATTCAGTAGTGCTAAAATAAGTTAACAATTGTTAACGAAATGAAGTTAACGAACTATTTCTCAAAAATAGTGGATTTCTCCCAAGGGAACACAACGAGAGAGAGAGAAAAAAATTACAATCTATTAATTTTGTAAAAATACAGTATAGAACAAGATAACGTCCCTGGGTGGGCTCGAACCACCAACCTTTCGGTAACCCTCACAATGTGAGATAACAGCCGAACGCGCTGACCAATTGCGCCACAGAGACGGACGGGTGTTAGGACATGTTAAGTTCAATATAATACAATTGAGCTATCAATTCTATTTGTTAATCTGTAACATAGGTTTGTAGTGACACCCAGACGGCCCGGGTTCGATTCCCGGTCTGGGAACGTTTTGTCGAGCAAATTTCTGTCAGTTTTTCTTGCGAAACGCTAGGAAGTGAATGATGGAAGCTTTACACCACAGTCTATATACATAAAGCGACTATTAAGAATATGGTAGTGAAATAAATAAATTAGCTGCTTACAGAAAGCAGAAATACATAAAGAATTTTAAACTACATGGATATTAATTTAGTGGTGCTAAAACAAGTTAACACCAATTCATTTTTAAAATATTTATCAGCCTAAGAATTCATATCCCATATGGTTCTAAAATAGGTTAACACTAATTCATTTTTAAAATATTTATCACCGTATGAATTCATTTCCCAGATGGTCTAGTGGTTAGGATTCCTGGCTTTCACCCTGGCGGCCCGGGTTCAATTCCCGGTCTGGGAACCTCCAGCAAAGATCTGTCAGTGTTCGTTTCGAAACGCCAGAAAGTAAATGATGGAAGAAAGAATATGGTAGCAAAATGAATAAATTAGCTTCTTACAGAAGGCAGAAATACATAAAGCGTTTTTAAACTACATGGATATTAATTCAGTGGTACTGAAATAAGTTTACACTAATTCATTTTTAAAATACTTATCAGCCCAATAATTCATATCCCAGATGGTCTAGGGGTTAGGATTCCTGGCTCTCACCCAGGCGGCCCGGGTTCAAAAAAGAGTCAAATTTAAAAAGTCGTTGTCCTTGCGTTATGGTGTTATATGCTTATCTTTGCACTTAACGTATCGTTTCAATTCCATATTTTGCAAAAGACGTACCGACCGTTCCGTAAATTTAGAAACGTCAAACTAGATTAGGCATATAAAATAAATTTCCCAGATTTTAAACTCCGCATTCTTGGTGACATGTCATTAGCCATTTTTTATATTACCAAACATGAAGTTGATTAAAAGTAAATGGTAAAATGACTTTTCGGCGTTTCAAGCACTTTGTATTAGCTCTTTAGTGATCTCTTCCATCCTTGGCCAAGTAATGTTTCGAATATGTAAACATTTTACTCGACCATGCATGGTCGTTGAACCAAGAGTAGAACGTAAAATCAATCGTGAATTTCGTTGTAACAATGTACACGGACTAGTTCACGAATTGTTGCGTCTATTATCATCGAAATTGATTACAATTGTTAAATTTTTAAGCATTTGGGCAGTAATAATTAAGCCCTAAGGCATGACATAATCAAAGTCATTAAGTGAAGTGCTGAGTTTGCAAATTCCGTAAAGAAAATTGAGCATTACTCAGTAAGGATTGTAGCTATAATAACCATCGGGTGTTGTTTTGTTGAAAAAAAAAACGGTAAAACTTGAAGGAATTAGTTATAATTAGCGTCTGACTCTCCACTGGGCACAAAGGCCTAGAAATGCCTTTATTGCCAATTTATTTAATCGCCATTTGAAATCAACATTCAGGATTCACGCAATGGTAAATTTGCTAGGTTTATCTATCTAATACTAAAATAACACGCACACCATAGAAAAGCATGAGGAACTCAATTATCATTTTATTAAATATCTGCATCTCGGTTACCCGTCACTTCACAAGCGGTGATAAGGAAGATCAAATCCAAGGCAGAGGATAAAACTCTGAATTAATGTAATTTGATTTTGAAATCAGCCCTTAATTATTCACCAGCTGTTGCTGATGTAAACGCAAGGGTATACTAGAAATATGAAACTTCGATTTCTGGCGACCCCTTATTCTTGCAAAAAAAAAACGAAAAAAAAAGGAAAAGCGATAATGCAACGCATTTTTATTTCTAGTCAATGATTAGTTTTCAATATTTTTTTTTTAAAAAGTAAACAATTTTTAAAGCAATAACTAGAGCCGCAGCAAAGGTTGTTGAGAGCAGCATGAGGCTCTCAAACCCTAGTTTGAGAATCACTGCTATAGTCTATATACATAGAGCATGGTAGCGAAATAAATAAATTAGCTACTTACAGAAGGCAGCAATACATAAAGAGTTTTAAACTACATTGATATTAATTCAGTGGTGCTAAAATAAGTTAACACCAATTCATTTTTTAAATATTCATCAGCGTATGAATTCATATCCCAGATGGTCCAGGGGTTAGGATTCCTGGCTTTCACCCAGGCGACACGGGTTCGATTCCCGGTCTGGGGACCTTTTTGTCCAGCAAAGATCTGTCGGTTTTTGTTGCGAAACAATAGAAAATGAATGATGGAAGCTCTTTACACTACAGTCTATATATAGAGAGCGACTATTGGGAATATTGGTGCGAAATAAATAAATTAGCTGCTTACAGAAGTCAGAAATACATAAAGAATTTAAAACTACATGGGTACTATTTCAGTGGTACTGAAATTAGTTAACACTAATTCATTTTTAAAATATTTATCAGCCTATGAATTCATATCCCAGATGATCTAGGGGTTAGGATTCCTGGCTCTCACCCAGGCGGCCCGGGTTCAATTCCCGGTCTGGGAACCATTTTAATCCAGAAAAGATCTGAAAGTTTTTGTTGCAAAACTCTAGGAAATGAATGATGGAAGCTCTACATTAAAGTCTATATACATAGAGCGATTATTAAGAATATGGTAGCAAAATAAATGAATTAGCTACTTACTAAATTAGCTACTTCCCGGTCTGGGAACCTTTTTGTCGAGCAAATATCTTTCAGTATTTGTTGCGAAGCGATAGGAAGTGAATGATGGAAGCTTTACACCACAGTCTTTGTACATAAGGCGATATTAGTTCAGTGGTACTGAAATGAGTAAACACCAATTCATTTTTAAAATATTTATCAGCTTAATAATTCATATCCCAGATGGTCTAGGGGTTAGGATTCCTGGCCCTCACTCAGGCGGCCCGGGTTCGATTCCCGGTCTGGGAACATTTTTATCCAGCAAAGATCTGTCAATTTTTGTTGCGAAACTCTATTAAATGAATATGGGAGCTTTACACTATAGTCTATATACAGAATGCAGAAATACATAAAGTGTTTTAAACTACATTGATATTAATTCAGTGGTGCTAAAATAAGTTAACACCTATTCATTTTTAAAATATTTATCAGCGTATGAATTCGTATCCCAGATGGTCTAGGGGTTAGGATTCCTGGCTTTCACCCAGGCGGCCCGGGTTCGATTCCCGGTCTGGGAACCTTTTTATCCAGCAAATACCTGTCAGTGTTCGTTTCGAAACGCCAGAAATTAAATGATGGAAGAAAGAATATGGTAGCAAAATAAACAAATTAGCTTCTTACAGAAGGCAGAAATACATAAAGCGTTTTAAATTACATTGATATTAATTCAGTTGTGCTAAAATAAGTTAACACCTATTCATTTTTAAAATATTTATCAGCGTATGAATTCGTGTCCCAGATGGTCTAGGGGTTAGGATTCCTGGCTTTCACCCAGGCGGCCCGGGTTCGATTCCCGGTCTGGGAACCTTTTTATCCAGCAAAGATCTGTCAGTGTTCGTTTCGAAACGCCAGAAAGTAAATGATGGAAGAAAGAATATGGTAGCAAAATAAATAAATTATCTGCTTACAGAATGCATAAATACATATGAAAGCTTTACACTACAGGCTATATTCATAAAGCGACTTAAAAATAAGGTAGCAAAACTGGAACGTTTCGGGTGGGCCATTAGTGACATTTTATTTGATGATGCACGGATATTAATTCAGTGGTGCTAAAATATTTTAACAGTAATTCATTTTTAAAATAGGTATTAGCTTATGAATTCATATCTCAGATGGTCTAAGGGTTAGGATTCCTGGCTTTTACCCATGCGGCCCGAATTCGATTCCCGGTCCGGAACGTTTTATCCAGCAAAGATCCTGTAAGTGTTCGTTTCGAAAAGCCAGAATATAAATGATGGTAGCTTCACACTACAGTTTATATACATATAGCGACTTAAGAATATGGTAGCAGAATAAATAAATTAGCTGCTCACAGAAGGCAGAAATACATAAAGTGTTTTAAATACTGACGTTGGCAACTACATAAATATTAATTCAGTAGTGCTAAAATAAGTTAACAATTGTTAACGAAGTGAAGTTAACGAACTATTTCTCAAAAATAGTGGATTTCTCCCAAGGGAACACAACGAGAGAGAGAGAAAAAAATTACAATCTTTTAATTTTGTAAAAATACAGTATAGAACAAGTCAACGTCCCTGGGTGAGCTCGAACAACCAACCTTTCGGTAACCCTCACATTGTGAGATAACAGCCGAACGCACTGACCAATTGCGCCACAGAGACGGACGGGAGTTAGGACATGTTAAGTTGCAATATAATACAATTGAGCTTTCAATTCTATTTTTTAATCTGTAACATAGGTTTGTAGTGACACCCAGACGGCCCGGGTTCGATTCTCGGTCTTTGAACGTTTTTGTCGAGCAAATTTCTGTCAGTTTTTCTTGCGAAACGCTAGGAAGGGAATGATGGAAGCTTTACACCACAGTCTATATATATAAAGCGATTATTGAGAATATGGTAGCGAAATAAATGAATTAGCTACTTACAGAAGGCAGAATACATAAAGCGTTTTAAACTACTAGGATATTAATTCAGTGGTGCTAAAATAAGTTAACACCAATTCATTTTAAAATATTTATGTTAGTAAAATAGGTTAATACTAATTAATTTTTAAAATAATTATCAGCGTATGAATTCATATCCCAGAAGGTCGAGGGGTTAGAATTCCTGGATTTCACCCAGGCGGCCCGGATTCGATTCCCGGTCTGGGAACCTTTTTATCCAGCAAAGATCCTGTCAGTGTTCGTTTCGAAAAGCCAGAAAGTAAATGATGAAAGTTTCACCTCACAGTCTATATGCATAAAGCGACTAAAGAATATGGTAGCAAAATAAATAAATTAGCTGCTTACAGAATGCAGAAATACATAAAGTGTTTTAAACTAAAAGGATATTAACTGAGTGGTGCAAAAATAAGTAAAACACCAATTCATTTTTAAAATATTTATCAACGGTTAGGGGTTAGGATTCCTGGCTTTCACCCAGGCGGCCCGGTTTCGATTCCCGGTTTGGGAACATTTTTATCCAGCAAAGATCTGTCAGTGTTCGTTTCGAAACGCCAGAAAGTAAATGATGGAAGAAAGAATAAGGTAGCAAAATGAATAAATTAGCTGCTTACAGAAGGCAGAAATACATAAAGCGTTTTTAAACTACATGGATATTAATTCAGAGGTACTGAAATAAGTTAACACTAATTCATTTTTAAAATACTTATCAGCCTAATAATTCATATCCCAGATGGTCTAGGGGTTAGGATTCCTGGCTCTCACCCAGGCGGCCCGGGTCCGATTCCCGGTCTGGGAACATTTTTATCCAGCAAAGATCTGTCAATTTTGGTTGCGATACTTTATTAAATGAATATGGAAGCTTTACACTATAGTCTATATACAGAAGGCAGAAATACATAAAGCGTTTTAAATTACATTGATATTAATTCAGTTATGCTAAAATAAGTTAACACCTATTCATTTTTAAAATATTTATCAGCGTATGAATTCGTGTCCCAGATGGTCTAGGGGTTAGGATTCCTGGCTTTCACCCAGGCGGCCCGGGTTTGATTCCCGGTCTGGGAACCTTTTTATCCAGCAAAGATCTGTCAGTGTTCGTTTCGAAACGCCAGAAAGTAAATGATGGAAGAAAGAATATGGTAGCAAAATAAATAAATTATCTGCTTACAGAATGCATAAAAACATATGAAAGCTTTACACTACAGGCTATATTCATAAAGCGACTTAAAAATAAGGTAGCAAAACTGGAACGTTTCGAGTGGGCCATTAGTGACATTTCATTTGATGATGAAACTTGCACGGATATTAATTCAGTGGTGCTAAAATATTTTAACAGTAATTCATTTTTAAAATAGGTATTAGCTTATGAATTCTTATCTCAGATGGAATAAGGGTTAGGATTCCTGGCTTTTACCCATGCGGCCCGGATTCGATTCCCGGTCCGGAACCTTTTTATCCAGCAAAGATCCTGTAAGTGTTCGTTTCGAAAAGCCAGAATATAAATGATGGTAGCTTCACACTACAGTCTATATACATATAGCGACTTAAGAATATGGTAGCAGAATAAATAAATTAGCTGCTTACAGAAGGCAGAAATACATAAAGTGTTTCAAATACTAACGTTGGAAACTTGATAAATATTAATTCAGTAGTGCTAAAATAAGTTAACAATTGTTAACGAAATGAAGTTAACGAACTCTTTCTCAAAAATAGTGGATTTTTCCCAAGGGAACACAACGAGAGAGAGAGAAAAAAATTACAATCTATTATTTTTGTAAAAATACAGTATGGAACAAGATAACGTCCGCGGGTGGGCTCGAACCACCAACCTTTCGGTAACCCTCACAATATGAGATAACAGTCGAACGCGCTGACCAATTGCGCCACAGAGACGGACGGGAGATAGGACATGTTAAGTTGCGATATAATACAATTGAGCTATCAATTCTATTTGTTAAACTGTAACATAGGTTTGTAGTGACACCCAGACGGCCCGGGTTCGATTCCCGGTCTGGGAACGTCTTTGTCGAGAAAGTTTCTGTCAGTTTTTCTTGCGAAACGCTAGGAAGTGAATGATGGAAGCTTTACACCACAGTATATATACATAAAGCGACTATTAAGAATATAGTAGTGGAATAAATAAATTAGCTGCTTACAGAAGGCAGAAATACATAAAGAATTTTAAACTACATGGATATTAATTTAGTGGTGCTAAAATAAGTTAACACCAATTCATTTTAAAATATTTATCAGCTTAAGAACTATATCCCATATGGTACTAAGATATGTAAACAATAATTCATTTTAAAAATATTTATCAGCCTAAAAATTCATATCCCAGATGGTACTAAAATAAGTTAACACTAATTCATTTTTAAAATATTCATCAGCGTATGAATTGATAACCCAGATGGTCTATGGGTTAGGATTGCTGGCTTTCACCCAGGCGGCCCGGGTTCGATTCCCGGTCTGGGAACCTTTTTATCCAGCAATAATATGTTCAGTTTTTGTTGCGAAACTCTAGAAAATGAATGATGAAAGCTTTACACTACAGGCTATATTCATAAAGCGACTTAAAAATAATGTAGCAAAACTGGAACATTTCGAGTGGGTCATTAGTGTCATTTTAATTGATGATGAAACTTGCACGGATATTAATTCAGTGGTGCTAAAAAAAGAAAACACTTATTCATTTTTATTATATTTTTCAGTGTGTGAACCCATATCCCAGATGATCTAAGGGTTAGAATTCCTGGCTTTCACCCAGGCGGCCCGGGTTCGATTCCCGGTCTGGGAACCTTTTTGTCCAGCATAGATCTGTCGTTTTTTGTTGCGAAACGCTTGGAAGTGAACGATGGAAGCTTTACACTACAGTCTATATACATATAGTGACTTAAGAATATGGTAGGAAAATAAATAAATTAGCTGCTTACAGAAGGCAGAAATACATAAAGTGTTTCAAATACTGACGTTGGAAACTACATAAATATTAATTCAGTAGTGCTAAAATAAGTTAACGATTGTTAACGAAGTGAAGTTAACGAACTATTTCTCAAAAAATAGTGGATTTCTCCCGAGGGAACACAACGAGAGAGAGAGAAAAAAATTTCAATCTATTAATTTTGTAAAAAATACAGTATAGAACAAGATAACGTCCCTGGGTGGGCTCGAACCACCGACCTTTCGGTAACCCTCACTATGTGAGATAACAGCTGTACGCGCTGACCAATTGCGCCACAGAGACGGACGAGAGCTAGGACATGTTAAGTTGCAATATAATACAAGTGAGCTATCAATTCTGTTTGTTAATCTGGGGTTAGAATTCCTGGCTTTCACCCAGGCTGCCCGGGTTCGATTCCCGGCCTGGGAACCTTTTTATCCAGCAATAATCTGGTCAGTTTCTGTTGCAAAATTCTAGTAAATGAATAATGGAAGCTATACACTATAGTCTATATAAATAGAGCGACTATTAAGAATATGGTTGCGAAATAAATGAATTAGCTACTTACAGAAGGCAGAAATACATAAATCGTTTTAAGCTACCAGGATATTAATTCAGTGGTGCTAACATAAGCTAACACCAATTCATTTATAAAATATTTATGTAGTAAAATAGGTTAACACTAATTCATTTTTAAAATATTTATCAGCGTATAAATTCATATTCCAGATGGTCTCGGGGTTAGGATTCCTGGCTTTCACTCAGGCGGCCCGGGTTCGATTTCTGGTCTGGGAACCTTTTCATTCAGCAAAGATCCTGTCAGTGTTCGATTCGAAAAGCCAGAAAGTAAAAAATGGAAGTTTCACCTTACAGTCTATATGCATAAAGCGACTAAAGAATATGGTAGCAAAATAAATAAATTAGCTGCTTACAGAAAGCAGAAATACATAAAGCGTTTTAAACTACATGGATATTAATTCAGTGGTACTAAAATAAGTTAACACAAATTCATTTTTAAAATATTTATCAGCGTGTGAATTCATATTCCAGATGGTCTAGGGGTTATGATTCCTGGCTTTCACCCAGGCGACCCGGGTTCGGTTCCCGGTCTGGTAATCTTTTTATCCAGCAAAGATCTGTCAGTGTTCGTTTCGAAACGCCAGAAAGTAAATGATGGAAGTTTCACCTTACGGTCTATATGCATAAAGCGACTAGAGAATATGGTAGCAAAATAAATAAATTAGCTGCTTACTGAAGGCAGAAATACATAAAGCGTTTAAAACTACATGAATATTAATTCAGGGGTACTGAAATAAGTTAACACTACTTTATTTTCAAAATATTTATCAGCCTATAAATTCATATCCCAGATCGTCTAGGGGTTAGGATTCCTGGCTCTCACCCAGGCGGCCCGGGTTCGATTCCCGGTCTGGGAACCATTTTTATCCAGCAAAGATCTGAAAGTTTTTGTTGCGAAACTCTAGGAAATGAATGATGGAAGCTTTACATTATAGTCTATATACATAGAGCCCCTATTAAGAATATGGTAGCAAAATAAATGAATTAGCTACTTACTGAATTAGCTACTTCCCGGTCTGGGAACCTTTTTGTCGAGCGAATATCTTTCAGTTTTTGTTGTGAAACGATAGGAAGTGAATAATGGAAGCTTTACACCACAGTCTTTGTACATAAATCTATATTAGTTCAGTGGTACTGAAATAAGTTAACACCAATTCATTTTAATATATTTATCAGCTTAATAATTCATATCCCAGATGGTCTAGGGGTTAGGAATCCTGGCTCTTACCCAGGTGGCCCGGGTTCGATTCCCGGTCTGGGAACATTTTTATCCAGCAAAGATCTGTCAGTTTTTGTTGCAAAACTCTATTAAATGAATATGGAAGCTTCACACTATAGTCTATGATCAGGCCTGCACAACATACGGCCCGCGGGCCGCATGCGGCCCGCTAGATACTTCTTTGCGGCCGCGGTTGATTTGGAAACACGCCACTTCTCGGGTCTAACAATAAAAGCCGGCATTGTTATTTATGCAAGCGAGCCGCTACGCCGATCATATTCGAAATCGGGAGGTTTGTGTTTTGCACTAGTTTCAATAAATATCGAACTTTGTGTGAAATTGGTGTGCCCTTCGCGACCCTTAAAATTCGTTGCTCGACCTCTCGCCCAAAGTTTGGAAAACCCTGATTTAGATATCTCAGTGTTCAAACTGAATCACGCTTAAAACAATATCGGTACAATCTCACACCCATTAGTGCATATTAGCTACCTATTGATAATTCCATTATTTTTTACTAGCAGTTTTTGAAACTGTAGTTTCTTTTTCAAATTTAGAACTTAAAAACAATTCCTTCATTTATGAATGGTGCAGAAATTCTGGCACATAAGATTTTGCTATCTACTGTTAAATTTCAAAAAATTGGAGCAGATTTTATAGAAAAATGTAATTTAACAGTCGAAGAAATATTGAAAATGAAGGGTGGGTTTTCAAGGTAGTTGAACGACTCAATACATATTTGCTATCTCATATGCAAAAATACTGTACTGTACCCCCGTTGCAAAACTAAAACTGATCTGACCTTTGTTTGAAGAAAAGTTTCCGAGACCGGGTATCGAACCCGGGCCGCCTGGGTGAAAGTCAGAAATCCTAACCCCTAGACCATCTGGGAATACGATTACTTTGGCAGAAGTATATTCTAATAAATTGGTGTTACCTCAATGTAGCGCTACCGAAGTAATATCCGCGTAGTTTTCTTCGTCAGTATTTGAAATACTTCATGTACTTCTGTATACAGTTGATGTCTTTGTTTTATGTTGGAAATATCACTGAAAAACTATTGCTATTTAAAATTAATTTATTATAAAGCTGACACTGTATTGGCCATATGGTTCTTCACGAACAACCTACCCAGTCACAGTCGCGTTTACAACTGTAACATTCAATGATTTGACATATAAAACCTCACTAATGATCCTTCTGAAAGAAATCAAAAATTTAAAATATTTGGTATAAAGAGTTTCCCAGACCGGGAATAGAACCCGGGCCGCATGGGTGAGAGCCTGAAATCCTAACGCCTAGTCCATCTGGGATATCGGCAGAAATGACCTACTCTCTCTACTGAACTAATATCCATGCTGTCTTCGAGATCAGTATTTTAAATACTTCATGTAATTCTTTCTTAAATGTGTAAATTATGTGTTTTGTTGTGTTGAGAAAATCATTTGAAACCAATGTAATTTAATGCATATCACCAAAAAATATTGGACATTTCGAATCTTTTATAAAAACAAATTAACAAACCGTAGTCCGTGTCGGTCTCTGTAGCGCAATCGGTCAGCGCGTTCGGCTGTTACCTCTTATACTGATGGGTACCGAAAGGTTGGTGGTTCAAGCCCACCCGGGGACGCTGTTATTTACAAAATGAATCCTTTCTATCTGTGTGTTCCCTCGGATGAAATCCATTTAATATTAAGGCATAGCAGATCTATCTCTTTTTCTGTTTCCTAGAGTCAAACAGATACTACAAACACAAATGTCGCTGACAGAATTTAGTACTTCGTAACTGAAAGATGCTATCTCGTTCTTCTACTGTTTCTTCACACAATTAATCGATGGTGACTAAAATATCAAATTTAAAACTTCTTCCTCACTCTATATGCTTAGACGGATTCCAGTTTTCCATAAGGAATAGACTAACGGCGATTTTAGTACTTTCCTATCAGCGCTTTTGACTCGTGTGAAAAAAGTACTTTCTTAGTTAAAAAAATACCATTTCACAACTTCCTTCTTGAAGACGTATACTGTAAGAGTCATAATGAAATTGGCTGAGTATATTCAAAAGAACATATGGCCAGTTAGCTCAGTTGGTTAGAGCATCGTGCTAATAACGCGAATGTCGCGGGTTCCATCCCCGTACTGGCCAGTGTGTTTTTTAGCTGTTAATCTCAAAGAATGACACGTGACTTGAAGTTGGGTGAAAGTGTTGTGCAGTTGAATTATTGTACTCGTGACATTGCCATGGTTGCATGCATCTTTACGATCATCCTCCTTAACAACTACAAGAGTTAAATCGATAAATTATCAGGTTAAACGTGAAAGTGTTGTGCTGTTATATTAGTGTACTCGTGACATTGCCATGGTTGCATGCATCTTTACGATCATCCTCCTTAACAACTACAACAGTTAAATCGATAAATTATCAGGTTAAACCACCACTAATCACATTCTGGAAAGTTTTTGTTGAGGTAATATATTCTTTAGTCACTCGAGAAATACAGCCTAAAGTGTAAAAATTCACCATTATCTTTCTGACGTTTCAAAACTAAAACTGATCTGATCTTTGTGTGAGTTAGTTATCCAGACCGGGAATCGAACCCGGGCCGCCTGGGTGAAAGCCAGGAATCCTAACCCCTAGACCATCTGGGAATACTATTACTTTGGCAGAAGTATATTCTAATAAATTGGTGTTACCGCAATGTAGCGCTACTGAAGTAATATCCACGTAGTTTTCTTCGTCAGTATTTGAAATACTTCATGTATTTCTGTCTTCTGTATACAGTTGATGTCTTTGTTTTATGTTGGAAATATCACTGAAAAACTATTGCTATTCAAAATTAATTTATTATAAAGCTGACACAGTAATGGCCACATGGTTCTTCACGAGCAACCTACCCAGTCACAGTCGCGTTTACAACTGTAACAATCAATGATTTGACATATGAAACCTCACTAATGATCCTTCTGGAAGAAATCAAAAATTTAAAATATTTGGTATAAAGAGTTTCCCAGACCGGGAATAGAACCCGGGACGCATGGGTGGGAGCCTGAAATCTTAACGCCTAGTCCATCTGGGATATCGGCAGAAATGAACTACTCTCCTCCTTAACAACTACAACAGTTAAAACGATGAATTACCAGGTTAAACCCCACTAATCACATTCTTCAAAGTTTTTGTTGAGGTAATATATTCTTTAGTCACTCGAGAAATACAGCCCGAAGTGTAAAGCTTAACCATTATCTTTCTGACGTTTCAAAACTAATACTGACCTGATCTTTGTTTGAAGAAAAGTTTCCCAGACCAGGAATCGAACCCGGGCCGCCTGGGTGAAAGCCAGGAATGCTAACCCCTAGACCATCTGGGAATACGATTACTTCGGCAGAAGTATATTCTAATAAATTGGTGTTACCTCAATGTAGCGCTACTGAAGTAATATCCGTGTAGTTTTCTTCGTCAGTATTTGAAATACTTCATGTACTTCTGTATAGAGTTGATGTCTTTGTTTTATGTAGGAAATATCACTGAAAAACTATTGCTATTCAAAATTAATTCATTATAAAGCTGACACTGTAATGGCCACATGGTCACAAAATATTTGGTATAAAGAGTTTGCCAGACCGGGTATTGAACGCGGGCCGCCTGGGTGATAGCCATGAATCCTAACCCCTAGACCATCTGGGAATACGATTACTTTGGCAGAAGTATATTCTAATAAATTGGTGTTACCTCAATGTAGCGCTACCGAAGTAATATTAAATTAATTTAATATAAAGCTGACAATGTAATGTCCACATGTATGTAATCGTATTCCCAGATGGTCTAGGGGTTAGGACTTCTGACTTTCACCCAGGCGGCCTGGGTTCGATTCCCGGTCTCGGAAACTTTTCTTCAAACAAAGATCAGATCAGTTTTAGTTTTGCAACGTCAGATATTTAATGTACAATAATATAACAGCACAACACTTTGCCCAACTTCAAGTCACGTGTCATTTTTGAGATTAACGGTTAAATAGACACTGGCCAGTACGGGGATCTAACCCGCGACACCCGCGTTATTAGCACGACGCTCTAACCAACTGAGCTAACCGGCCATACGTTCTATTGAATATACTCAGCCAATTTCATTAAAACTCGTACAGTAATTGTCTTCAAGGAGGAAGTTGTGAAATGTTATTTTTTTAACTAAGAAAGTACTTTTTTCACACGAGTCAAAAGCGCTAATAGGAAAGTACTAAAATCGCCGTTGGGCTATTCCTTTTGGAAAAGTGGAATTCGTCTAAGCATATAGAGTGAGGGAGAAGTTTTTCATTTGATATTTTAGTCACCATCGATTAATTGTGTGAAGAAACAGTAGAGGAACGAGATAGCATCTTTCAGTTACGAAGTACTAAATTCTGTCAGCGACATTTGTTTTTGTAGTATCTGTTTGACTCTAGGAAACAGAAATTAAAGATAGACTTGCTATTCCTTATAATAAATGGATTTCATCCGAGGGAACACACAGATAGAAAGGATTCATTTTGTAAATAATAGACAGCGTCCCTGGGTGGGCTTGAACCACCAACCTTTTGGTACCCATCAGTATAAGAGGTAACAGATGAACGCACTGACCGATTGCGCGACAGAGACCGACACGGACTACGGTTTGTTAATTTGTTCTTATAAAAGATTCAAAATGTCCAATATATTTTGGTAATCTGCATTAAATTAGTTTGGTTTTAAACGATTTTCTCAACACAACAAAACACATAATTTATATATTTAAGACAGAAATACATGAAGTATTTAAAATACTGACCTCGAAGACAGCATGGATATTAGTTCAGTAGAGAGAGTAGGTCACTTCTGCCGATATCCCAGATGGACTAGGCGTTACGATTTCAGGCTCTCACCCATGCGGCCCGGGTTCTAATCCCGGTCTGGGAAACTCTTCATATCAAATACTTTGAATTTTTGATTTCTTTCAGAAGGATCATTAGTGAGGTTTTATATGTCAAATCATTGATCGTTACAGTTGTAAAAGCGACAGTGACTGGGTAGGTTGTTCGTGAAGAACCATGTGGCCATTACAGTGTCAGCTTTATAATAAATTAATTTTGAATAGGGATAGTTTTTCAGTGATATTTCCAACATAAAACAAAAACATCAGCTGTATACAGAAGACAGAAGTACATGAAGTATTTCAAATACTGACAAAGAAAACTACGCGGATATTACTTCAGTAGCGCTACATTGAGGTAACACCAATTTATTAGATAATACTTCTGACAAAGTAATCGTATTCCCAGATGGTCAAGGGGTTAGGATTCCTGGCTTTCACACAGGCGGCCCGGGTTCGATTCCCGGTCTGGGAAACTTTTCTTCAAACAAAGATCGGGTCAGTTTTAGTTTTCAAACGTCAGAAAGATAATGGTGAAGCTTTACACTTTAGGCTGTATTTCTATAGTGACTAAAGAATATATTACCTTAACAAAAACTTTCCAGAATGTGATTAATGGAGTTTAACCTGATAATTTATCAATTTAACTGTTGTAGTTGTTAAGGAGGATGATCGTAACGATGCATGCAAATATGGGAATGTCACGAGTACAATAATATAAGAGCACAACACTTTCACCTAACTTCAAGTCACGTGTCATTCTTTGAGATTAACGGTTAAATAGAAACAGGCCAGTACGGGGATCTAACCCGCGACATCCGCGTTATTAGCACGACGCTCTAACCAACTGAGCTAACCGGCCATAAATTGGTTTGAATATACTCAGCCAATTTCATTAAGACTCTTACAGTAATTGTCTTCAAGAAGGAAGTTGTGAAATGTTATTTTTTTAACTAAGAAAGTACTTTTTTCACACGAGTCAAAAGCGCTCATAGGAAAGAACTAAAATCGCCGTTGGGCTATTCCTCATGGAAAAGTGGAATTCGTCTAAGCATATAGGGTGAGGGAGAAGTTTTTCATTTGATATTTTAGTCACCATCGATTAATTGTGTGAAGAAACAGTAGAGGAACGAGATAGCATCTTTCAGTTACGAAGTACTAAATTCTGTCAGCAACATTTGTTTTGGTAGTATCTGTTTGACTCTAGGTAACAGAAAAAAGATAGACTTGCTATTCCTTAATATTGTATGGATTTCATCCTAGGGAACACACAGATAGAAAGGATCCATTTTGTAAATAATAGACAGCGTCCCTGGGTGGGCTTGAACCGCCAACCTTTCGGTACCCATCAGTATAATGGTAAACAGCCGAACGCATTGACCGATTGCGCCGCAGAGAACGACACGGACTACGGTTTGTTAATTTGTTTTTATAAAAGATTCAAAATGTCCAATATTTTTGGTAATCTGCATTAAATTAGTTTGGTTTTAAATGATTTTCTCAACACAACAAAACACCTAATTTATATATTTAAGACAGAAATACATGAAGTATTTAAAATACTGACCTCGAAGACAGCATGGATATTAGTTCAGTAGAGAGAGTAGGTCACTTCTGTCGATATCCCAGATGGACTAGGCGTTAAGATTTCAGGCTCTCACCCATGCGGGCCGGGTTCTAATCCCGTTCTGGGAAACTCTTTATATCAAATATTTTAAATTTTTGATTTCTTTCAGAAGGATCATTAGTGAGGTTTTATATGTCAAATCATTGATTGTTACAGTTGTAAAAGCGAAAGTGACTGGGTAGGTTGTTCGTGAAGAACCATGTGGCAAGTACAGTGTCAGCTTTATAATAAATAAATTTGAATACCAATAGTTTTTCAGTGATATTTCCAACATAAAACAAAGACATCAGCTGTATACAGAAGACAGAAGTACATCAAGTATTTCAAATACTGACAAAGACAACTACGCGGATATTACTTCAGTAGCGCTACATTGAGGTAACAACAATTTATTAGATTATACTTCTGCCAAAGTAATCGTATTCCCAGATGGTCTAGGGGTTAGGATTCCTGGCTTTCACCCAGGCGGCCCGTGTTCGATTTCCCGGTCTGGGAAACTTTTCTCCAAACAAAGATCAGGTCCGTTTTAGTTTTGAAACGTCAGAAAGATAATGGTGAAGTTGTACACTTTAGGCTGTATTTCTCGAGTGACTAAAGAAAATATTACATTAACAAAAAGTTTCAAGAATGTGATTAGTGGGGTTTAACCTGATAATTTATCGATTTAACTATTGTAGTTGTTAAGGAGGATGATCGTAAAGATGCATGCAAATATGGGAATGTCACGAGTACAAAAATGTAACAGAACAACAATTTCACCTAACTTCAAGTCACGTGTCATTCTTTGAGATTAACGGTTAAAAAGACACTGGCCAGTACGGGGATCGAACCCGCGACATTCGCGTTATTAGCACGACGCTCTAACCAACTGAGCTAACCGGCCATATGTTCTATTGAATATACTCAGCCAATTTCATTGAGACATATCATATGATATTTTAGTCACCATCTATTAATTGTGTGAAGAAAGAGTAGAGGAACGAGATAGCATCTTTCAGTTACGAAGTACTAAATTCTGTCAGCGACATTTGTTTTTGTTGTATCTGTTTGACTCTAGGAAACAGAAATTAAAGATAGACTTGCTATTCCTTAATATTAAATGGATTTCATCCGAGGGAACACACAGATAGAAAGGATTCATTTTGTAAATAATAGACAGCGTCCCTGGGTGGGCTTGAAGCACCAACCTTCCGGTACCCATCAGTATGAGAGGTAACAGCCGAACGCGCTGACCGATTGCACCAAAGAGAACGACACGGACTATTGTTTGTTAATTTGTTTTTATAAAAGATTCGAAATGTCCAATATTTTTTGGTAATCTGCATTAAATTACATTGGTTTTAAATGATTTTCTCAACACAACAAAACACATAATTTACACATTTAAGAAAGAATTACATGAAGTATTCAAAATACTGACCTCGATGACAGCATGGATATTAGTTCAGTAGAGAGAGTAGGTCATTTCTGCCGATATCCCAGATGGACTAGGCGTTATGATTTCAGGCTCTCACCCATGCGGCCCGGGTTCTATTCCCGGTCTGGGAAACTCTTTATACCAAATATTTTAAATTTTTGATTTCTTTCAGAAGGATCATTAGTGAGGTTTTATATGCCAAATCATTGATTGTTACAGTTGTAAAAGCGACAGTGACTGGGTAGGTTGTTCGTGAAGAACCATGTGGCCATTACAGTGTCAGCCTTATAATAAATTAATTTTGGATAGGAATAGTTTTTCAGTGATATTTCCAACATAAAACAAAGACATCAGCTGTATACAGAAGACAGAAGTACATGAAGTATTTCAAATACTGACGAAGAAAACTACGCGGATATTACTTCAGTAGCGCTACATTGAGGTAACACCAATTTATTAGATAATACTTCTGCCAAAGTAATCGTATTCCCAGATGGTCTAGGGGTTAGGATTCCTGGCTTTCACCCAGGCGGCCCGGGTTCGATTCCCCGTCTGGGAAACTTTTCTTCAAACAAAGATCAGGTCAGTTTTAATTTTTTCTGCCGATATCCCAGATGAACTAGGCGTTAGGATTTCAGGCTCTCACCCATGCGGCCCGGTCTGGGAAACTCTTTATACCAAATATTTTAAATTTTTGATTTCTTTCAGAAGAATCATTAGTGAGGTTTTATATGTCAAATCATTGATTGTTACAGTTGTAAAAGCGACAGTGACTGGGTAGGTTGTTCGTGAAGAACCATGTGGCCATTACAGTGTCAGCCTTATAATAAATTAATTTTGGATAGGAATAGTTTTTCAGTGATATTTCCAACATAAAACAAAGATATCAGCTGTATACAGAAGACAGAAGTACATGAAGTATTTCAAATACTGACGAAGAAAACTACGCGGATATTACTTCAGTAGCGCTACATTGAGGTAACACCAATTTATTAGATAATACTTCTGCCATTCCGCCAAAGTAATCGTATTCCCAGATGGTCTAGGGGTTAGGATTCCTGGCTTTCACCCAGGCGGCCCGGGTTCGATTCCCGGTCTGGGAAACTTTTCTTCAAACAAAGATCAGATCAGGTCGGTTTTAGTTTTGAAACATCAGAAAGATAATGGTGAAGCTTTACTCTTTAGGCTGTATTTCTCGAGTGACTAAAGAATATATTACCTTAACAAAAACTTTCCAGAATGTGATTAGTGGGGTTTTACCTGATAAATTATCGATTTAACTGTTGTAGTTGTTAAGGAGGATGATCGTAAAGATGCATGCAAATATGGGAATGTCACGAGTACAATAATATAACAGCACGACACTTTCACCTAACTTCAAGTCCCGTGTCATTCTTTGAGATTAACGGTTAATAAGACACTGGCCAGTACGGGGATCGAACCCGCGACAATCGCGTTATTAGCACGACGCTCTAACCAACTGAGCTAACCGGCCATATGTTCTATTGAATATACTCAGCCAATTTCATTAAGACTCTTACAGTAATTGTCTTCAAAAAGGAAGTTGTGAAATGTTTTTTTTTTAACTAAGAAAGTACTTTTCTCACACGAGTCAAAAGCGCTGATAGGAAAGTACTAAAATCGCCGTTGGGCTATTCCTTATTGAAAAGTGGGATTCGTATAAGCATATAGAGTGAGGGAGAAGTTTTTCATTTGATATTTTAGTCACCATCGATTAATTGTGTGAAGAAACAGTAGAGGAACAAGATAGCATCTTTCAGTTACGAAGTACTAAATTCTGTCAGCGACATTTGTTTTTGTAGTATCTGTTTGACTCTAGGAAACAGAAATTAAAGATAGACTTGCTATTCCTTAATATTAAATGAATTTCATCCGAGGGAACACACAGATAGAAAGGATTCATTTTTTAAATAATAGACAGCGTCCCTGGGTGGGCTTGAACCACCAACCTTTCGGTACCCATCAGTATAAGAGGTAACAGCCGAACGCGCTGACCGATTGCGCCACAGAGACATACACATACTATGGTTTGTTAATTTGTATTTATAAAAGATTCGAAATGTCCAATATTTTTTGGTAATCTGCATTAAATTACATTGGTTTTAAATGATTTTCTCAACACAACAAAGCACATAATTTATAAATTTAAGAAAAAATTACTTGAAGTATTCAAATTACTGACCTCGAAGACAGCATGGATATTAGTTCAGTGGAGAGAGTAGGTCATTTCTGCCGATATCCCAGATGGACTAGGCGTTAGGATTTCAGGCTCTCACCCATGCGGCCCGGGTTCTATTCCCGGTCTGGGTAACTCTTTATACCAAATATTTTAAATTTTTGATTTCTTCCAGAAGGATCATTAGTGAGTTTTTTTTTTATGTCAAATCATTGATTGTTACAGTTGTAAAAGCGACAGTGACTGGGTAGGTTTTTCGTGAAGAACCATGTGACCATTACAGTGTCAGCTTTATAATAAATTAATTTTGGATAGAAATAGTTTTTCAGTGATATTTCCTACATAAAACAAAGACATCAGCTGTATACAGAAGACAGAAGTACATGAAGTATTTCAAATACTGACGAAGAAAACTACGCGGATATTACTTCAGTAGCGCTACATTGAGGTAACACCAATTTATTAGATAATACTTCTGCCAAAATAAGCGTATTCTAAGATGGTCTAGGGGTTAGGATTCCTGGCTTTCACCCAGGCGGCCCGGGTTCGATTCCCGGTCTGGGAAACTTTTCTTCAAACAAAGATCAGGTCAGTTTTAGTTTTGAAACGTCAGAAAGATAATGGTGAAGTTTTACACTTTAGGCTTTATTTCTCGAGTGACTAAAGAATATATTACCTTAACAAAAACTTTATACAGAAGACAGTATACAGAAGACAGAAGTACATGAAGTATTTCAAATACCGACGAAGAAAACTATGCGGATATTACTTCAGTAGCGCTACATTGAGGTAACACCAATTTATTAGATAATACATCTGCCAGAGTAATCGTATTCCCAGATGGTCTAGGGGTTAGGATTCCTGGCTTTCACCCAGGCGGCCCGGGTTCGATTCCCGGTCTGGGAAACTTTTCTTCAAACAAAGATCAGGTAGGTCAGTTTTAGTTTTAAAACGTCAGAAAGATAATGGTGAAGCTTTACTCTTTAGGCTGTATTTTTCGAGTGACTAAAGAATATATTACCTTAACAAAAACTTTCCAGAATGTGATTAGTGGGATTTAACCTGATAATTTATCGATTTAACTGTTGTAGTTGTTAAGGAGGATGATCGTAAAGATGCATGCAAATATGGGAATGTCACGAGTACAATAATATAACAGCACAACACTTTCACCTAACTTCAAGTCCCGTGTCATTCTTTGAGATTAACGGTTAATAAGACACTGGCCAGTACGGGGATCGAACCCGCGACATTCGCGTTATTAGCACGACGCTCTAACCAACTGAGCTAACCGGCCATGTGTTCTATTGAATATACTCAGCCAATTTCATTAAGACTCTTACAGTAATTGTCTTCAAAAAGGAAGTTGTGGAATGTTATTTTTTTAACTAAGAAAGTACTTTTCTCACACGAGTCAAAAGCGCTGATAGGAAAGTACTAAAATCGCCGTTGGGCTATTCCTTGTGGAAAAGTGGAATTCGTCTAAGCATATAGTGTGAGGGAGAAGTTTTTCATTTGATATTTTAGTCACCATGGATTAATTGTGTGAAGAAACAGTAGAGGAACGAAATAGCATCTTTCAGTTACGAAGTACTAAATTCTGTCAGCGACATTTGTTTTTGTAGTATCTGTTTGACTCTAGGAAACAGAAATTAAAGATAGACTTGCTATTCCTTAATATTAAATGGATTTCAACCGAGGGAACACACAGATAGAAAGGATAGAAAGTACTAAAATCGCCGTTGGGCTATTCCTTGTGGAAAAGTGGAATTCGTCTAAGCATATAGAGTGAGGGAGAAGTTTTTCATTTGATATTTTAGTCACCATCGATTAATTGTGTGAAGAAACAGTAGAGGAACGAAATAGCATCTTTCAGTTACGAAGTACTAAATTCTGTCAGCGACATTTGTTTTTGTAGTATCTGTTTGACTCTAGGAAACAGAAATTAAAGATAGACTTGCTAATTCTTAATATTAAATGGATTTCATCCGAGGGAACACACAGATAGAAAGGATTCATTTTTTAAATAATAGACAGCGTCCCTGGGTGGGCTTGAACCACCAACCTTTCGGTACTCATCAGTATAAGAGGTAACAGCCGAACGCGCTGACCGATTGCGCCACAGAGACCGACACGGACTATGGTTTGTAGCATCTTTCAGTTACGAAGTACTAAATTCTGTCAGCGACATTTGTTTTTGTAGTATCTGTTTGACTCTAGGAAACAGAAATTAAAGATAGACTTGCTATTCCCTAATATTAAATGGATTTCATCCGAGGGAACACACAGATAGAAAGGATTCATTTTTTAAATAATAGACAGCGTCCCTGGGTGGGCTTGAACCACCAACCTTTCGGTACCCATCAGTATAAGAGGTAACAGCCGAACGCGCTGACCGATTGCGCCACAGAGACCGACACGGACTATGGTTTGTTAATTTGTTTTTATAAAAGATTCGAAATGTCCAATATTTTTTGGTAATCTGCATTAAATTTCATTGGTTTTAAATGATTTTCTCAACACAACAAAACACATAATTTATACATTTAAGAAAGAATTACATAAAGTATTTAAAATACTGACCTCGAAGACAGCATGGATATTAGTTCAGTGGAGAGAGTAGGTCATTTCTGCCGATATCCCAGATGGACTAGGCGTTAGGATTTCAGGCTCTCACCCTTGCGGCCCGGGTTCCATTCCCGGTCTGGGAAACTCTTTATACCAAATATTTTAAATTTTTGGTTTCTTTCAGAAGGATCATTAGTGAGTTTTTTTTTATGTCAAATCATTGATTGTTACAGTTGTAAAAGCGACAGTGACTGGGTAGGTTGTTCGTGAAGAACCATGTGGCCATTACAGTGTCAGCTTTATAATAAATTAATTTTGGATAGAAATAGTTTTTCAGTGATATTTCCTACATAAAACAAAGACATCAGCTGTATACAGAAGACAGAAGTACATGAAGTATTTCAAATACTGACGAAGAAAACTACGCGGATATTACTTCAGTAGCGCTACATTGAGGTAACACCAATTTATTAGATAATACTTCTGCCAAAATGAGCGTATTCCAAGATGGTCTAGGGGTTAGGATTCCTGGCTTTCACCCAGGCGGCCCGGGTTCGATTCCCGGTCTGGGAAACTTTTCTTCAAACAAAGATCAGGTAGGTCAGTTTTAGTTTTAAAACGTCAGAAAGATAATGGTGAAGCTTTACTCTTTAGGCTGTATTTCTCGAGTGACTAAAGAATATATTACCTTAACAAAAACTTTCCAGAATGTGATTAGTGGGATTTAACCTGATAATTTATCGATTTAACTGTTGTAGTTGTTAAAGGAGGATGATCGTAAAGATGCATGCAAATATGGGAATGTCACGAGTACTATAACAGTACAACACTTTCACCTAACTTCAAGTCCTGTGTCATTCTTTGAGATTAACGGTTAATAAGACACTGGCCAGTACGGGGATCGAACCCGCGACATTCGCGTTATTAGCACGACGCTCTAACCAACTGAGCTAACCGGCCATATGTTCTATTGAATATACTCAGCCAATTTCATTAAGACTCTTACAGTAATTGTCTTCAAAAAGGAAGTTGTGAAATGTTATTTTTTTAACTAAGAAAGTACTTTTCTCACACGAGTCAAAAGCGCTGATAGGAAAGTACTGAAATCGCCGTTGGACTATTCCTTGTGGAAAAGTGGAATTCGTCTAAGCATATAGAGTGAGGGAGAAGTTTTTCATTTGATATTTTAGTCACCATGGATTAATTGTGTGAAGAAACAGTAGAGGAACGAGATAGCATCTTTCAGTTACGAAGTACTAAATTCTGTCAGCGACATTTGTTTTTGTAGTATCTGTTTGACTCTAGGAAACAGAAATTAAAGGTAGACTTGCTATTCCTTAATATTAAATGGATTTCATCCGAGGGAACACGCAGATAGAAAGGATTCATTTTTTAAATAATAGACAGCGTCCCTGGGTGGGCTTGAACCACTAACCTTTCGGTACCCATCAGTATAAGAGGTAACAGCCGAACGCGCTGAACGATTGCGCCACAGAGACCGTCACGGACTATGGTTTGTTAATTTGTTTTTATAAAAGATTCGAAATGTCCAATATTTTTTGGTAATCTGCATTAAATTACATTGGTTTTAAATGATTTTCTCAACACAACAAAACACATAATTTATAAATTTAAGAAAGAATTACATGAAGTATTTAAAATACTGACCTTGAAGACAGCATGGATATTAGTTCAGTGGAGAGAGTAGGTCATTTCTGCCGATATCCCAGATGAACTAGGCGTTAGGATTTCAGGCTCTCACCCATGCGGCCCGGGTTCTATTCCCGGTCTGGGAAACTCTTTATACCAAATATTTTAAATTTTTGATTTCTTTCAGAAGGATCATTAGTGAGGTTTTATATGTCAAATCATTGATTGTTACAGTTGTAAAAGCGACAGTGACTGGGTAGGTTGTTCGTGAAGAACCATGTGGCCATTACAGTGTCAGCCTTATAATAAATTAATTTTGGATGGGAATAGTTTTTCAGTGATATTTCCAACATAAAACAAAGATATCAGCTGTATACAGAAGACAGAAGTACATGAAGTATTTCAAATAATGACGAAGAAAACTACGCGGATATTACTTCAGTAGCGCTACATTGAGATAACACCAATTTATTAGATAATACTTCTGCCAAAGTAATCGTATTCTCAGATGGTCTAGGGGTTAGGATTCCTGGCTTTCACCCAGGCGGCCCGGGTTCGATTCCCGGTCTGGGAAACTTTTCTTCAAACAAAGATCAGGTAGGTCAGTTTTAGTTTTGAAACGTCAGAAAGATAATGGTGAAGCTTTACTCTTTAGGCTGTATTTCTCGAGTGACTAAAGAATATATTACCTTAACAAAACCCTTCCAGAATGTGATTAGTGGGGTTTAACCTGATAATTTATCGATTTAACTGTTGTAGTTGTTAAGGAGGATGATCGTAAAGATGCATGCAAATATGGAAATGTCACGAGTACAATAATATAACAGCACAACACTTTCACCTAACTTCAAGCCCGTGTCATTCTTTGAGATTAACGGGTAATAAGACACTGGCCAGTGCGGGGATCGAACCCGCGACATTCGCGTTATTAGCACGACGCTCTAACCAACTGAGCTAACCGGCCATATGTTCTATTGAATATACTCAGCCAATTTCATTAAGACTCTTACAGTAATTGTCTTCAAAAAGGAAATTGTGAAATGTTATTTTTTTAACTAAGAAAGTACTTTTCTCACACGAGTCAAAAGCGCTGATAGGAAAGTACTGAAATCGCCGTTGGGCTATTCCTTGTGGAAAAGTGGAATTCGTCTAAGCATATAGAGTGAGGGAGAAGTTTTTCATTTGATATTTTAGTCACCATGGATTAATTGTGTGAAGAAACAGTAGAGGAACGAGATAGCATCTTTCAGTTACGAAGTACTAAATTCTGTCAGCGACATTTGTTTTTGTAGTATCTGTTTGACTCTAGGAAACAGAAATTAAAGATAGACTTGCTATTCCTTAATATTAAATGGATTTCATCCGAGGGAACACGCAGATAGAAAGGATTCATTTTTTAAATAATAGACAGCGTCCCTGGGTGGGCTTGAACCACCAACCTTTCGGTACCCATCAGTATAAGAGGTAACAGCCGAACGCGCTGACCGATTGCGCCACAGAGACCGACACGGACTATGGTTTGTTAATTTGTTTTTATAAAAGATTCGAAATGTCCAATATTTTTTGGTAATCTGCATTAAATTACATTGGTTTTAAATGATTTTCTCAACACAACAAAACACATAATTTATAAATTTAAGAAAGAATTACATGAAGTATTTAAAATACTGACCTCGAAGACAGCATGGATATTAGTTCAGTGGAGAGAGTAGGTCATTTCTGCCGATATCCCAGATGAACTAGGCGTTAGGATTTCAGGCTCTCACCCATGCGGCCCGGGTTCTATTCCCGGTCTGGGAAACTCTTTATACCAAATATTTTAAATTTTTGATTTCTTTCAGAAGGATCATTAGTGAGGTTTTATATGTCAAATCATTGATTGTTACAGTTGTAAAAGCGACAGTGACTGGGTAGGTTGTTCGTGAAGAACCATGTGGCCATTACAGTGTCAGCCTTATAATAAATTAATTTTGGATAGGAATAGTTTTTCAGTGATATTTCCAACATAAAACAAGGTATCAGCTGTATACAGAAGACAGAAGTACATTAAGTATTTCAAATAATGACGAAGAAAACTACGCGGATATTACTTCAGTAGCGCTACATTGAGGTAACACCAATTTATTAGATAATACTTCTGCCAAAGTAATCGTATTCCCAAATGGTCTAGGGGTTAGGATTCCTGGCTTTCACCCAGGCGGCCCGGGTTCGATTCCCGGTCTGGGAAACTTTTCTTCAAACAAAGATCAGGTAGGTCAGTTTTAGTTTTGAAACGTCAGAAAGATAATGGTGAAGCTTTACTCTTTAGGCTGTATTTCTCGAGTGACTAAAGAATATATTACCTTATCAAAAACTTTCCAGAATGTGATTAGTGGGGTTTAACCTGATAATTTATCGATTTAACTGTTGTAGTTGTTAAGGAGGATGATCGTAAAGATGCATGCAAATATGGGAATGTCACGAGTACAATAATATAACAGCACAACACTTTCACCTAACTTCAAGCCCGTGTCATTCTTTGAGATTAACGGGTAATAAGACACTGGCCAGTACGGGGATCGAACCCGCGACATTCGCGTTATTAGCACGACGCTCTAACGAACTGAGCTAACCGGCCATATGTTCTATTGAATATACTCAGCCAATTTCATTAAGACTCTTACAGTAATTGTCTTCAAAAAGGAAGTTGTGAAATGTTATTTTTTTAACTAAGAAAGTACTTTTCTCACACGAGTCAAAAGCGCTGATAGGAAAGTACTGAAATCGCCGTTGGGCTATTCCTTGTGGAAAAGTGGAATTCGTCTAAGCATATAGAGTGAGGGAGAAGTTTTTCATTTGATATTTTAGTCACCATGGATTAATTGTGTGAAGAAACAGTAGAGGAACGAGATAGCATCTTTCAGTTACGAAGTACTAAATTCTGTCAGCGACATTTGTTTTTGTAGTATCTGTTTGACTCTAGGAAACAGAAATTAAAGATAGACTTGCTATTCCTTAATATTGAATTGATTTCATCCGAGGGAACACACAGATAGAAAGGATTCATTTTTTAAATAATAGACAGCGTCCCTGGGTGGGCTTGAACCACCAACCTTTCGGTACCCATCAGTATAAGAAGTAACAGCCGAACGCGCTGACCGATTGCGCCACAGAGACCGACACGGACTATGGTTTGTTAATTTGTTTTTATAAAAGATTCGAAATGTCCAATTTTTTTTGGTAATCTGCATTAAATTACATTGGTTTTAAATGATTTTCTCAACACAACAAAACACATAATTTATAAATTTAAGAAAGAATTACATGAAGTATTTAAAATACTGACCTCGAAGACAGCATGGATATTAGTTCAGTGGAGAGAGTAGGTCATTTCTGCCGATATCCCAGATGAACTAGGCGTTAGGATTTCAGGCTCTCACCCATGCGGCCCGGGTTCTATTCCCGGTCTGGGAAACTCTTTATACCAAATATTTTAAATTTTTGATTTCTTTCAGAAGGATCATTAGTGTGGTTTTATATGTCAAATCATTGATTGTTACAGTTGTAAAAGCGACAGTGACTGGGTAGGTTGTTCGTGAAGAACCATGTGGCCATTACAGTGTCAACCTATAATAAATTAATTTTGGATAGGAATAGTTTTTCAGTGATATTTCCAACATAAAACAAAGATATCAGCTGTATACAGAAGACAGAATTACATGAAGTATTTCAAATAATGACGAAGAAAACTACGCGGATATTACTTCAGTAGCGCTACATTGAGGTAACACCAATTTATTAGATAATACTTCTGCCAAAGTAATCGTATTCCCAGATGGTCTAGGGGTTAGGATTCCTGGCTTTCACCCAGGCGGCCCGGGTTCGATTCCCGGTCTGGGAAACTTTTCTTCAAACAAAGATCAGGTAGGTCAGTTTTAGTTTTGAAACGTCAGAAAGATAATGGTGAAGCTTTACTCTTTAGGCTGTATTTCTCGAGTGACTAAAGAATATATTACCTTAACAAAAACTTTCCAGAATGTGATTAGTGGGGTTTAACCTGATAATTTATCGATTTAACTGTTGTAGTTGTTAAGGAGGATGATCGTAAAGATGCATGCAAATATGGGAATGTCACGAGTACAATAATATAAAAGCACAACACTTTCACCTAACTTCAAGCCCGTGTCATTCTTTGAGATTAACGGTTAATAAGACACTGGCCAGTACGGGGATCGAACCCGCGACATTCGCGTTATTAGCACGACGCTCTAACCAACTGAGCTAACCGGCCATATGTTCTATTGAATATACTCAGCCAATTTCATTAAGACTCTTACAGTAATTGTATTCAAAAAGGAAGTTGTGAAATGTTATTTTTTTAACTAAGAAAGTACTTTTCTCACACGAGTCAAAAGCGCTGATAGGAAAGTACTGAAATCGCCGTTGGGCTATTCCTTGTGGAAAAGTGGAATTCGTCTGAGCATATAGAGTGAGGGAGAAGTTTTTCATTTGATATTTTAGTCACCATGGATTAATTGTGTGAAGAAACAGTAGAGGAACGAGATAGCATCTTTCAGTTACGAAGTACTAAATTCTGTCAGCGACATTTGTTTTTGTAGTATCTGTTTGACTCTAGGAAACAGAAATTAAAGATAGACTTGCTATTCCTTAATATTAAATGGATTTCATCCGAGGGAACACACAGATAGAAAGGATTCATTTTTTAAATAATAGACAGCGTCCCTGTGTGAGCTTGAACCACCAACCTTTCGGTACCCATCAGTATAAGAGGTAATAGCCGAACGCGCTGACCGATTGCGCCACAGAGACCGACACGGACTATGGTTTGTTAATTTGTTTTTATAAAAGATTCGAAATGTCCAATATTTTTTGGTAATCTGCATTAAATTACATTGGTTTTAAATTTTTTTTTTCTCAACACAACAAAACAAATAATTTATAAATTTAAGAAAGAATTAAATGAAGTATTTAAAATACTGACCTCGAAGACAGCATGGATATTAGTTCAGTGGAGAGAGTAGGTCATTTCTGCCGATATCCCAGATGAACTAGGCGTTAGGATTTCAGGCTCTCACCCATGCGGCCCGGGTTCTATTCCCGGTCTGGGAAACTCTTTATACCAAATATTTTAAATTTTTGATTTCTTTCAGAAGGATCATTAGTGAGGTTTTATATGTCAAATCATTGATTGTTACAGTTGTGAAAGCGACAGTGACTGGGTAGGTTGTTCGTGAAGAACCATGTGGCCATTACAGTGTCAGCCTTATAATAAATTAATTTTGGATAGGAATAGTTTTTCAGTGATATTTCCAACATAAAACAAAGATATCAGCTGTATACAGAAGACAGAAGTACATGAAGTATTTCAAATAATGACGAAGAAAACTACGCGGATATTACTTCAGTAGCGCAACATTGAGGTAACACCAATTTATTACATAATACTTCTGCCAAAGTTATCGTATTCCCAGATGGTCTAGGGGTTAGGATTCCTGGCTTTCACCCAGGCGGCCCGGGTTCGATTCCCGGTCTGGGAAACTTTTCTTCAAACAAAGATCAGGTAGGTCAGTTTTAGTTTTGAAACGTCAGAAAGATAATGGTGAAGCTTTACTCTTTAGGCTGTATTTCTCGAGTGACTAAAGAATATATTACCTTAACAAAAACTTTCCAGAATGTGATTAGTGGGGTTTAACCTGATAATTTATCGATTTAACTGTTGTAGTTGTTAAGGAGGATGATCGTAAAGATGCATGCAAATATGGGAATGTCACGGGTACAATAATATAACAGCACAACACTTTCACCTAACTTCAAGCCCGTGTCATTCTTTGAGATTAACGGTTAATAAGACACTGGCCAGTACGGGGATCGAACCCGCGACATTCGCGTTATTAGCACGACGCTCTAACCAACTGAGCTAACCGGCCATATGTTCTATTGAATATACTCAGCCAATTTCATTAAGACTCTTACAGTAATTGTCTTCAAAAAGGAAGTTGTGAAATGTTATTTTTTTAACTAAGAAAGTACTTTTCTCACACGAGTCAAAAGCGCTGATAGGAAAGTACTGAAATCGCCGTTGGGCTATTCCTTGTAGAAAAGTGGAATTCGTCTAAGCATATAGAGTGAGGGAGAAGTTTTTCATTTGATATTTTAGTCACCATGGATTAATTGTGTGAAAAAACAGTAGAGGAACGAGATAGCATCTTTCAGTTACGAAGTACTAAATTCTGTCAGCGACATTTGTTTTTGTAGTATCCGTTTGACTCTAGGAAACAGAAATTAAAGATAGACTTGCTATTCCCTAATATTAAATGGATTTCATCCGAGGGAACACACAGATAGAAAGGATTCATTTTTTAAATAATAGACAGCGTCCCTGGGTGAGCTTGAACCACCAACCTTTCGGTACCCATCAGTATAAGAGGTAACAGCCGAACGCGCTGACCGATTGCGCCAAAGAGACCGACACGGACTATGGTTTGTTAATTTGTTTTTATAAAAGATTCGAAATGTCCAATATTTTTTGGTAATCTGCATTAAATTACATTGGTTTTAAATGATTTTCTCAACACAACAAAACACATAATTTATAAATTAGAGAAAGAATTACATGAAGTATTTAAAATACTGACCTCGAAGACAGCATGGATATTAGTTCAGTGGAGAGAGTAGGTCATTTCTGCCGATATCCCAGATGAACTAGGCGTTAGGATTTCAGGCTCTCACCCATGCGGCCCGGGTTCTATTCCCAGTCTGGGAAACTCTTTATACCAAATATTTTAAATTTTTGATTTCTTTCAGAAGGATCATTAGTGAGGTTTTATATGTCAAATCATTGATTGTTCCCGTTGTAAAAGCGACAGTGACTGGGTAGGTTGTTCGTGAAGAACCAACTGGCCATTACAGTGTCAGCCTTATAATAAATTAATTTTGGATAGGAATAGTTTTTCAGTGATATTTCCAACAAAAAACAAAGATATCAGCTGTATACAGAAGACAGAAGTACATGAAGTATTTCAAATAATGACGAAGAAAACTACGCGGATATTACTTCAGTAGCGCTACATTGAGGTAACACCAATTTATTAGATAATACTTCTGCCAAAGTAATCGTATTCCCAGATGGTCTAGGGGTTAGGATTCCTGGCTTTCACCCAGGCGGCCCGGGTTCGATTCCCGGTCTGGGAAACTTTTCTTCAAACAAAGATCAGGTAGGTCAGTTTTAGTTTTGAAACGTCAGAAAGATAATGGTGAAGCTTTACTCTTTAGGCTGTATTTCTCGAGTGACTAAATAATATATTACCTTAACAAAAACTTTCCAGAATGTGATTAGTGGGGTTTAACCTGATAATTTATCGATTTAACTGTTGTAGTTGTTAAGGAGGATGGTCGTAAAGATTCATGCAAATATGGGAATGTCACGAGTACAGTAATGTAACAGCACAACACTTTCACCTAACTTCAAGCCCGTGTCATTCTTTGAGATTAACGGTTAATAAGACACTGGCCAGTACGGGGATCGAACCCGCGACATTCGCGTTATTAGCACGACGCTCTAACCAACTGAGCTAACCGGCCATATGTTCTATTGAATATACTCAGCCAATTTCATTAAGACTCTTGGAAATGTTATTTTTTTAACTAAGAAAGTACTTTTCTCACACGAGTCAAAAGCGCTGATAGGAAAGTACTGAAAACACCCGTTGGGCTATTCCTTGTGGAAAAGTGGAATCCGTCTAAGTTTTTCATTTGATATTTTAGTCACCATGGATTAATTGTGTGAAGAAACAGTAGAGGAACGAGATAGCATCTTTCAGTTACGAAGTATATTCAATAGAACATATGGCCGGTTAGCTCAGCTGGTTAGAGCGTCGTGCTAATAACGCGAATGTCGCGGGTTCGATCCCCGTACTGGCCAGTGTCTTATTAACCGTTAATCTCAATTCCTTGTAGAAAAGTGGAATTCGTCTAAGCATATAGAGTGAGGGAGAAGTTTTTCATTTGATATTTTAGTCACCATGGATTAATTGTGTGAAGAAACAGTAGAGGAACGAGATAGCATCTTTCAGTTACGAAGTACTAAATTCTGTCAGCGACATTTGTTTTTGTAGTATCCGTTTGACTCTAGGAAACAGAAATTAAAGATAGACTTGCTATTCCTTAATATTAAATGGATTTCATCCGAGGGAACACACAGATAGAAAGGATTCATTTTTTAAATAATAGACAGCGTCCCTGGGTGGGCTTGAACCACCAACCTTTCGGTACCCATCAGTATAAGAGGTAACAGCCGAACGCGCTGACCGATTGCGCCACAGAGACCGACACGGACTATGGTTTGTTAATTTGTTTTTATAAAAGATTCGAAATGTCCAATATTTTTTGGTAATCTGCATTAAATTACATTGGTTTTAAATGATTTTCTCAACACAACAAAACACATAATTTAAAAATTTAAGAAAGAATTACATGAAGTATTTAAAATAATGACCTCAAAGACAGCTTGGATATTAGTTCAGTGGAGAGAGTAGGTCATTTCTGCCGATATCCCAGATGAACTAGGCGTTAGGATTTCAGGCTCTCACCCATGCGGCCCGGGTTCTATTCCCGGTCTGGGAAACTCTTTATACCAAATATTTTAAATTTTTGATTTCTTTCAGAAGGATCATTAGTGAGGTTTTATATGTCAAATCATTGATTGTTACCGTTGTAAAAGCGACAGTGACTGGGTAGGTTGTTCGTGAAGAACCATGTGGCCATTACAGTGTCAGCCTTATAATAAATTAATTTTGGATAGGAATAATTTTTCAGTGATATTTCCAACATAAAACAAAGATATCAGCTGTATACAGAAGACAGAAGTACATGAAGTATTTCAAATAATGACGAAGAAAACTACGCGGATATTACTTCAGTAGCGCTACATTGAGGTAACACCAATTTATTAGATAATACTTCTGCCAAAGTAATCGTATTCCCAGATGGTCTAGGGGTTAGGATTCCTGGCTTTCACCCAGGCGGCCCGGGTTCGATTCCCGGTCTGGGAAACTTTTCTTCAAACAAAGATCAGGTAGGTCAGTTTTAGTTTTGAACCGTCAGAAAGATAATGGTGAAGCTTTACTCTTTAGGCTGTATTTCTCGAGTGACTAAAGAATATATTACCTTAACAAAAACTTTCCAGAATGTGATTAGTGGGGTTTAACCTGATAATTTATCGATTTAACTGTTGTAGTTGTTAAGGAGGATGATCGTAAAGATGCATGCAAATATGGGAATGTCACGAGTACAATAATATAACAGCACAACACTTTCACCTAACTTCAAGCCCGTGTCATTCTTTGAGATTAACGGTTAATAAGACACTGGCCAGTACGGGGATCGAACCCGCGACATTCGCGTTATTAGCACGACGCTCTAACCAACTGAGCTAACCGGACATATGTTCGATTGAATATACTCAGCCAATTTCATTAAGACTCTTACAGTAATTGTCTTCAAAAAGGAAGTTGTGAAATGTTATTTTTTTAACTAAGAAAGTACTTTTCTCACACGAGTCAAAAGCGCTGATAGGAAAGTACTGAAATCGCCGTTGGGCTATTCCTTGTAGAAAAGTGGAATTCGTCTAAGCATATAGAGTGAGGGAGAAGTTTTTCATTTGATATTTTAGTCACCATGGATTAATTGTGTGAAGAAACAGTAGAGGAACGAGATAGCATCTTTCAGTTACGAAGTACTAAATTCTGTCAGCGACATTTGTTTTTGTAGTATCTGTTTGAATCTAGGAAACAGAAATTAAAGATAGACTTGCTATTCCTCAATATTAAATGGAATTCATCCGAGGGAACACACAGATAGAAAGGATTCATTTTTTAAATAATAGACAGCGTCCCTGGGTGGGCTTGACCCACCAACCTTTCGGTACCCATCAGTATAAGAGGTAACAGCCGAACGCGCTGACCGATTGCGCCACAGAGACCGACACGGACTATGGTTTGTTAATTTGTTTTTATAAAAGATTCGAAATGTCCAATATTTTTTGGTAATCTGCATTAAATTACATTGGTTTTAAATGATTTTCTCAACACAACAAAACACATAATTTATAAATTTAAGAAAGAATTACATGAAGTATTTAAAATACTGACCTCGAAGACAGCATGGATATTAGTTCAGTGGAGAGAGTAGGTCATTTCTGCCGATATCCCAGATGAACTAGGCGTTAGGATTTCAGGCTCTCACCCATGCGGCCCGGGTTCTATTCCCGGTCTGGGAAACTCTTTATACCAAATATTTTAAATTTTTGATTTCTTTCAGAAGGATCATTAGTGAGGTTTTATATGCCAAATCATTGATTGTTACAGTTGTAAAAGCGACAGTGACTGGGTAGGTTGTTCGTGAAGAACCATGTGGCCATTACAGTGTCAGCCTTATAATAAATTAATTTTGGATAGGAATAGTTTTTCAGTGATATTTCCAACATAAAACAAAGATATCAGCTGTATACAGAAGACAGAAGTACATGAAGTATTTCAAATAATGACGAAGAAAACTACGCGGATATTACTTCAGTAGCGCTACATTGAGGTAACACCAATTTATTAGATAATACTTCTGCCAAAGTAATCGTATTTGATATTTTAGTCACCATGGATTAATTGTGTGAAGAAACAGTAGAGGAACGAGATAGCATCTTTCAGTTACGAAGTACTAAATTCTGTCAGCGACATTTGTTTTTGTAGTATCTGTTTGACTCTAGGAAACAGAAATTAAAGATAGACTTGCTATTCCTTAATATTAAGTGGATTTCATCCGAGGGAACACACAGATAGAAAGGATTCATTTTTTAAATAATAGACAGCGTCCCTGGGTGGGCTTGAACCACCAACCTTTCGGTACCCATCAGTATAAGAGGTAATAGCCGAACGCGCTGACCGATTGCGCCACAGAGACCGACACGGACTATGGTTTGTTAATTTGTTTTTATAAAAGATTCGAAATGTCCAATATTTTTTGGTAATCTGCATTAAATTACATTGGTTTCAAATGATTTTCTCAACACAACAAAACACATAATTTATAAATTTAAGAAAGAATTACATGAAGTATTTAAAATACTGACCTCGAAGACAGCATGGATATTAGTTCAGTGGAGAGAGTAGGTCATTTCTGCCGATATCCCAGATGAACTAGGCGTTAGGATTTCAGGCTCTCACCCATGCGGCCCGGGTTCTATTCCCGGTCTGGGAAACTCTTTATACCAAATATTTTAAATTTTTGATTTCTTTCAGAAGGATCATTAGTGAGGTTTTATATGCCAAATCATTGATTGTTACAGTTGTAAAAGCGACAGTGACTGGGTAGGTTGTTCGTGAAGAACCATGTGGCCATTACAGTGTCAGCCTTATAATAAATTAATTTTGGATAGGAATAGTTTTTCAGTGATATTTCCAACATAAAACAAAGATATCAGCTGTATACAGAAGACAGAAGTACATGAAGTATTTCAAATAATGACGAAGAAAACTACGCGGATATTACTTCAGTAGCGCTACATTGAGGTAACACCAATTTATTAGATAATACTTCTGCCAAAGTAATCGTATTTGATATTTTAGTCACCATGGATTAATTGTGTGAAGAAACAGTAGAGGAACGAGATAGCATCTTTCAGTTACGAAGTACTAAATTCTGTCAGCGACATTTGTTTTTGTAGTATCTGTTTGACTCTAGGAAACAGAAATTAAAGATAGACTTGCTATTCCTTAATATTAAGTGGATTTCATCCGAGGGAACACACAGATAGAAAGGATTCATTTTTTAAATAATAGACAGCGTCCCTGGGTGGGCTTGAACCACCAACCTTTCGGTACCCATCAGTATAAGAGGTAATAGCCGAACGCGCTGACCGATTGCGCCACAGAGACCGACACGGACTATGGTTTGTTAATTTGTTTTTATAAAAGATTCGAAATGTCCAATATTTTTTGGTAATCTGCATTAAATTACATTGGTTTCAAATGATTTTCTCAACACAACAAAACACATAATTTATAAATTTAAGAAAGAATTACATGAAGTATTTAAAATACTGACCTCGAAGACAGCATGGATATTAGTTCAGTGGAGAGAGTAGGTCATTTCTGCCGATATCCCAGATGAACTAGGCGTTAGGATTTCAGGCTCTCACCCATGCGGCCCGGGTTCTATTCCAGGTCTGGGAAACTCTTTATACCAAATCATTGATTGTTACAGTTGTAAAAGCGACAGTGACTGGGTAGGTTGTTCGTGAAGAACCATGTGGCCATTACAGTGTCAGCCTTATAAAAAATTAATTTTTGATAGGAATAGTTTTTCAGTGATATTTCCAACATAAAACAAAGATATCAGCTGTATACAGAAGACAGAAGTACATGAAGTATTTCAAATAATGACGAAGAAAACTACGCGGATATTACTTCAGTAGCGCTACATTGAGGTAACACCAATTTATTAGATAATACTTCTGCCAAGGGAATCGTATTCCCAGATGGTCTAGGGGTTAGGATTCCTGGCTTTCACCCAGGCGGCCCGGGTTCGATTCCCGGTCTGGGAAACTTTTCTTCAAACAAAGATCAGGTAGGTCAGTTTTAGTTTTGAAACGTCAGAAAGATAATGGTGAAGCTTTACTCTTTAGGCTGTATTTCTCGAGTGACTAAAGAATATATTACCTTAACAAAAACTTTCCAGAATGTGATTAGTGGGGTTTAACCTGATAATTTATCGATTTAACTGTTGTAGTTGTTAAGGAGGATGATCGTAAAGATGCATGCAAATATGGGAATGTCACGAGTACAATAATATAACAGCACAACACTTTCACCTAACTTCAAGTCCGTGTCATTCTTTGAGATTAACGGTTATTAAGACACTGGCCAGTACGGGGATCGAACCCGCGACATTCGCATTATTAGCACGACGCTCTAACCAACTGAGCTAACCGGCCATATGTTCTATTGAATATACTCAGCCAATTTCATTAAGACTCTTACAGTAATTGTCTTCAAAAAGGAAGTTGTGAAATGTTATTTTTTTAACTAAGAAAGTACTTTTCTCACACGAGTCAAAAGCGCTGATAGGAAAGTACTGAAATCGCCGTTGGGCTATTCCTTGTGGAAAAGTGGAATTCTTCTAAGCATATAGAGTGAGGGAGAAGTTTTTCATTTGATATTTTAGTCACCATGGATTAATTGTGTGAAGAAACAGTAGAGGAACGAGATAGCATCTTTCAGTTACGAAGTACTAAATTCTATCAGCGACATTTGTTTTTGTAGTATCTGTTTGACTCTAGGAAACAGAAATTAAAGATAGACTTGCTATTCCTTAATATTAAATGGATTTCATCCGAGGGAACACACAGATAGAAAGGATTCATTTTTTAAATAATAGACAGCGTCCCTGGGTGGGCTTGAACCACCAACCTTTCGGTACCCATCAGTATTAGAGGTAACAGCCGAACGCGCTGACCGATTGCGCCACAGAGACCGACACGGAATATGGTTTGTTAATTTGTTTTTATAAAAGATTCGAAATGTCCAATATTTTTTGGTAATCTGCATTAAATTACATTGGTTTCAAATGATTTTCTCAACACAACAAAACACATAATTTATAAATTTAAGAAAGAATTACATGAAGTATTTAAAATACTGACCTCGAAGACAGCATGGATATTAGTTCAGTGGAGAGAGTTGGTCATTTCTGCCGATATCCCAGATGAACTAGGCGTTAGGATTTCAGGCTCTCACCCATGCGGCCCGGGTTCTATTCCCGGTCTGGGAAACTCTTTATACCAAATATTTTAAATTTTTGATTTCGTTCACAAGGATCATTCGTGAGGTTTTATATGTCAAATCATTGATTGTTACAGTTGTAAAAGCGACAGTGGCTTGGTAGGTTGTTCGTGAAGAACCATGTGGCCATTACAGTGTCAGCCTTATAATAAATTAATTTTGGATAGGAATAGTTTTTCAGTGATACTTCCAACATAAAACAAAGATATCAGCTGTATACAGAAGACAGAAGTACATGAAGTATTTCAAATAATGACGAAGAAAACTACGCGGATATTACTTCAGTAGCGCTACATTGAGGTAACACCAATTTATTAGATAATACTTCTGCCAAAGTAATCGTATTTGATATTTTAGTCACCATGGATTAATTGTGTGAAGAAACAGTAGAGGAACGAGATAGCATCTTTCAGTTACGAAGTACTAAATTCTGTCAGCGACATTTGTTTTTGTAGTATCTGTTTGACTCTAGGAAACAGAAATTAAAGATAGACTTGCTATTCCTTAATATTAAGTGGATTTCATCCGAGGGAACACACAGATAGAAAGGATTCATTTTTTAAATAATAGACAGCGTCCCTGGGTGGGCTTGAACCACCAACCTTTCGGTACCCATCAGTATAAGAGGTAATAGCCGAACGCGCTGACCGATTGCGCCACAGAGACCGACACGGACTATGGTTTGTTAATTTGTTTTTATAAAAGATTCGAAATGTCCAATATTTTTTGGTAATCTGCATTAAATTACATTGGTTTCAAATGATTTTCTCAACACAACAAAACACATAATTTATAAATTTAAGAAAGAATTACATGAAGTATTTAAAATACTGACCTCGAAGACAGCATGGATATTAGTTCAGTGGAGAGAGTAGGTCATTTCTGCCGATATCCCAGATGAACTAGGCGTTAGGATTTCAGGCTCTCACCCATGCGGCCCGGGTTCTATTCCAGGTCTGGGAAACTCTTTATACCAAATCATTGATTGTTACAGTTGTAAAAGCGACAGTGACTGGGTAGGTTGTTCGTGAAGAACCATGTGGCCATTACAGTGTCAGCCTTTTAAAAAATTAATTTTTGATAGGAATAGTTTTTCAGTGATATTTCCAACATAAAACAAAGATATCAGCTGTATACAGAAGACAGAAGTACATGAAGTATTTCAAATAATGACGAAGAAAACTACGCGGATATTACTTCAGTAGCGCTACATTGAGGTAACACCAATTTATTAGATAATACTTCTGCCAAGGGAATCGTATTCCCAGATGGTCTAGGGGTTAGGATTCCTGGCTTTCACCCAGGCGGCCCGGGTTCGATTCCCGGTCTGGGAAACTTTTCTTCAAACAAAGATCAGGTAGGTCAGTTTTAGTTTTGAAACGTCAGAAAGATAATGGTGAAGCTTTACTCTTTAGGCTGTATTTCTCGAGTGACTAAAGAATATATTACCTTAACAAAAACTTTCCAGAATGTGATTAGTGGGGTTTAACCTGATAATTTATCGATTTAACTGTTGTAGTTGTTAAGGAGGATGATCGTAAAGATGCATGCAAATATGGGAATGTCACGAGTACAATAATATAACAGCACAACACTTTCACCTAACTTCAAGTCCGTGTCATTCTTTGAGATTAACGGTTATTAAGACACTGGCCAGTACGGGGATCGAACCCGCGACATTCGCATTATTAGCACGACGCTCTAACCAACTGAGCTAACCGGCCATATGTTCTATTGAATATACTCAGCCAATTTCATTAAGACTCTTACAGTAATTGTCTTCAAAAAGGAAGTTGTGAAATGTTATTTTTTTAACTAAGAAAGTACTTTTCTCACACGAGTCAAAAGCGCTGATAGGAAAGTACTGAAATCGCCGTTGGGCTATTCCTTGTGGAAAAGTGGAATTCTTCTAAGCATATAGAGTGAGGGAGAAGTTTTTCATTTGATATTTTAGTCACCATGGATTAATTGTGTGAAGAAACAGTAGAGGAACGAGATAGCATCTTTCAGTTACGAAGTACTAAATTCTATCAGCGACATTTGTTTTTGTAGTATCTGTTTGACTCTAGGAAACAGAAATTAAAGATAGACTTGCTATTCCTTAATATTAAATGGATTTCATCCGAGGGAACACACAGATAGAAAGGATTCATTTTTTAAATAATAGACAGCGTCCCTGGGTGGGCTTGAACCACCAACCTTTCGGTACCCATCAGTATTAGAGGTAACAGCCGAACGCGCTGACCGATTGCGCCACAGAGACCGACACGGAATATGGTTTGTTAATTTGTTTTTATAAAAGATTCGAAATGTCCAATATTTTTTGGTAATCTGCATTAAATTACATTGGTTTCAAATGATTTTCTCAACACAACAAAACACATAATTTATAAATTTAAGAAAGAATTACATGAAGTATTTAAAATACTGACCTCGAAGACAGCATGGATATTAGTTCAGTGGAGAGAGTTGGTCATTTCTGCCGATATCCCAGATGAACTAGGCGTTAGGATTTCAGGCTCTCACCCATGCGGCCCGGGTTCTATTCCCGGTCTGGGAAACTCTTTATACCAAATATTTTAAATTTTTGATTTCGTTCACAAGGATCATTCGTGAGGTTTTATATGTCAAATCATTGATTGTTACAGTTGTAAAAGCGACAGTGGCTTGGTAGGTTGTTCGTGAAGAACCATGTGGCCATTACAGTGTCAGCCTTATAATAAATTAATTTTGGATAGGAATAGTTTTTCAGTGATACTTCCAACATAAAACAAAGATATCAGCTGTATACAGAAGACAGAAGTACATGAAGTATTTCAAATAATGACGAAGAAAACTACGCGGATATTACTTCAGTAGCGCTACATTGAGGTAACACCAATTTATTAGATAATACTTCTGCCAAAGTAAGCGTATTCCCAGATGGTCTAGGGGTTAGGATTCCTGGCTTTCACCCAGGCGGCCCGGGTTCGATTCCCGGTCTGGGAAACTTTTCTTCAAACAAAGATCAGGTAGGTCAGTTTTAGTTTTGAAACGTCAGAAAGATAATGGTGAAGCTTTACTCTTTAGGCTGTATTTCTCGAGTGACTAAAGAATATATTACCTTAAAAAAAACTTTCCAGAATGTGATTAGTGGGGTTTAACCTGATAATTTATCGATTTAACTGTTGTAGTTGTTAAGGAGGATGATCGTAAAGATGCATGCAAATATGGGAATGTCACGAGTACAATAATATAACAGCACAACACTTTCACCTAACTTCAAGTCCGTGTCATTCTTTGAGATTAACGGTTAATAAGACACTGGCCAGTACGGGGATCGAACCCGCGACATTCGCGTTATTAGCAAGACGCTCTAACCAACTGAGCTAACCGGCCATATGTTCTATTGAATATACTCAGCCAATTTCATTAAGACTCTTACAGTAATTGTCTTCAAAAAGGAAGTTGTGAAATGTTATTTTTTTAACTAAGAAAGTACTTTTCTCACACGAGTCAAAAGCGCTGATAGGAAAGTACTGAAATCGCCGTTGGGCTATTCCTTGTGGAAAAGTGGAATTCGTCTAAGCATATAGAGTGAGGGAGAAGTTTTTCATTTGATATTTTAGTCACCATGGATTAATTGTGTGAAGAAACAGTAGAGGAACGAGATAGCATCTTTCAGTTACGAAGTACTAAATTCTGTCAGCGACATTTGTTTTTGTAGTATCTGTTTGACTCTAGGAAACAGAAATTAAAGATAGACTTGCTATTCCTTAATATTAAATAGATTTCATCCGAGGGAACACACAGATAGAAAGGATTCATTTTTTAAATAATAGACAGCGTCCCTGGGTGGGCTTGAACCACCAACCTTTCGGTACCCATCAGTATAAGAGGTAACAGCCGAACGCGCTGACCGATTGCGCCACAGAGACCGACTCGGACTATTGTTTGTTAATTTGTTTTTATAAAAGATTCGAAATGTCCAATATTTTTTGGTAATCTGCATTAAATTACATTGGTTTTAAATGATTTTCTCAACACAACAAAACACATAATTTATAAATTTAAGAAAGAATTACATGGAGTATTTAAAATACTGACCTCGAAGACAGCATGGATATTAGTTCAGTGGAGAGAGTAGGTCATTTCTGCCGATATCCCAGATGAACTAGGTGTTAGGATTTCAGGCTCTCACCCATGCGGCCCGGGTTCTATTCCCGGTCTGGGAAACTCTTTACACCAAATATTTTAAATTTTTGATTTCTTTCAGAAGGATCATTAGTGAGGTTTTATATGTCAAATCATTGATTGTTACAGTTGTAAAAGCGACAGTGACTTGGTAGGTTGTTCGTGAAAAACCATGTGGCCATTACAGTGTCAGCCTTATAATAAATTAATTTTGGATAGGAATAGTTTTTCAGTGATATTTCCAACATAAAACAAAGATATCAGCTGTATACAGAAGACAGAAGTACATGAAGTATTTCAAATAATGACGAAGAAAACTACGCGGATATTACTTCAGTAGCGCTACATTGAGGTAACACCAATTTATTAGATAATACTTCTGCCAAAGTAATCGTATTCCCAGATGGTCTAGGGGTTAGGATTCCTGGCTTTCACCCAGGCGGCCCGGGTTCGATTCCCGGTCTGGGAAACTTTTCTTCAAACAAAGATCAGGTAGTTTTAGTTTTGAAACGTCAGAAAGATAATGGTGAAGCTTTACTCTTTAGGCTGTATTTCTCGAGTGACTAAAGAATATATTACCTTAACAAAAACTTTCCAGAATGTGATTAGTGGGGTTTAACCTGATAATTTATCGATTTCACTGTTGTAGTTGTTAAGGAGGATGATCGTAAAGATGCATGCAAATATCGGAATGTCACGAGTACAATAATATAACAGCACAACACTTTCACCTAACTTCAAGCCCGCGTCATTCTTTGAGATTAACGGCTAATAAGACACTGGCCAGTACGGGGATCAAACCCGCGACATTCGCGTTATTAGCACGACGCTCTAAACAACTGAGCTAACCGGCCATATGTTCTATTGAATATACTCAGCCAATTTCATTAAGACTCTTACAGTAATTGTCTTCAAAAAGGAAGTTGTGAAATGTTATTTTTTTAACTAAGAAAGTACTTTTCTCACACGAGTCAAAAGCGCTGATAGGAAAGTACTGAAATCGCCGTTGGGCTATTCCTTGTGGAAAAGTGGAATTCGTCTAAGCATATAGAGTGAAGGAGAAGTTTTTTATTTGATATTTTAGTCACCATGGATTAATTGTGTGAAGAAACAGTAGAGGAACGAGATAGCATCTTTCAGTTACGAAGTACTAAATTCTGTCAGCGACATTTGTTTTTGTAGTATCTGTTTGACTCTAGGAAACAGAAATTAAAGATAGACTTGCTATTCCTTAATATTAAATGGATTTCATCCGAGGGAACACACAGATAGAAAGGATTCATTTTTTAAATAATAGACAGCGTCCCTGGGTGGGCTTGAACCACCAACCTTTCGGTACCCATCAGTATAAGAGGTAACAGCCGAACGCGCTGACCGATTGTGCCACAGAGACCGACACGGAATATGGTTTGTTAATTTGTTTTTATAAAAGATTCGAAATGTCCAATATTTTTTGGTAATCTGAATTAAATTACATTGGTTTTAAATGATTTTCTCAACACAACATAACACATAATTTATAAATTCAAGAAAGAATTACATGAAGTATTTAAAATACTGACCTCAAAGACAGCATGGATATTAGTTCAGTGGAGAGAGTAGGTCATTTCTGCCGATATCCCAGATGAACTAGGCGTTAGGATTTCAGGCTCACACCCATGCGGCCCGGGTTCTATTCCCGGTCTGGGAAACTCTTTATACCAAATATTTTAAATTTTTGATTTCTTTCAGAAGGATCATTAGTGAGGTTTTATATGTCAAATCATTGATTGTTACAGTTGTAAAAGCGACAGTGACTTGGTAGGTTGTTCGTGAAGAACCATGTGGCCATTACAGTGTCAGCCTTATAATAAATTAATTTTGGATAGGAATAGTTTTCCAGTGATATTTCCAACATAAAACAAAGATATCAGATGTATACAGAAGACAGAAGTACATGAAGTATTTCAAATAATGACGAAGAAAACTACGCGGATATTACTTCAGTAGCGCTACATTGAGGTAACACCAATTTATTAGATAATACTTCTGCCAAAGTAATCGTATTCCCAGATGGTCTAGGGGTTAGGATTCCTGGCTTTCACCCAGGCGGCCCGGGTTCGATTCCCGGTCTGGGAAACTTTTCTTCAAACAAAGATCAGGTAGGTCAGTTTTAGTTTTGAAACGTCAGAAAGATAATGGTGAAGCTTTACTCTTTAGGCTGTATTTCTCGAGTGACTAAAGAATATATTACCTTAACAAAAACTTTCCAGAATGTGGGGTTTAACCTGATAATTTATCGATTTCACTGTTGTAGTTGTTAAGGAGGATGATCGTAAAGATGCATGCAAATATGGGAATGTCACGAGTACAATAATATAACAGCACAACACTTTCACCTAACTTCAAGCCCGCGTCATTCTTTGAGATTAACGGCTAATAAGACACTGGCCAGTACGGGGATCGAACCCGCGACATTCGCGTTATTAGCACGACGCTCTAACCAACTGAGCTAACCGGCCATATGTTCTATTGAATATACTCAGCCAGTTTCATTAAGACTCTTACAGTAATTGTCTTCAAAAAGGAAGTTGTGAAATGTTATTTTTTTAACTAAGAAAGTACTTTTTTCACACGAGTCAAAAGCGCTGATAGGAAAGTACTGAAATCGCCGTTGGGCTATTCCTTGTGGAAAAGTGGAATTCGTCTAAGCATATAGAGTGAGGGAGAAGTTTTTCATTTGATATTTTAGTCACCATGGATTAATTGTGTGAAGAAACAGTAGAGGAACGAGATAGCATCTTTCAGTTACGAAGTACTAAATTCTGTCAGCGACATTTGTTTTTGTAGTATCTGTTTGACTCTAGGAAACAGAAATTAAAGATAGACTTGCTATTCCTTAATATTAAATGGATTTCATCCGAGGGAACACACAGATAGAAAGGATTCATTTTTTAAATAATAGACAGCATCCCTGGGTGGGCTTGAACCACCAACCTTTCGGTACCCATCAGTATAAGAGGTAACAGCCGAACGCGCTGACCGATTGCGCCACAGAGACCGACACGGACTATGGTTTGTTAATTTGTTTTTATAAAAGATTCGAAATGTCCAATATTTTTTGGTAATCTGCATTAAATTACATTGGTTTTAAATGATTTTCTCAACACAACAAAACACATAATTTATAAATTTAAGAAAGAATTACATGAAGTATTTAAAATACTGACCTCGAAGACAGCATGGATATTAGTTCAGTGGAGAGAGTAGGTCATTTCTGCCGATATCCCAGATGAACTAGGCGTTAGGATTTCAGGCTCTCACCCATGCGGCCCGGGTTCTATTACCGGTCTGGGAAACTCTTTATACCAAATATTTTAAATTTTTGATTTCTTTCAGAAGGATCATTAGTGAGGTTTTATATGTCAAATCATTGATTGTTACAGTTGTAAAAGCGACAGTGACTTGGTAGGTTGTTCGTGAAGAACCATGTGGCCATTACAGTGTCAGCCTTATAATAAATTAATTTTGGATAGGAATAGTTTTTCAGTGATATTTCCAACATAAAACAAAGATATCAGCTGTATACAGAAGACAGAAGTACATGAAGTATTTCAAATAATGACGAAGAAAACTACGCGGATATTACTTCAGTAGCGCTACATTGAGGTAACACCAATTTATTAGATAATACTTCTGTCAAAGTAATCGTATTCCCAGATGGTCTAGGGGTTAGGATTCCTGGCTTTCACCCAGGCGGCCCAGGTTCGATTCCCGGTCTGGGAAACTTTTCTTCAAACAAAGATCAGGTAGGTCAGTTTTAGTTTTGAAACGTCAGAAAGATAATGGTGAAGCTTTACTCTTTAGGCTGTATTTCTCGAGTGACTAAAGAATATATTACCTTAACAAAAACTTTCCAGAATGTGATTAGTGGGGTTTAACCTGATAATTTATCGATTTAACTGTTGTAGTTGTTAAGGAGGATGATCGTAAAGATGCATGCAAATATGGGAATGTCACGAGTACAATAATATAACAGCACAACACTTTCACCTAACTTCAAGCCCGTGTCATTCTTTGAGATTAACGGCTAATAAGACACTGGCCAGTACGGGGATCGAACCCGCGACATTCGCGTTATTAGCACGACGCTCTAACCAACTGAGCTAACCGGCCATATGTTCTTTTGAATATACTCAGCCAATTTCATTAGGACTCTTACAGTAATTGTCTTCAAAAAGGAAGTTGTGAAATGTTATTTTTTTAACTATGAAAGTACTTTTCTCACACGAGTCAAAAGCGCTGATAGGAAAGTACTGAAATCGCCGTTGGGCTATTCCTTGTGGAAAAGTGGAATTCGTCTAAGCATATAGAGTGAGGGAGAAGTTTTTCATTTGATATTTTAGTCACCATGGATTAATTGTGTGAAGAAACAGTAGAGGAACGAGATAGCATCTTTCAGTTACGAAGTACCAAATTCTGTCAGCGACATTTGTTTTTGTAGTATCTGTTTGACTCTAGGAAACAGAAATTAAAGATAGACTTGCTATTCCTTAATATTAAATGGATTTCATCCGAGGGAACACACAGATAGAAAGGATTCATTTTTTAAATAATAGACAGCGTCCCTGGGTGGGCTTGAACCACCAACCTTTCGGTACCCATCAGTATAAGAGGTAACAGCCGAACGCGCTGACCGATTGCGCCACAGAGACCGACACGGACTATGGTTTGTTAATTTGTTTTTATAAAAGATTCGAAATGTCCAATATTTTTTGGTAATCTGCATTAAATTACATTGGTTTTAAATGATTTTCTCAACACAAAAAAACACATAATTTATAAATTTAAGAAAGAATTACATGAAGTATTTAAAATACTGACCTCGAAGACAGCATGGATATTAGTTCAGTGGAGAGAGTAGGTCATTTCTGCCGATATCCCAGATGAACTAGGCGTTAGGATTTCAGGCTCTCACCCATGCGGCCCGGGTTCTATTCCCGGTCTGGGAAACTCTTTATACCAAATATTTTAAATTTTTGATTTTTTTCAGAAGGATCATTAGTGAGGTTTTATATGTCAAATCATTGATTGTTACAGTTGTAAAAGCGACAGTGACTTGGTAGGTTGTTCGTGAAGAACCATGTGGCCATTACAGTGTCAGCCTTATAATAAATTAATTTTGGATAGGAATAGTTTTTCAGTGATATTTCCAACATAAAACAAAGATATCAGCTGTATACAGAAGACAGAAGTACATGAAGTATTTCAAATAATGACGAAGAAAACTACGCGGATATTACTTCAGTAGCGCTACATTGAGGTAACACCAATTTATTAGATAATACTTCTGCCAAAGTAATCGTATTCCCAGATAGTCTAGGGGTTAGGATTCCTGCCTGTTAGTTGTGGTAGAGCGTTGGTTAAAGCGCCTGTCTGTCAAACAGCATGGATTACGCGAAAGCAGGCAGTGCAACAACAGGGAGAGAAGCAACAACCCGGGACTATTCTGCGGCTGTCGCATCGAACCCACCAGTAGAAACATCACCAGGAGAAGCAAGACCAAGAACGGTTTTCCTCAAAACGGACACGGAATTCACCTTCGCCTCAATAATGGAATTACTGAAAAACAATGAAAAAACTAAGGAATATACAAACGAAATTAAGGGATTATATGAGACCCGCAAGGGCCAATGGATTTTAACGTTTGCACCTACGGACGGTCCAAATAACAGCTGCAGGGAAAGTTTCTTGGAAGCTACACAAGGACAAATTAAAACAGCAGAAGCACAAATCGCTGTACAAATGCCGAGCGATGCATCCGTAAGGATTTCAGTGAAGGATATACCTCACGAAATATCCTATGACAAAGCTGTTCATACGATCAACCAGCTGGGTTGTGGGACAGTAAAGAGTGCTATTAAGAATTGGCACAGAGGGACTGACGTATATAACGGCTACATAGCTTTCATAATAGAGGGTTTTAAAAAGGAACGATTACCAGACTATGTAGTGTTCAAAGGCCTCAAATGTAAAACATATCTTCCGAAAGAACTATACATTCCAAAATGTGGAAGATGTCTACAATCTGGACACACATTCATAGACTGTAATAACGAGCCTGTCTGCAGATATTGTAGACAGGCTGGACATTTACAAAAGGACTGCCAAACAAAAGCTAGAGACTTTCCAGTCATAGGAAATTACACAAAAACCTGGACTTTTCCCAAACAAAGGAGGACGCAACAGATAATTCCTACAAATTCACATAGCAAAACAAAACAAAACAATGGAAACACCAAGCAAAACCGACCGGTAATTACACCTAATCAGGTTAATTGCCAATCAACCGAAGAAATTACACCTACAAAGAACAAACAGGAAACAACGCAGGGTGGCAAGGATAAATCCATCTCCGAATTTTCTCCGTCGGCCTCTGAACTACGTGAAATAAGTGACTGGTCGGAATGTGAAGATGTCGGAATCACAACAAGTCCGAGTCAAACCCCCCAAAAAGACGCGCAACTTGGAGAATCGCCCAAAGTCGCACAACCTGGAAATACCCATCAAACACCTAAACAACCGGAACCGAGCAGAAAACTGAAACAAACTTCGACCATCGGCAATACGCCTTTCCACCCTCCACCGAAAGGGAAGGCCTATGTTAAAGTCATGGTCCATAAATATGAAGCGCACGACACAACAACGTCTTTATTTAGCGACGTTCCGGATGAAATTCTCTCTGCCCCAGCAGTTCTAGGAAATAACGAACACATAGTAGATCTGACGGACGCAAACCTGGACAACTCCGACATGAACAATAAAAGAAATAGAGAATCGTCATCGGAATCATCCTTTTCGGCTACAACCGAAACAAAATTAACTGGAAAAAATAAAAAAGGAAAGCGTAAGTGAATGAAACTTTTAAAATTTTCAGAAACTGCTTTTTATACGTCTACTGACGTACAAACTTATAAACTATAATTCGGGATATTATTTGCTTATACCATAAATAGTAGCATACACCTTTTTACTAGGTATATATGGCTAAGGTGAAGATTGTTTCCATGAACGTAAATGGTCTACAACACCATAGATATGAGTTGGACAAATTTATAGAAACGGATAAGCCGAATGTCCTTTGTATACAAGAGGCCCATAAGGTCGACAAGGCCCTCATGACCCAGTGGGCGAATGATAAAAAATATAATATATATTATAATACTCTGGATAGGAATGAAGGTTTCCATACCTCTTACAGGCAAGGCACGTTGATAATGGTTAAAGTTTGTGATACCATATTGCCACCAACTTACACCACACATATCACACATCGGTGCGATAGTATAGAAATAGAAATGGACAAGCGGATGATCAAGATATTCAATGTTTACGCCCCGGCGAAAAACGGCCCTCATAAAACGGAGTTCTACCAAAATCTCGCCAACATTCTAAGTAATTACTGCGAATCAAATTACTTAATAATAGTCGGAGATTTCAATGCCGTCCTGGACATTCGTGACGTCACAAATGCCAACAACTTCAAAATGCGACCCCCTGAGAAAATCTTCCGAAAATTCGTCCTACAGAACAATATATTCGATACCTACCGTGCAAAATATCCAAACAAACAAATCTATACCTTCCACTTCAAATCGCAAGGACGGAGAATAGACCGGATATATAACTCGGCCAATGTAAATAGCATCATTTCGGACATAACCCATATACCCAACACTGTTTCGGATCACATACTATGCCCACAAATTACACTAGAACAAACCAAAAAGGTTCGATGGGGCAAAGGAACGTGGCGCAAACACCGCGCTATATAAGGACCCCACGTATATCACCATCATCTAAAATACATATAAAGACGCACTCACGGATATCGAAAACTTTGATTACTTGTCGGACTGTTGGGACTATGTGAAAAAGAGGGTTAAAAAACAAACCATTGCCTACTCGAAATTCCGGACACGTGACCACAATAATAGCTTAATGCAAATTCGAAAAAGATATGATATACTAATCAATGAGGGGAAAGCGGAAAACATGATCGAAATCAAAAGGCTAAAATCGCAGATCGAGATAATTCAAGATGAACGAAACAAAAGGGACATACTAATGGCAAAAATGAAAAACCTTGAAGAAGGGGAAAGGCCCACCAAAACCTTTTATGAAAAAATCCGGCGCAGATCTAGGCAAACAACAATAGAAGAGCTGGTGACAAATGACCAAAATGTAAAAACAAATCCCGGGGAGATCATATCAATAGTAGAAAGTTTCTATAAGAACCTATGGGGCAAAGAGAATATAACGCAAGAACAATACCAAAATCGTTATCTAAACTTAATGGGCTCTTCTAAAATTGCAGATGAGGATAATATCATACTAGAAAGCTATATCTCACAAGAAGAGGTATATAGGGCGATAAAATTTATGGGAAACGATAAATCCCCAGGATTTGATGGTCTATCCAAAGAATTCTACCTGACCTTCTGGAACTCTATTAAAAAGCAATTTACTCAACTTATGAATAACATATTATATTTCGGCCAAATACCAAAATCTGCTACCATAGCGAAAGTTAAATTAGTATACAAGAAGGGAGACAAAACAAATTTAAAAAATTGGAGGCCAATCACAACGCTCAATGCAGACTATAAAATCCTATCAAGAATCCTTGTTAAACAATTAGAACCAGTACTAAACAAAATCATAAGTCCATCCCAGAAATGCGCACTCAAGCAAAGATGTATGGAAGATGTTCATTATAACATAGACGCTATAATTAGACACTGCAAAATGAAAAATATCCCCGGTTCACTAATAATAATAGACAATCTTAAAGCTTTTGATAGAGTGAATCATGACTTCTTATTTAAAATTTTACATCAAATTGGACTTGGAAATAGAATTTCAAAAGCAATTAAAAGCATGTATTACGGAATTAAAAGTCAGGTAGATGTAAACGGTAGACTCACGCAGGAAATCGATATAGGGCAAGGAATTAGGCAAGGATGCCCGTTAAGTATGCTTCTCTACGCCATCAATATAGAGCCCCTAGCAAGATCGGTACAATTAAATGCCAATATACATGGTATCCAACTGGGGAGATACGAGCATAAACTCGATCAGTTTGCTGATGATATCACGTTCGCAGTTAGAGATCAATTATCTATTACAGAAATCTTTCACGAGCTAGACAATTTCCATTTAGCAACAGGACAAAAAATAAATAAAGATAAGACCGAAATTCTCTGTATTACAAAAGAATCGCATAATTTAGTGAACAATTCGCCACATGGGAACTACATAAAACAAAACACCATAATACTTGGAATACAATTTGGAAATATGGACTTAAACAATATGTGGCAGGCAATCGAAAATAAGATGATACGAACCCTAAATTACGTTAAGCTGCGAAAACTCACCTGGTATGGTAAACTGATATCAATCAACTCCATGATTATGTCTGTCATAATCTTCCATACGAGAGTAAAGAGAATCCCGAAAACGTATATAAAGAAAATCGAGAGTGCGCTGTTTAAGTTCCTCTGGCACCCGCAAAAGATAGAGGCCATTAGCAGAAAATCGCTACAAAGAATGTGGAACGATGGTGGGATCAATATGATTGATGTTGATGCAAAAATAAAGGCATGTGCAGTGGAAAAAATGAGATACATCGTGGGTAACGAACCCCTAACTCAATTTTGGCAAATAGAGGCATTATACTCTTTGGGATCCAGAGTCAAGCAAATTAACAAGGATAGATACACCAACGCAATGCCCCACAGCAATACTATTCCGGAGCAATGGGCATACATCCTCGACATCTATAAAGAATTGAATTTCTCGCAATCCACCTGGGAGGTTGCAAGACATAAAGACCTGTACATGAAATTGAAGAACAACAGGACAGCCAAAGAAAAACAACAGCTGCTGAATGTGAATTGGGAAGAAGCTCACCTATTTAACCATGATTATAAAAATAAGTTTACTAACGCGGAACGAATAATCTCGTATCGCATTATAAGAGAGGGGTACATATTCGGCGATCGCTTGAGGGGAATGTCCCTCAGGTATGATGCTCTCGGAAACTTAAAAATATTAGGCTGCAAATTTTGCAAAGGGCCTGTAGACAATACAGGACATATAATTATAAACTGTAAATCAACGAGGAAATATGCAGTAAAACTTTTAAAAATTCTTAACAGCGTACTAAGCAACTCCATCAAAATAACTCCGAAGGAAATATTCTACAATAGTTACAGGGGGCATAACCGAATAGTAGTCACCAAATGTTATGTAATATGGAAAAAGAACTTAATTGGCACCAAAATAAGACTGGATATCCAAAATAAATATTTGACCCCTATGGACGATGATATAATTTCAAAAACAATATCTCACTTTACGCAATTTTTAAACACAATGGAGAACACTTTTACTAACCTTATTTTTCTCGGAATAGTAAATAACTGGAAGGAGATCCTAAATGGATATTCAGCTACATAACGCAATCCACCATAAACAAAAGCATATCTGCCCAAGTGGACTCTGCAATTTTATCCATTTTTTATGTCGGAAATACCATCACATATTAAGCGGACGTGATGAATCAGAAGCTTCACGGTGGATGTCATGCTGTGTGCGTGTTAAGCGTCACGCAGTATGTACGGAAGCCGGGGGGCGGAAGTTGAGCTATGCTATGCATGGTGCAGACGGAAGCCCTGGGCGAAAGTTATGCTGTGACATACAGTGTATACCGAACCCCGGGGTGGAAGTTTGTGCTGTGCAATGGCGCGGCAGATACTGAAGCCTCCATAAGCTTATGACTGCTGCTTATGCAGTGGCATGCTTATGAAGCGTTATACCGATAGGACACGGATATGACGTGGCATTAGACACTGATCTGTGCCTTGGAAAATTCTGATCCGCATAACTCATTGTCTAGGTCTGGGAAACTTTTCTTCAAACAAAGATCAGGTAGGTCAGTTTTAGTTTTAAAACGTCAGAAAGATAATGGTGAAGCTTTACTCTTTAGGCTGTATTTCTCGAGTGACTAAAGAATATATTACCTTAACAAAAACTTTCCAGAATGTGATTAGTGGGGTTTAACCTGATAATTTATCGATTTAACTGTTGTAGTTGTTAAGGAGGATGATCGTAAAGATGCATGCAAATATGGGAATGTCACGAGTACAATAATATAACAGCACAACACTTTCACCTAACTTCAAGCCCGTGTCATTCTTTGAGATTAACGGTTAATAAGACACTGGCCAGTACGGGGATCGAACCCGCGACATTCGCGTTATTAGCACGACGCTCTAACCAACTGAGCTAACCGGCCATATGTTCTATTGAATATACTCAGCCAATTTCATTAAGACTCTTACAGTAATTGTCTTCAAAAAGGAAGTTGTGAAATGTTATTTTTTTACCTAAGAAAGTACTTTTCTCACACGAGTCAAAAGCGCTGATAGGAAAGTACTGAATTCGCCGTTGGGCTATTCCTTGTGGAAAAGTGGAATTCGTCTAAGCATATAGAGTGAGGGAGAAGTTTTTCATTTGATATTTTAGTCACCATGGATTAATTGTGTGAAGAAACAGTAGAGGAACGAGATAGCATCTTTCAGTTACGAAGTACTAAATTCTGTCAGCGACATTTGTTTTTGTAGTATCTGTTTGACTCTAGGAAACAGAAATTAAAGATAGACTTGCTATTCCTTAATATTAAATGGATTTCATCCGAGGGAACACACAGATAGAAAGGATTCATTTTTTAAATAATAGACAGCGTCCCTGGGTGGGCTTGAACCACCAACCTTTCGGTACCCATCAGTATAAGAGGTAACAGCCGAATGCGCTGACCGATTGCGCCACAGAGACCGACACGGACTACGGTTTGTTAATTTGTTTTTATAAAAGATTCGAAATGTCCAATATTTTTTGGTAATCTGCATTAAATTACATTGGTTTTAAATGATTTTCTAAACACAACAAAACACATAATTTATAAATTTAAGAAAGAATTACATGAAGTATTTAAAATACTGACCTCGAAGACAGCATGGATATTAGTTCAGTGGAGAGAGTAGGTCATTTCTGCCGATATCCCAGATGAACTAGGCGTTAGGATTTCAGGCTCTCACCCATGCGGCCCGGGTTCTATTCCCGGTCTGGGAAACTCTTTATACCAAATATTTTAAATTTTTGATTTCTTTCAGAAGGATCATTAGTGAGGTTTTATATGTCAAATCATTGATTGTTACAGTTGTAAAAGCGACAGTGACTGGGTAGGTTGTTCGTGAAGAACCATGTGTCCATTACAGTGTCAGCCTTATAATAAATTAATTTTGGATTGGAATAGTTTTTCAGTGATATTTCCAACATAAAACAAAGATATCAGCTGTATACAGAAGACAGAAGTACATGAAGTATTTCAAATACTGACGAAGAAAACTACGCGGATATTACTTCAGTAGCGCTACATTGAGGTAACACCAATTTATTAGATAATACTTCTGCCAAAGTAATCGTATTCCCAGATGGTCTAGGGGTTAGGATTCCTGGCTTTCACCCAGGCGGCCCGGGTTCGATTCCCGGTCTGGGAAACTTTTCTTCAAACAAAAATCAGGTAGGTCAGTTTTAGTTTTGAAACGTCAGAAAGATGATGGTGAAGCTTTACTCTTTAGGCTGTATTTCTCGAGTGACTAAAGAATATATTACCTTAACAAAAACTTTCCAGAATGTGATTAGTGGGGTTTAACCTGATAATTTATCGATTTAACTGTTGTAGTTGTTAAGGAGGATGATCGTAAAGATGCATGCAAATATGGGAATGTCACGAGTACAATAATATAACAGCACAACACTTTCACCTAACTTCAAGTCAGGTGTCATTCTTTGAGATTAACGGTTAATAAGACACTGGCCAGTACGGGGATCCAACCCGCGACATTCGCGTTATTAGCACGACGCTCTAACCAACTGAGCTAACGGCCATATGTTCTATTGAATATACTCAGCCAATTTCATTAAGACTCTTACAGTAATTGTCTTCAAAAAGGAAGTTGTGAAATGTTATTTTTTTAACTAAGAAAGTACTTTTCTCACACGAGTCAAAAGCGCTGATAGGAAAGTACTAAAATCGCCGTTGGGCTATTCCTTGTGGAAAAGTGGAATTCGTCTAAGCATATAGAGTGAGGGAGAAGTTTTTCATTTGATATTTTAGTCACCATGGATCAATTGTGTGAAGAAACAGTAGAGGAACGAGATAGCATCTTTCAGTTACGAAGTATTAAATTCTGTCAGCGACATTTGTTTTTTTATATCTGTTTGACTCTAGGAAACAGAAATTAGAGATAGACTTGCTATTCCTTAATATTAAATGGATTTCATCCGAGGGAACACACAGATAGAAAGGATTCATTTTTTAAATAATAGACAGCGTCCCTGGGTGGGCTTGAACCACCAACCTTTCGGTACCCATCAGTATAAGAGGTAACAGCCGAACGCGCTGACCGATTGCGCCACAGAGACCGACAGGGACTATGGTTTGTTAATTTGTTTTTATAAAAGATTCGAAATGTCCAATATTTTTTGGTAATCTGAATTAAATTAGATTGGTTTTAAATGATTTTCTCAACACAACAAAACACATAATTTATAAATTTAAGAAAGAATTACATGAAGTATTTAAAATACTGACCTCGAAGACAGCATGGATATTAGTTCAGTGGAGAGAGTAGGTCATTTCTGCCGATATCCCAGATGGACTAGGCGTTAGGATTTAAGGCTCTCACCCATGCGGCCCGGGTTCTATTCCCGGTCTGGGAAACTCTTTATACCAAATATTTTAAATTTTTGATTTCTTTCAGAGGGATCATTAGTGAGGTTTTATATGTCAAATCATTGATTGTTACAGTTGTAAAAGCGACAGTAACTGGGTAGGTTGTTCGTGAAGAACCATGTGGCCATTACAGTGTCAGCCTTATAATAAATTAATTTTGGATAGGAATAGTTTTTCAGTGATATTTCCAACATAAAACAAAGACATCAGCTGTATATAGAAGACAGAAGTACATGAAGTATTTCAAATACTGACGAAGAAAACTACGCGGATATTACTTCAGTAGCGCTACATTGAGGTAACACCAATTTATTAGATAATACTTCTGCCAAAGTAATCGTATTCCCAGATGGTCTAGGGGTTAGGATTCCTGGCTTTCACCCAGGCGGCCCGGGTTCGATTCCCGGTCTGGGAAACTTTTCTTCAAACAAAGATCAGGTAGGTCAGTTTTAGTTTTGAAACGTCAGAAAGATAATGGTGAAGCTTTACTCTTTAGGCTGTATTTCTCGAGTGACTAAAGAATATATTACCTTAACAAAAACTTTCCAGAATGTGATTAGTGGGGATTAACCTGATAATTTATCGATTTAACTGTTGTAGTTGTTAAGAAGGATGATGGTAAAGATGCATGCAAATATGGGAATGTCACGAGTACAATAATATAACAGCACAACACTGTCACCTAACTTCAAGTCACGTGTCATTCTTTGAGATTAACGGTTAAACAGACACTGGCCAGTATGGGGATCGAACCCGCGACATTCGCGTTATTAGCACGACGCTCTAACCAACTGAGCTGAGCGGCCATATGTTCTATTGAATATACTCAGCCAATTTCATTATGACTCTTAGAGTAATTGTCTTCAAAAAGGAAGTTGTTAAATTTTATTTTTTTAACTAAGAAAGTACTTATCTCACACGAGTCAAAAGCGCTGATAGGAAAGGACTAAAATCGCCGTTGGGCTATTCCTTATGGAAAAGTGGAATTCGTCTAAGCATATAGAGTGAGGGAGAAGTTTTTCATTTGATATTTTAGTCACCATCGATTAATTGTGTGAAGAAACAGTAGAGGAACGAGACAGCATCTTTCAGTTACGAAGTACTAAATTCTGTCAGCGACATTTGCCTTTGTAGTATCTGTTTGACTCTAGGAAACAGAAATTAAAGATAGGCTTGCTATTCCTTAATATTAAATGGATTTCATCCAAGGGAACACACAGATAGAATGGATTCATTTTTTAAATAATAGACAGCGTCCCTGGGTGGGCTTGAACCACCAACCTTTCGGTACCCATCAGTATAAGAGGTAACAGCCGAACGCGCCGACCGATTGCGCCACAGAGACCGACACGGACTATGGTTTGTTAATTTGTTTTTATAAAAGATTCGAAATGTCCAATATTTTTTGGTAATCTGCATTAAATTACATTGGTTTTAAATGATTTTCTCAACACAACAAAACACATAATTTATACATTTAAGAAAGAATTACATGAAGTATTTAAAATACTGACCTCGAAGACAGCATGGATATTAGTTCAGTGGAGAGAGTAGGTCATTTCTGCCGATATCCCAGATGGACTAGGCGTTACGATTTCAGGCTCTCACCCATGCGGACGGGTTCTATTACCGGCCTGGGAAACTCTTTATACCAAATATTTTAAATTTTTGATTTCTTTCAGAAGGATCATTAGTGAGGTTTTATATGTCAAATCATTGATTGTTACAGTTGTATAAGCGACAGTGACTGGGTAGGTTGTTCGTGAAGAACCATGTGGCCATTACAGTGTCAGCTTTATAATAAATTAATTTAGGATAGGAATAGTTTTTCAGTGATATTTCCAACATAAAACAAAGACATCAGCTGTATACAGAAAACAGAAGTACATGAAGTATTTCAAATACTGGCGAAGAAAACTACTCGGATATTACTTCAGTAGCGCTACATTGAGGTAACACCACTTTATTAGATAATACTTCTGCCAAAGTAATCGTATTCCCAGATGATCTAGGGGTTAGGATTCCTGGCTTTCACCCAGGCGGCCCGGGTTCGATTTCCGGTCTGGGAACTATTCTTCAAGCAAAGGTCAGGTCAGTTTTAGTTTTGAAACGTCAAAAAAAAAGATAATGGTGAAGCTTTACACTTTAGGCTGTATTTCTAGAGTGACTAAAGAATATATTACCTTAACAAAAACTTTCCACAATGTTATTAATGGGGTTTAACCTGATAATTTATCGATTTAACTGTTGTAGTTGTTAAGGAGGATGATCATAAAGATGCATGCAACCATGGCAATGTCATGAGTACAATAATATAACAGCACAACACTTTCACCTAACTTCAAGTCACGTGTCATTCTTTGAGATTAACGGTTAAAAAGACACTGTCCAGTACGGGGATCGAAGCCGCGACATTCGCGTTATTAGCACGACGCCCTAACCAACTGAGCTAACCGGCCATATGTCCTATTGAATATACTCAGCCAATTTCATTAAGACTCTTACAGTAATTGTCTTCAAAAAGGAAGTTGTGAAATGTTATTTTTTTAACTAAGAAAGTACTTTTCTCACACGAGTCAAAAGCGCTGATAGGAAAGTACTAAAATCTCCGTTGGGCTATTCCTTATGGAAAAGTGGAATTCGTCTAAGCATATAGAGTGAGGGAGAAGTTTTTTATTTGATATTTTAGTCACCATCGATTAATTGTGTGAAGAAACAGTGGAGGAACGAGATAGCATCTTTCAGTTACGAAATACAAAATTCTGTCAGCGACATTTTGTTTTTTGGAGTATCTGTTTGACTCTAGGAAACAGAAATTAAAGATAGACTTGCTATTACTTAACATTTATAAATTTTTGACGGGGGGATCGAACGGGGATCGGGGAACGAACCCGCGACATTCGCGTTATTAGCACGACGCTCTAACCAACTGAGCTAACCGGCCATATGTTCTATTGAATATACTCAGCCAATTTCATTAAGACTCTTACAGTAATTGTCTTCAAAAAGGAAGTTGTTAAATTTTATTTTTTTAACTAAGAAAGTACTTATCTCACACGAGTCAAAAGCGCTGATAGGAAAGTACTAAAATCGCCGTTGGGCTATTCCTTATGGAAAAGTGGAATTCGTCTAAGCATATAGAGTGAGGGAGAAGTTTTTCAATTGATATTTTAGTCACCATCGATTAATTGTGTGAAGAAACAGTAGAGGAACGAGATAGCATCTTTCAGTTACGAAGTACTAAATTCTGTCAGCGACATTTGTTTTTGTAGTATCTGTTTGTCTCTAGGAAACAGAAATTAAAGATAGACTTGCTATTCCTTAATATTAAATGGATTTCATCCGAGGGAACACACAGATAGAAAGGATTCATTTTTTAAATAATAGACAGCGTCCCTGGGTGGGCTTGAACCACCAACCTTTCGGTACCCATCGGTATAAGAGGTAACAGCCGAACGCGCTGACCGATTGCGCCACAGAGACCGACACGGACTATGGTTTGTTAATTTGTTTTTATAAAAGATTCGAAATGTCCAATATTTTTTGGTAATCTTCATTAAATTACATTGGTTTTAAATGATTTTCTCAACACAACAAAACACATAATTTATACATTTAAGAAAGAATTACATGAAGTATTTAAAATACTGACCTCGAAGACAGCATGGATATTAGTTCAGTGGAGAGAGTAGGTCATTTCTGCCGATATCCCAGATGGACTAGGCTTTAGGTTTTCAGGCTCTCACCCATGCGGCCCGGGTTCTATTACCGGTCTGGGAAACTCTTTATACCAAATATTTTAAATTTTTGATTTCTTTCAGAAGGATCATTAGTGAGGTTTTATATGTCAAATCATTGATTGTTACAGTTGTAAAAGCGACAGTGACTGGGTAGGTTGTTCGTGAAGAACCATGTGGCCATTACAGTGTCAGCCTTATAATAAATTAATTTTGGATAGGAATAGTTTTTCAGTTATATTTCCAACATAAAACGAAGACATAAGCTGTATACAGAAGACAGAAGTACATGAAGTATTTCAAATACTGACGAAGAAAACTACGCGGATATTACTTCAGTAGCGCTACATTGAGGTAACAGCAATTTATTAGATAATACTTCTGCCAAAGTAATCGTATTCCCAGATGGTCTAGCGGTTAGAATTCCTGGCTTTCACCCAGGCGGCCCGGGTTCGATTCCCGGTCTGGGAAACTTTTCTTCAAACAAAGATCAGGTAGGTCAGTTTTAGTTTTGAAACGTCAGGAAGATAATGGTGAAGCTTTACTCCATAGGCTGTATTTCTCGAGTGACTAAAGAATATATTACTTTATCAAAAACTTTCCAGAATGTGATTAGTGGGGTTTAACCTGATAATTTATCGATTTAACTGTTGTAGTTGTTAAGGAGGATGATCGTAAAGATGCATGCAAATATGGGAATGTCACGAGTTCAATAATATAACAGCACAACACTTTCACCTAACTCCAAGTCCCGTGTCATTCTTTGAGATTAACGGTTAATAAGACACTGGCCAGTACGGGGATCGAACCCGCGACATTCGCGGTATTAGCACGACGCTCTAACCAACTGAGCTAACCGGCCATACGTTCTATTGAATATACTCAGCCAATTTCATTAAAACTCTTACAGTAATTGTCTTCAAAAAGGAAGTTGTGAAATTTTATGTTTTTAACTAAGAAAGTACTTTTCTCACACGAGTCAAAAGCGCTGATAGGAAAGTACTAAAATCGCCGTTGGGCTATTCCTTGTGGAAAAGTGGAATTCGTCTAAGCATATAGAGTGAGGGAGAAGTTTTTCATTTGATATTTTAGTCACCATCGATTAATTGTGCGAAGAAACAGTAGAGGAACGAGATAGCATCTTTCAGTTACGAAGTACTAAATTCTGTCAGCGACATTTGTTATTGTAGTATCTGTTTGACTCTAGGAAACAGAAATTAAAGATAGACTTGCTATTCCTCAATATTAAATGGATTTCATCCGAGGGAACACACAGATAGAAAGGATTCATTTTTTAAATAATAGACAGCGTCCCTGGGTGGGCTTGAACCTCCAACCTTTCGGTACCCATCAGTATAAGAGGTAACAGCCGAACGCGCTGACCGATTGCGCCACAGAGACCGACACGGACTATGGTTTGTTAATTTGTTTTTATAAAAGATTCGAAATGTCCAATAATTTTTGGTAATCTGCATTAAATTACATTGGTTTTAAATGATTTTCTCAACACAACAAAACACATAATTTATAAATTTAAGAAAGAATTACATGAAGTATTTGAAATACTGACCTCGAAGACAGCATGGATATTAGTTCAGTGGAGAGAGTATGTCATTTCTGCCAATATCCCAGATGAACTAGGCGTTAGGATTTCAGGCTCTCACCCATGCGGCCCGGGTTCTATTCCCGGTCTGGGAAACTCTTTATACCAAATATTTTAAATTTTTGATTTCTTCCAGAAGGATCATTAGTGAGGTTTTATATGTCAAATCTTTGATTGTTTCAGTTGTAAAAGCGACAGCGACTGGGTAGGTTGTTCGTGAAGAACCATGTGGCCATTACAGTGTCAGCCTTATAATAAATTAATTTTGGATAGGAATAGTTTTTCAGTGATATTTCCAACATAAAACAAAGACATCAGCTGTATACAGAAAACAGAAGTACATGAAGTATTTCAAATACTGACGAAGAAAACTACGCGAATATTACTTCAGTAGCGCTACATTGAGGTAACACCAATTTATTAGATAATACTTCTGCCAAAGTAATCGTATTCCCAGATGGTCTAGGGGTTAGGATTCCTGGCTTTCAACCAGGCGGCCCGGGTTCGATTCCAGTCGGGGAAACTTTTCTTAAAACAAAGATCAGGTAGGTCAGTTTTAGTTTTGAAACGTCAGAAAGATAATGGTGAAGCTTTACTCCTTAGGCTGTATTTCTCGAGTGATTAAAGAATATATTACCTTAACAAAAACTTTCCAGAATGTGATTAGTGGGGATTAACCTGATAATTTATCGATTTAACTGTTGTAGTTGTTAAGAAGGATGATGGTAAAGATGCATGCAAATATGGGAATGTCACGAGTACAATAATATAACAGCACAACACTGTCACCTAACTTCGTAAAGATGCATGCAAATATGGGAATGTCACGAGTACAATAATATAACAGCACAACACTTTCACCTAACTTCAAGCCCGTGTCATTCTTTGAGATTAACGGTTAATAAGACACTGGCCAGTACGGGGATCGAACCCGCGACATTCGCGTTATTAGCACGACGCTCTAACCAACTGAGCTAACCGGCCATATGTTCTATTGAATATACTCAGCCAATTTCATTAAGACTCTTACAGTAATTGTCTTCAAAAAGGAAGTTGTGAAATGTTATTTTTTTAACTAAGAAAGTACTTTTCTCACACGAGTCAAATGCGCTGATAGGAAAGTACTGAAATCGCCGTTGGGCTATTCCTTGTGGAAAAGTGGAATTCGTCTAAGCATATAGAGTGAGGGAGAAGTTTTTCATTTGATATTTTAGTCACCATGGATTAATTGTGTGAAGAAACAGTAGAGGAACGAGATAGCATCTTTCAGTTACGAAGTACTAAATTCTGTCAGCGACATTTGTTTTTGTAGTATCTGTTTGACTCTAGGAAACAGAAATTAAAGATAGACTTGCTATTCCTTAATATTAAATGGATTTCATCCGAGGGAACACACAGATAGAAAGGATTCATTTTTTAAATAACAGACAGCGTCCCTAGGTGGGCTTGAACCACCAACCTTTCGGTACCCATCAGTATAAGAGGTAACAGCCGAACGCGCTGACCGATTGGGCCACAGAGACCGACACGGACTATGGTTTGTTAATTTGTTTTTATAAAAGATTCGAAATGTCCAATATTTTTTGGTAATCTGCATTAAATTACATTGGTTTTAAATGATTTTCTCAACACAACAAAACACATAATTTATAAATTTAAGAAAGAATTACATGAAGTATTTAAAATACTGACCTCGAAGACAGCATGGATATTAGTTCAGTGGAGAGAGTAGATCATTTCTGCCGATATCCCAGATGAACTAGGCGTTAGGATTTCAGGCTCTCACCCATGCGGCACGGGTTCTATTCACTGTCTGGGAAACTCTTTATACCAAATATTTTAAATTTTTGATTTCTTTCAGAAGGATCATTAGTGAGGTTTTATATGTCAAATCATTGATTGTTACAGTTGTAAAAGCGACAGTGACTGGGTAGGTTGTTCGTGAAGAACCATGTGGCCATTACAGTGTCAGCCTTATAATAAATTAATTTTGGATAGGAATAGTTTTTCAGTGATATTTCCAACATAAAACAAAGATATCAGCTGTATACAGAAGACAGAAGTACATGAAGTATTTCAAATAATGACGAAGAAAACTACGCGGATATTACTTCAGTAGCGCTACATTGAGGTAACACCAATTTATTAGATAATACTTCTGCCAAAGTAATCGTATTCCCAGATGGTCTAGGGGTTAGGATTCCTGGCTTTCACCCAGGCGGCCCGGGTTCGATTCCCGGTCTCGGAAACTTTTCTTCAAACAAAGATCAGGTAGGTCAGTTTTAGTTTTGAAACGTCAGAAAGATAATGGTGAAGCTTTACTCTTTAGGCTGTATTTCTCGAGTGACTAAAGAATATATTACCTTAACAAAAACTTTCCAGAATGTGATTAGTGGGGTTTAACCTGATAATTTATCGATTTAACTGTTGTAGTTGTTAAGGAGGATGATCACAAAGATGCATGCAAATATGGGAATGTCACGAGTACAGTAATGTAACAGCACAACACTTTCACCTAACTTCAAGCCCGTGTCATTTTTTGAGATTAACGGTTAATAAGACACTGGCCAGTACGGGGATCGAACCCGCGACATTCGCGTTATTAGCACGACGCTCTAACGAACTGAGCTAACCGGCCATATGTTTTATTGAATATACTCAGCCAATTTCATTAAGACTCTTACAGTAATTGTCTTCAAAAAGGAAGTTGTGAAATGTTATTTTTTTAAGTAAGAAAGTACTTTTCTCACACGAGTCAAAAGCGCTGATAGGAAAGTACTGAAATCGCCGTTGGGCTATTCCTTGTGGAAAAGTGGAATTCGTCTAAGCATATAGAGTGAGGGAGAAGTTTTTCATTTGATATTTTAGTCACCATGGATTAATTGTGTGAAGAAACAGTAGAGGAACGAGATAGCATCTTTCAGTTACGAAGTACTAAATTCTGTCATCGACATTTGTTTTTGTAGTATCTGTTTGACTCTAGGAAACAGAAATTAAAGATAGACTTGCTATTCCTTAATATTAAATGGATTTCATCCGAGGGAACACACAGATAGAAAGGATTCATTTTTTTAATAATAGACAGCGTCCCTGGGTGGGCTTGAACCACCAACCTTTCGGTACCCATCAGTATAAGAGGTAACAGCCGAACGCGCTGACCGATTGCGCCACAGAGACCGACACGGACTATGGTTTGTTAATTTGTTTTTATAAAAGATTCGAAATGTCCAATATTTTTTGGTAATCTGCATTAAATTACATTGGTTTTAAATGATTTTCTCAACACAACAAAACACATAATTTATAAATTTAAGAAAGAACTACATGAAGTATTTAAAATACTGACCTCGAAGACAGCATGGATATTAGTTCAGTGGAGAGAGTAGGTCATTTCTGCCGATATCCCAGATGAACTAGGCGTTAGGATTTCAGGCTCTCACCCATGCGGCCCGGGTTCTATTCCCGGTCTGGGAAACTCTTTATACCAAATATTTTAAATTTTTGATTTCTTTCAGAAGGATCATTAGTGAGGTTTTATATGTCAAATCATTGATTGTTACAGTTATAAAAGCGACAGTGACTGGGTAGGTTGTTCGTGAAGAACCATGTGGCCACTACAGTGTCAGCCTTATAATAAATTAATTTTGGATAGGAATAGTTTTTCAGTGATATTTCCTACATAAAACAAAGATATCAGCTGTATACAGAAGACAGAAGTACATGAAGTATTTCAAATAATGACGAAGAAAACTACGCGGATATTACTTCAGTAGCGCTACATTGAGGTAACACCAATTTATTAGATAATACTTCTGCCAAAGTAATCGTATTCCCAGATGGTCTAGGGGTTAGGATTCCTGGCTTTCACCCAGGCGGCCCGGGTTCGATTCCCGGTCTGGGAAACTTTTCTTCAAACAAAGATCAGGTAGGTCAGTTTTAGTTTTGAACGTCAGAAAGATAATGGTGAAGCTTTACTCTTTAGGCTGTATTTCTCGAGTGACTAAAGAATATATTACCTTAACAAAAACTTTCCAGAATGTGATTAGTGGGGTCTAACCTGATAATTTATCGATTTAACTGTTGTAGTTGTTAAGGAGGATGATCGTAAAGATGCATGCAAATATGGGAATGTCACGAGTACAATAATATAACAGCACAACACTTTCACCTAACTTCAAGCCCGTGTCATTCTTTGAGATTAACGGGTAATAAGACACTGGCCAGTACGGGGATCGAACCCGCGACATTCGCGCTATTAGCACGACGTTCTAACCAACTGAGCTAACCGGCCATATGTTCTATTGAATATACTCAGCCAATTTCATTAAGACTCTTACAGTAATTGTCTTCAAAAAGGAAGTTGTGAAATGTTATTTTTTTAACTAAGAAAGTACTTTTCTCACACGAGTCAAAAGCGCTGATAGGAAAGTACTGAAATCGCCGTTGGGCTATTCCTTGTGGAAAAGTGGAATTCGGCTAAGCATATAGAGTGAGGGAGAAGTTTTTCATTTGATATTTTAGTCACCATGGATTAATTGTGTGAAGAAACAGTAGAGGAACGAGATAGCATCTTTCAGTTACGAAGTACTAAATTCTGTCAGCGACATTTGTTTTTGTAGTATCTGTTTGACTCTAGGAAACAGAAATTAAAGATAGACTTGCTATTCCTTAATATTAAATGGATTTCATCCGATGGAACACACAGATAGAAAGGATTCATTTTTTAAATAATAGACAGCGTCCCTGGGTGGGCTTGAACCACCAACCTTTCGGTACCCATCAGTATAAGAGGTAACAGCCGAACGCGCTGACCGATTGCGCCACAGAGACCGACACGGACTATGGTTTGTTAATTTGTTTTTATAAAAGATTCGAAATGTCCAATATTTTTTGGTAATCTGCATTAAATTACATTGGTTTTAAATGATTTTCTCAACACAACAAAACACATAATTTATAAATTTAAGAAAGAATTACATGAAGTATTTAAAATACTGACCTCGAAGACAGCATGGATATTAGTTCAGTGGAGAGAGTAGGTCATTTCTGCCGATATCCCAGATGAACTAGGCGTTAGGATTTCAGGCTCTCACCCATGCGGCCCGGGTTCTATTCCCGGTCTGGGAAACTCTTTATACCAAATATTTTAAATTTTTGATTTCTTTCAGAAGGATCATTAGTGAGGTTTTATAAGTCAAATCATTGATTGTTACAGTTGTAAAAGCTACAGTGACTGGGTAGGTTGTTCGTGAAGAACCATGTGGCCATTACAGTGTCAGCCTTATAATAAATTAATTTTGGATAGGAATAGTTTTTCAGTGATATTTCCAACATAAAACAAAGATATCAGCTGTATACAGAAGACAGAAGTACATAAAGTATTTCAAATAATGACGAAGAAAACTACGCGGATATTACTTCAGTAGCGCTACATTGAGGTAACACAAATTTATTAGATAATACTTCTGCCAAAGTAATCGTATTCCCAGATGGTCTAGGGGTTAGGATTCCTGGCTTTCATCCAGGCGGCCCGGGTTCGATTCCCGGTCTGGGAAACTTTTCTTCAAACAAAGATCAGGTAGGTCAGTTTTAGTTTTGAAACGTCAGAAAGATAATGGTGAAGCTTTACTCTTTAGGCTGTATTTCTCGAGTGACTAAAGAATATATTACCTTAACAAAAACTTTCCAGAATGTGATTAGTGGGGTTTAACCTGATAATTTATCGATTTAACTGTTGTAGTTGTTTAGGAGGATGATCGTAAAGATGCATGCAAATATGGGAATGTCACGAGTACAATAATATAACAGCACAACACTTTCACCTAACTTCAAGACCGTGTCATTCTTTGAGATTAACGGGTAATAAGACACTGGCCAGTACGGGGATCGAACCCGCGACATTCGCGTTATTAGCACGACGCTCTAACCAACTGAGCTAACCGGCCATATGTTCTATTGAATATACTCAGCCAATTTCATTAAGACTCTTACAGTAATTGTCTTCAAAAAGGAAGTTGTGAAATGTTATTTTTTTAACTAAGAAAGTACTTTTCTCACACGAGTCAAAAGCGCTGATAGGAAAGTACTGAAATCGCCGTTGGGCTATTCCTTGTGGAAAAGTGGAATTCGTCTAAGCATATAGAGTGAGGGAGAAGTTTTTCATTTGATATTTTAGTCACCATGGATTAATTGTGTGAAGAAACAGTAGAGGAACGAGATAGCATCTTTCAGTTACGAAGTACTAAATTCTGTCAGCGACATTTGTTTTTGTAGTATCTGTTTGACTCTAGGAAACAGAAATTAAAGATAGACTTGCTATTCCTTAATATTAAATGGATTTCATCCGATGGAACACACAGATAGAAAGGATTCATTTTTTAAATAATAGACAGCGTCCCTGGGTGGGCTTGAACCACCAACCTTTCGGTACCCATCAGTATAAGAGGTAACAGCCGAACGCGCTGACCGATTGCGCCACAGAGACCGACACGGACTACGGTTTGTTAATTTGTTTTTATAAAAGATTCGAAATGTCCAATATTTTTTGGTAATCTGCATTAAATTACATTGGTTTTAAATGATTTTCTCAACACAACAAAACACATAATTTATAAATTTAAGAAAGAATTACATGAAGTATTTAAAATACTGACCTCGGAGACAGCATGGATATTAGTTCAGTGGAGAGAGTAGGTCATTTCTGCCGATATCCCAGATGAACTAGGCGTTAGGATTTCAGGCTCTCACCCATGCGGCCCGGGTTCTATTCCCGGTCTGGGAAACTCTTTATACCAAATATTTTAAATTTTTGATTTCTTTCAGAAGGATCATTAGTGAGGTTTTATATGTCAAATCATTGATTGTTACAGTTGTAAAAGCTACAGTGACTGGGTAGGTTGTTCGTGAAGAACCATGTGGCCATTACAGTGTCAGCCTTATAATAAATTAATTTTGGATAGGAATAGTTTTTCAGTGATATTTCCAACATAAAACAAAGATATCAGCTGTATACAGAAGACAGAAGTACATGAAGTATTTCAAATAATGACGAAGAAAACTACGCGGATATTACTTCAGTAGCGCTACATTGAGGTAACACCAATTTATTAGATAATACTTCTGCCAAAGTAATCGTATTCCCAGATGGTCTACGGGTTAGGATTCCTGGCTTTCACCCAGGCGGCCCGGGTTCGATTCCCGGTCTGGGAAACTTTTCTTCAAACAAAGATCAGGTAGGTCAGTTTTAGTTTTGAAACGTCAGAAAGATAATGGTGAAGCTTTACTCTTTAGGCTGTATTTCTCGAGTGACTAAAGAATATATTACCTTAACAAAAACTTTCCAGAATGTGATTAGTGGGGTTTAACCTGATAATTTATCGATTTAACTGTTGTAGTTGTTAAGGAGGATGATCGTAAAGATGAATGCAAATATGGGAATGTCACGAGTACAGTAATGTAACAGCACAACACTTTCACCTAACTTCAAGCCCGTGTCATTCTTTGAGATTAACGGTTAATAAGACACTGGCCAGTACGGGGATCGAACCCGCGACATTCGCGTTATTAGCACGACGCTCTAACGAACTGAGCTAACCGGCCATATGTTCTATTGAATATACTCAGCCAATTTCATTAAGACTCTTACAGTAATTGTCTTCAAAAAGGAAGTTGTGAAATGTTATTTTTTTAACTAAGAAAGTACTTTTCTCACACGAGTCAAAAGCGCTGATAGGAAAGTACTGAAATCGCCGTTGGGCTATTCCTTGTGGAAAAGTGGAATTCGTCTAAGCATATAGAGTGAGGGAGAAGTTTTTCATTTGATATTTTAGTCACCATGGATTAATTGATAATTAATCGATTTAACTGTTGTAGTTGTTAAGGAGGATGATCGTAAAGATGCATGCAAATATGGGAATGTCACGAGTACAATAATGTAACAGCACAACACTTTCACCTAACTTCAAGCCCGTGTCATTCTTTGAGATTAACGGGTAATAAGACACTGGCCAGTACGGGGATAGAACACGCGACATTCACGTTATTAGCACGACGCTCTAACCAACTGAGCTAACCGGTCATATGTTCTATTGAATATACTCAGCCAATTTCATTAAGACTCTTACAGTAATTGTCTTCAAAAAGGAAGTTGTGAAATGTCATTTTTTTAACTAAGAAAGTACTTTTCTCACACGAGTCAAAAGCGCTGATAGGAAAGTACTGAAATCGCCGTTGGGCTATTCCTTGTGGAAAAGTGGAATTCGTCTAAGCATATAGAGTGAGGGAGAAGTTTTTCATTTGATATTTTAGTCACCATGGATTAATTGTGTGAAGAAACAGTAGAGGAACGAGATAGCATCTTTCAGTTACGAAGTACTAAATTCTGTCAGCGACATTTGTTTTTGTAGTATCTGTTTGACTCTAGGAAACAGAAATTAAAGATAGACTTGCTATTCCTTAATATTAAATGGATTTCATCCGAGGGAACACACAGATAGAAAGGATTCATTTTTTAAATAATAGACAGCGTCCCTGGGTGGGCTTGAACCACCAACCTTTCGGTACCCATCAGTAAAAGAGGTAACAGCCGAACGCGCTGACCGATTGCGCCACAGAGACCGACACGGACTACGGTTTGTTAATTTGTTTTTATAAAAGATTCGAAATGTCCAATTATTTTTGGTAATCTGCATTAAATTACATTGGTTTTAAATGATTTTCTCAACACAACAAAACACATAATTTATAAATTTAAGAAAGAATTACATGAAGTATTTAAAATACTGACCTTGAAGACAGCATGGATATTAGTTCAGTGGAGAGAGTAGGTCATTTCTGCCGATATCCCAGATAAACTAGGCGTTAGGATTTCAGGCTCTCACCCATGCGGCCCGGGTTCTATTCCCGGTCTGGGAAACTCTTTATACCAAATATTTTAAATTTTTGATTTCTTTCAGAAGGATCATTAGTGAGGTTTTATATGTCAAATCATTGATTGTTACAGTTGTAAAAGCGACAGTGACTGGGTAGGTTGTTCGTGAAGAACCATGTGGCCATTACAGTGTCAGCCTTATAATAAATTAATTTTGGATAGGAATAGTTTTTCAGTGATATTTCCAACATAAAACAAAGATATCAGCTGTATACAGAAGACAGAAGTACATGAAGTATTTCAAATAATGACGAAGAAAACTACGCGGATATTACTTCAGTAGCGCTACATTGAGGTAACACCAATTTATTAGATAATACTTCTGCCAAAGTAATCGTATTCCCAGATGGTCTAGGGGTTAGGATTCCTGGCTTTCACCCAGGCGGCCCTGGTTCGATTCCCGGTCTGGGAAACTTTTCTTCAAACAAAGATCAGGTAGGTCAGTTTTAGTTTTGAAACGTCAGAAAGATAATGGTGAAGCTATACTCTTTAGGCTGTATTTCTCGAGTGACTAAAGAATATATTACCTTAACAAAAACTTTCCAGAATGTGATTAGTGGGGTTTAACCTGATAATTTATCGATTTAACTGTTGTAGTTGTTAAGGAGGATTATCGTAAAGATGCATGCAAATATGGGAATGTCACGAGTACAATAATATAACAGCACAACACTTTCACCTAACTTCAAGCCCGTGTCATTCTTTGAGATTAACGGGTAATAAGACACTGGCCAGTACGGGGATCGAACCCGCGACATTCGCGTTATTAGCACGACGCTCTAACCAACTGAGCTAACCGGCCATATGTTCTATTGAATATACTCAGCCAATTTAATTAAGACTCTTACAGTAATTGTCTTCAAAAAGGAAGTTGTGAAATGTTATTTTTTTAACTAAGAAAGTACTTTTCTCACACGAGTCGAAAGCGCTGATAGGAAAGTACTGAAATCGCCGTTGGGCTATTCCTTGTGGAAAAGTGGAATTCGTCTAAGCATATAGAGTGAGGGAGAAGTTTTTCATTTGATATTTTAGTCACCATGGATTAATTGTGTGAAGAAACAGTAGAGGAACGAGATAGCATCTTTCAGTTACGAAGTACTAAATTCTGTCAGCGACATTTGTTTTTGTAGTATCTGTTTGACTCTAGGAAACAGAAATTAAAGATAGACTTGCTATTCCTTAATATTAAATGGATTTCATCCGATGGAACACACAGATAGAAAGGATTCATTTTTTAAATAATAGACAGCGTCCCTGGGTGGACTTGAACCACCAACCTTTCGGTACCCATCAGTATAAGAGGTAACAGCCGAACGCGCTGACCGATTGCGCCACAGAGACCGACACGGACTATGGTTTGTTAATTTATTTTTATAAAAGATTCGAAATGTCAAATATTTTTTGGTAATCTGCATTAAATTACATTGGTTTTAAATGATTTTCTCAACACAACAAAACACATAATTTATAAATTTAAGAAAGAATTACATGAAGTATTTAAAATACTGACCTCGAAGACAGCATGGATATTAGTTCAGTGGAGAGAGTAGGTCATTTCTGCCGATATCCCAGATGAACTAGGCGTTAGGATTTCAGGCTCTCACTCATGCGGCCCGGGTTCTATTCCCGGTCTGGGAAACTCTTTATACCAAATATTTTAAATTTTTGATTTCTTTCAGAAGGATCATTAGTGAGGTTTTATATGTCAAATCATTGATTGTTACAGTTGTAAAAGCTACAGTGACTGGGTAGGTTGTTCGTGAAGAACCATGTGGCCATTACAGTGTCAGCCTTATAATAAATTAATTTTGGATAGGAATAGTTTTTCAGTGATATTTCCAACATAAAACAAAGATATCAGCTGTATACAGAAGACAGAAGTACATGAAGTATTTCAAATAATGACGAAGGAAACTACGCGGATATCACTTCAGTAGCGCTACATTGAGGTAACACCAATTTATTAGATAATACTTCTGCCAAAGTAATCGTATTCCCAGATGGTCTAGGGGTTAGGATTCCTGGCTTTCACCCAGGCGGCCCGGGTTCGATTCCCGGTCTGGGAAACTTTTCTTCAAACAAAGATCAGGTAGGTCAGTTTTAGTTTTGAAACGTCAGAAAGATAATGGTGAAGCTTTACTCTTTAGGCTGTATTTCTCGAGTGACTAAAGAATATACTACCTTAACAAAAACTTTCCAGAATGTGATTAGTGGGGTTTAACCTGATAATTTATCGATTTAACTGTTGTAGTTGTTAAGGAGGATGATCGTAAAGATGCATGCAAATATGGGAATGTCACGAGTACAATAATATAACAGCACAACACTTTCACCTAACTTCAAGCCCGTGTCATTCTTTGAGATTAACGGTTAATAAGACACTGGCCAGTACGGGGATCGAACCCGCGACATCCGCGTTATTAGCACGACGCTCTAACCAACTGAGCTAACCGGCCATATGTTCTATTGAATATACTCAGCCAATTTCATTAAGACTCTTACAGTAATTGTCTTCAAAAAGGAAGTTGTGAAATGTTATTTTTTTTAACTAAGAAAGTACTTTTCTCACACGAGTCAAAAGCGCTGATAGGAAAGTACTGAAATCGCCGTTGGGCTATTCCTTGTAGAAAAGTGGAATTCGTCTAAGCATATAGAGTGAGGGAGAAGTTTTTCATTTGATATTTTAGTCACCATGAATTAATTGTGTGAAGAAACAGTAGAGGAACGAGATAGCATCTTTCAGTTACGAAGTACTAAATTCTGTCAGCGACATTTGTTTTTGTAGTATCTGTTTGACTCTAGGAAACAGAAATTAAAGATAGACTTGCTATTCCTCCATATTAAATGGATTTCATCCGAGGGAACACACAGATAGAAAGGATTTATTTTTTAAATAATAGACAGCGTCCCTGGGTGGGCTTGAACCACCAACCTTTCGGTACCCATCAGTATAAGAGGTAACAGCCGAACGCGCTGACCGATTGCGCCACAGAGACCGATACGGACTATGGTTTGTTAATTTGTTTTTATAAAAGATTCGAAATGTCCAATATTTTTTGGTAATCTGCATTAAATTACATTGGTTTTAAATGATTTTCTCAACACAACAAAACACATAATTTATAAATTTAAGAAAGAATTACATGAAGTATTTAAAATACTGACCTCGAAGACAGCATGGATATTAGTTCAGTGGAGAGAGTAGGTCATTTCTGCCGATATCCCAGATGAACTAGGCGTTAGGATTTCAGGCTCTCACCCATGCGGCCCGGGTTCTATTCCCGGTCTGGGAAACTCTTTATACCAAATATTTTAAATTTTTGATTTCTTTCAGAAGGATCATTAGTGAGGTTTTATATGTCAAATCATTGATTGTTACAGTTGTAAAAGCGACAGTGACTGGGTAGGTTGTTCGTGAAGAACCATGTGGCCATTACAATGTCAGCCTTATAATAAATTAATTTTGGATAGACATAGTTTTTCAGTGATATTTCCAACATAAAACAAAGATATCAGCTGTATACAGAAGACAGAAGTACATGAAGTATTTCAAATAATGACGAAGAAAACTACGCGGATATTACTTCAGTAGCGCTACATTGAGGTAACACCAATTTATTAGATAATACTTCTGCCAAAGTAATCGTATTCCCAGATGGTCTAGGGGTTAGGATTCCTGGCTTTCACCCAGGCGGCCCGGGTTCGATTCCCGGTCTGGGAAACTTTTCTTCAAACAAAGATCAGGTAGGTCAGTTTTAGTTTTGAAACGTCAGAAAGATAATGGTGAAGCTTTACTCTTTAGGCTGTATTTCTCGAGTGACTAAAGAATATATTACCTTAACAAAAACTTTCCAGAATGTGATTAGTGGGGTTTAACCTGATAATTAATCGATTTAACTGTTGTAGTTGTTAAGGAGGATGATCGTAAAGATGCATGCAAATATGGGAATGTCACGAGTACAATAATATAACAGCACAACACTTTCACCTAACTTCAAGCCCGTGTCATTCTTTGAGATTAACGGGTAATAAGACACTGGCCAGTACGGGGATAGAACACGCGACATTCGCGTTATTAGCACGACGCTCTAACCAACTGAGCTAACCGGCGATATGTTCTATTGAATATACTCAGCCGATTTCATTAAGACTCTTACAGTAATTGTCTTCAAAAAGGAAGTTGTGAAATGTTATTTTTTTAACTAAGAAAGTACTTTTCTCACACGAGTCAAAAGCGCTGATAGGAAAGTACTGAAATCGCCGTTGGGCTATTCCTTGTGGAAAAGTGGAATTCGTCTAAGCATATAGAGTGAGGGAGAAGTTTTTCATTTGATATTTTAGTCACCATGGATTAATTGTGTGAAGAAATAGTAGAGGAACGAGATAGCATCTTTCAGTTACGAAGTACTAAATTCTGTCAGCGACATTTGTTTTTGTAGTATCCGTTTGACTCCAGGAAACAGAAATTAAAGATAGACTTGCTATTCCTTAATATTAAATGGATTTCATCCGAGGGAACACATAGATAGAAAGGATTCATTTTTTAAATAATAGACAGCGTCCCTGGGTGGGCTTGAACCACCAACCTTTCGGTACCCATCAGTATAAGAGGTAACAGCCGAACGCGCTGACCGATTGCGCCACAGAGACCGACACGGACTATGGTTTGTTAATTTGTTTTTATAAAAGATTCGAAATGTCCAATATTTTTCGGTAATCTGCATTAAATTGCATTGGTTTTAAATGATTTTTTCAACACAACAAAACACATAATTTATAAATTTAAGAAAGAATTACATGAAGTATTTAAAATACCGACCTCGAAGACAGCATGGATATTAGTTCAGTGGAGAGAGTAGGTCATTTCTGCCGATATTCCAGATGAACTAGGCGTTAGGATTTCAGGCTCTCACCCATGCGGCCCGGGTTCTATTCCCGGTCTGGGAAACTCTTTATACCAAATATTTTAAATTTTTGATTTCTTTCAGAAGGATCATTAGTGAGGTTTTATATGTCAAATCATTGATTGTTACCGTTGTAAAAGCGACAGTGACTGGGTAGGTTGTTCGTGAAGAACCATGTGGCCATTACAGTGTCAGCCTTATAATAAATTAATTTTGGATAGGAATAGTTTTTCAGTGATATTTCCAACATAAAACAAAGATATCAGCTGTATACAGAAGACAGAAGTACATGAAGTATTTCAAATAATGACGAAGAAAACTACGCGGATATTACTTCAGTAGCGCTACATTGAGGTAACACCAATTTATTAGATAATACTTCTGCCAAAGTAATCGTATTCCCAGATGGTCTAGGGGTTAGGATTCCTGGCTTTCACCCAGGCGGCCCGGGTCCGATTCCCGGTCTGGGAAATTTTTCTTCAAACAAAGATCAGGTAGGTCAGTTTTAGTTTTGAAACGTCAGAAAGATAATGGTGAAGCTTTACTCTTTAGGCTGTATTTCTCGAGTGACTAAAGAATATATTACCTTAACAAAAACTTTCCAGAATGTGATTAGTGGGGTTTAACCTGATAATTTATCGATTTAACTGTTGTAGTTGTTAAGGAGGATGATCGTAAAGATGCATGCAAATATGGGAATGTCACGAGTACAATAATATAACAGCACAACACTTTCACCTAACTTCAAGCCCGTGTCATTCTTTGAGATTAACGGTTAATAAGACACTGGCCAGTACGGGGATCGAACCCGCGACATTCGCGTTATTAGCACGACGCTCTAACCAACTGAGCTAACCGGCCATATGTTCTATTGAATATACTCAGCCAATTTCATTAAGACTCTTACAGTAATTGTCTTCAAAAAGGAAGTTGTGAAATGTTATTTTTTTAACTAAGAAAGTACTTTTCTCACAAGAGTCAAAAGCGCTGATAGGAAAGTACTGAAATCGCCGTTGGGCTATTCCTTGTGGAAAAGTGGAATTCGTCTAAGCATATAGAGTGAGGGAGAAGTTTTTCATTTGATATTTTAGTCACCAAGGATTAACTGTGTGAAGAAACAGTAGAGGAACGAGATAGCATCTTTCAGTTACGAAGTACTAAATTCTGTCAGCGACATTTGTTTTTGTAGTATCTGTTTGACTCTAGGAAACAGAAATTAAAGATAGACTTGCTATTGCTCAATATTAAATGGATTTCATCCGAGGGAACACACAGATAGAAAGGATTCATTTTTTAAATAATAGACAGCGTCCCTGGGTGGGCTTGAACCACCAACCTTTCGGTACCCATCAGTATAAGAGGTAACAGCCGAACGCGCTGACCGATTGCGCCACAGAGACCGATACGGACTATAGTTTGTTAATTTGTTTTTATAAAAGATTCGAAATGTCCAATATTTTTTGGTAATCTGCATTAAATTACATTTGTTTTAAATGATTTTCTCAAGACACCAAAACACATAATTTATAAATTTAAGAAAGAATTACATGAAGTATTTAAAATACTGACCTCGAAGACAGCATGGATATTAGTTCAGTGGAGAGAGTAGGTCATTTCTGCCGATATCCCAGATGAACTAGGCGTTAGGATTTCAGGCTCTCACCCATGCGGCCCGGGTTCTATTCCCGATCTGGGAAACTCTCTATACCAAATATTTTAAATTTTTGATTTCTTTCAGAAGGATCATTAGTGAGGTTTTATATGTCAAATCATTGATTGTTACAGTTGTAAAAGCGACAGTGACTGGGTAGGTTGTTCGTGAAGAACCATGTGGCCATTACAGTGTCAGCCTAATAATAAATTAATTTTGGATAGGAATAGTTTTTCAGTGATATTTCCAACATAAAACAAAGATATCAGCTGTATACAGAAGACAGAAGTACATGAAGTATTTCAAATAATGACGAAGAAAACTACGCGGATATTACTTCAGTAGCGCTACATTGAGGTAACACCAATTTATTAGATAATACTTCTGCCAAAGTAATCGTATTCCCAGATGGTCTAGGGGTTAGGATTCCTGGCTTTCACCCAGGCGGCCCGGGTTCGATTCCCGGTCTGGGAAACTTTTCTTCAAACAAAGATCAGGTAGGTCAGTTTTAGTTTTGAAACGTCAGAAAGATAATGGTGAAGCTTTACTCTTTAGGCTGTATTTCTCGAGTGACTAAAGAATATATTACCTTAACAAAAACTTTCCAGAATGTGATTAGTGGGGTTTAACCTGATATTTATCGATGTAACTGTTGTAGTTGTTAAGGAGGATGATCGTAAAGATGCATGCAAATATGGGAATGTCACGAGTACAATAATATAACAGCACAACACTTTCACCTAACTTCAAGCCCGTGTCATTCTTTGAGATTAACGGTTAATAAGACACTGGCCAGTACGGTGATCGAACCCGCGACATTCGCGTTAATAGCACGACGCTCTAACCAACTGAGCTAACCGGCCATATGTTCTATTGAATATACTCAGCCAATTTCATTAAGACTCTTACAGTAATTGTCTTCAAAAAGGAAGTTGTGAAATGTTATTTTTTTAACTAAGAAAGTACTTTTCTCACACGAGTCAAAAGCGCTGATAGGAAAGTACTGAAATCGCCGTTGGGCTATTCCTTGTGGAAAAGTGGAATTCGTCTAAGCATATAGAGTGAGGGAGAAGTTTTTCATTTGATATTTTAGTCACCATGGATTAACTGTGTGAAGAAACAGTAGAGGAACGAGATAGCATCTTTCAGTTACGAAGTACTAAATTCTGTCAGCGACATTTGTTTTTGTAGTATCTGTTTGACTCTAGGAAACAGAAATTAAAGATAGACTTGCTATTCCTTAATATTAAATGGATTTCATCCGAGGGAACACACAGATAGAATGGATTCATTTTTTAAATAATAGACAGCGTCCCTGAGTGGGCTTGAACCACCAACCTTTCGGTACCCATCAGTATAAGAGGTAACAGCCGAACGCGCTGACCGATTGCGCCACAGAGACCGACACGGACTATGGTTTGTTAATTTGTTTTTATAAAAGATTCGAAATGTCCAATATTTTTTGGTAATCTGCATTAAATTACATTGGTTTCAAATGATTTTCTCAACACAACAAAACACATAATTTATAAATTTAAAAAGAATTACATGAAGTATTTAAAATACTGACCTCGAAGACAGCATGGATATTAGTTCAGTGGAGAGAGTAGGTCATTTCTGCCGATATCCCAGATGAACTAGGCGTTAGGATTTCAGGCTCTCACCCATGCGGCCCGGGTTTCTATTCCCGGTCTGGAAAACTCTTTATACCAAATCATTGATTGTTACAGTTGTAAAAACGACAGTGACTGGGTAGGTTGTTCGTGAAGAACCATGTGGCCATTACAGTGTCAGCCTTATAATAAATTAATTTTTGATAGGAATAGTTTTTCAGTGATATTTCCAACATAAAACAAAGATATCAGCTGTATACAGAAGACAGAAGTACATGAAGTATTTCAAATAATGACGAAGAAAACTACGCGGATATTACTTCAGTAGCGCTACATTGAGGTAACACCAATTTATTAGATAATACTTCTGCCAAAGTAATCGTATTCCCAGATGGTCTAGGGGTTAGGATTCCTGGCTTTCACCCAGGCGGCCCGGGTTCGATTCCCGGTCTGGGAAACTTTTCTTCAAACAAAGATCAGGTCAGTTTTAGTTTTGAAACGTCAGAAAGATAATGGTGAAGCTTTACTCTTTAGGCTGTATTTCTCGAGTGACTAAAGAATATATTACCTTAACAAAAACTTTCCAGAATGTGATTAGTGGGGTTTAACCTGATAATTTATCGATTTAACTGTTGTAGTTGATAAGGAGGATGATCGTAAAGATGCATGCAAATATGGGAATGTCACGAGTACAATAATATAACAGCACAACACTTTCACCTAATTTCAAGTCCGTGTCATTCTTTGAGATTAACGGTTAATAAGACACTGGCCAGTACGGGGATCGAACCCGCGACATTCGCGTTATTAGCACGACGCTCTAACCAACTGAGCTAACCGGCCATATGTTCTATTGAATATACTCAGCCAATTTCATTAAGACTCTTACAGTAATTGTCTTCAAAAAGGAAGTTGTGAAATGTTATTTTTTTAACTAAGAAAGTACTTTTCTCACACGAGTCAAAAGCGCTGATAGGAAAGTACTGAAATCGCCGTTGGGCTATTCCTTGTGGAAAAGTGGAATTCGTCTAAGCATATAGAGTGAGGGAGAAGTTTATCATATGATATTTTAGTCACCATGGATTAATTGTGTGAAGAAACAGTAGAGGAACGAGATAGCATCTTTCAGTTACGAAGTACTAAATTCTATCAGCGACATTTGTTTTTGTAGTATCTGTTTGACTCTAGGAAACAGAAATTAAAGATAGACTTGCTATTCCTTAATAATAAATGGATTTCATCCGAGGGAACACACAGATAGAAAGGATTCATTTTTTAAATAATAGACAGCGTCCCTGGGTGGGCTTGAACCACCAACCTTTCGGTACCCATCAGTATAAGAGGTAACAGCCGAACGCGCTGACCGATTGCGCCACAGAGACCGACACGGACTATGGTTTGTTAATTTGTTTTTTTAAAAGATTCGAAATGTCCAATATTTTTTGGTAATCTGCATTAAATTACATTGGTTTTAAATGATTTTCTCAACACAACAAAACACATAATTTATAAATTTAAGAAAGAATTACATGAAGTATTTAAAATACTGACCTCGAAGACAGCATGGATATTAGTTCAGTGGAGAGAGTAGGTCATTTCTGCCGATATCCCAGATGAACTAGGCGTTAGGATTTCAGGCTCTCACCCATGCGGCCCGGGTTCTATTCCCGGTCTGGGAAACTCTTTATACCAAATATTTTAAATTTTTGATTTCTTTCAGAAGGATCATTAGTGAGGTTTTATATGTCAAATCATTGATTGTTACAGTTGTAAAAGCGACAGTGACTGGGTAGGTTGTTCGTGAAGAACCATGTGGCCATTACAGTGTCAGCCTAATAATAAATTAATTTTGGATAGGAATAGTTTTTCAGTGATATTTCCAACATAAAACAAAGATATCAGCTGTATACAGAAGACAGAAGTACATGAAGTATTTCAAATAATGACGAAGAAAACTACGCGGATATTACTTCAGTAGCGCTACATTGAGGTAACACCAATTTATTAGATAATACTTCTGCCAAAGAAATCGTATTCCCAGATGGTCTAGGGGTTAGGATTCCTGGCTTTCACCCAGGCGGCCCGGGTTCGATTCCCGGTCTGGGAAACTTTTCTTCAAACAAAGATCAGGTAGGTCAGTTTTAGTTTTGAAACGTCAGAAAGATAATGGTGAAGCTTTACTCTTTAGGCTGTATTTCTCGAGTGACTAAAGAATATATTACCTTAACAAAAACTTTCCAGAATGTGATTAGTGGGGTTTAACCTGATAATTTATCGATTTAACTGTTGTAGTTGTTAAGGAGGATGATCGTAAAGATGCATGCAAATATGGGAATGTCACGAGTACAATAATATAACAGCACAACACTTTCACCTAACTTCAAGCCCGTGTCATTCTTTGAGATTAACGGTTAATAAGACACTGGCCAGTACGGGGATCGAACCCGCGACATTCGCGTTATTAGCACGACGCTCTAACCAAATGAGCTAACCGGCCATATGTTCTATTGAATATACTCAGCCAATTTCATTAGGACTCTTACAGTAATTGTCTTCAAAAAGGAAGTTGTGAAATGTTATTTTTTTAACTAAGAAAGTACTTTTCTCACACGAGTCAAAAGCGCTGATAGGAAAGTACTGAAATCGCCGTTGGGCTATTCCTTGTGGAAAAGTGGAATTCGTCTAAGCATATAGAGTGAGGGAGAAGTTTTTCATTTGATATTTTAGTCACCATGGATTAATTGTGTGAAGAAACAGTAGAGGAACGAGATAGCATCTTTCAGTTACGAAGTACTAAATTCTGTCAGCGACATTTGTTTTTGTAGTATCTGTTTGACTCTAGGAAACAGAAATTAAAGATAGACTTGCTATTCCTTAATATTAAATGGATTTCATCCGAGGGAACACACAGATAGAATGGATTCATTTTTTAAATAATAGACAGCGTCCCTGGGTGGGCTTGAACCACCAACCTTTCGGTACCCATCAGTATAAGAGGTAACAGACTAACGCGCTGACCGATTGCGCCACAGGGACCGACACGGACTATGGTTTGTTAATTTGTTTTTATAAAAGATTCGAAATGTCCAATATTTTTTGGTAATCTGCATTAAATCACATTGGTTTCAAATGATTTTCTCAACACAACAAAACACATAATTTATAAATTTAAAAATAATTACATGAAGTATTTAAAATACTGACCTCGAAGACAGCATGGATATTAGTTCAGTGGAGAGAGTAGGTCATTTCTGCCGATATCCCAGATGAACTAGGCGTTAGGATTTCAGGCTCTCACCCATGCGGCCCGGGTTCTATTCCCGGTCTGGGAAACTCTTTATACCAAATCATTGATTGTTACAGTTGTAAAAGCGACAGTGACTGGGTAGGTTGTTCGTGAAGAACCATGTGGCCATTACAGTGTCAGCCTAATAATAAATTAATTTTGGATAGGAATAGTTTTTCAGTGATATTTCCAACATAAAACAAAGATATCAGCTGTATACAGAAGACAGAAGTACATGAAGTATTTCAAATAATGACGAAGAAAACTACGCGGATATTACTTCAGTAGCGCTACATTGAGGTAACACCAATTTATTAGATAATACTTCTGCCAAAGTAATCGTATTCCCAGATGGTCTAGGGGTTAGGATTCCTGGCTTTCACCCAGGCGGCCCGGGTTCGATTCCCGGTCTGGGAAACTTTTCTTCAAACAAAGATCAGGTAGGTCAGTTTTAGTTTTGAAACGTCAGAAAGATAATGGTGAAGCTTTACTCTTTAGGCTGTATTTCTCGAGTGACTAAAGAATATATTACCTTAACAAAAACTTTCCAGAATGTGATTAGTGGGGTTTAACCTGATAATTTATCGATTTAACTGTTGTAGTTGTTAAGGAGGATGATCGTAAAGATGCATGCAAATATGGGAATGTCACGAGTACAATAATATAACAGCACAACACTTTCACCTAACTTCAAGCCCGTGTCATTCTTTGAGATTAACGGTTAATAAGACACTGGCCAGTACGGGGATCGAACCCGCGACATTCGCGTTATTAGCAAGACGCTCTAACCAACTGAGCTAACCGGCCATATGTTCTATTGAATATACTCAGCCAATTTCATTAAGACTCTTACAGTAATTGTCTTCAAAAAGGAAGTTGTGAAATGTTATTTTTTTAACTAAGAAAGTACTTTTCTCACACGAGTCAAAAGCGCTGATAGGAAAGTACTGAAATCGCCGTTGGGCTATTCCTTGTGGAAAAGTGGAATTCGTCTAAGCATATAGAGTGAGGGAGAAGTTTTTCATTTGATATTTTAGTCACCATGGATTAATTGTGTGAAGAAACAGTAGAGGAACGAGATAGCATCTTTCAGTTACGAAGTACTAAATTCTGTCAGCGACATTTGTTTTTGTAGTATCTGTTTGACTCTAGGAAACAGAAATTGAAGTTAGACTTGCTATTCCTTAATATTAAATGGATTTCATCCGAGGGAACACACAGATAGAAAGGATTCATTTTTTAAATAATAGACAGCGTCCCTGGGTGGGCTTGAACCACCAACCTTTCGGTACCCATCAGTATAAGAGGTAACAGCCGAACGCGCTGACCGATTGCGCCACAGAGACCGACACGGACTACGGTTTGTTAATTTGTTTTTATAAAAGATTCGAAATGTCCAATATTTTTTGGTAATCTGCATTAAATTACATTGGTTTTAAATGATTTTCTCAACACAACAAAACACATAATTTATAAATTTAAGAAAGAATTACATGAAGTATTTAAAATACTGACCTCGAAGACAGCATGGATATTAGTTCAGTGGAGAGAGTAGGTCATTTCTGCCGATATCCCAGATGAACTAGGCGTTAGGATTTCAGGCTCTCACCCATGCGGCCCGGGTTCTATTCCCGGTCTGGGAAACTCTTTATACCAAATATTTTAAATTTTTGATTTCTTTCAGAAGGATCATTAGTGAGGTTTTATATGTCAAATCATTGATTGTTACAGTTGTAAAAGCGACAGTGACTGGGTAGGTTGTTCGTGAAGAACCATGTGGCCATTACAGTGTCAGCCTAATAATAAATTAATTTTGGATAGGAATAGTTTTTCAGTGATATTTCCAACATAAAACAAAGATATCAGCTGTATACAGAAGACAGAAGTACATGAAGTATTTCAAATAATGACGAAGAAAACTACGCGGATATTACTTCAGTAGCGCTACATTGAGGTAACACCAATTTATTAGATAATACTTCTGCCAAAGTAATCGTATTCCCAGATGGTCTAGGGGTTAGGATTCCTGGCTTTCACCCAGGCGGCCCGGGTTCGATTCCCGGTCTGGGAAACTTTTCTTCAAACAAAGATCAGGTAGGTCAGTTTTAGTTTTGAAACGTCAGAAAGATAATGGTGAAGCTTTACTCTTTAGGCTGTATTTCTCGAGTGACTAAAGAATATATTACCTTAACAAAAACTTTCCAGAATGTGATTAGTGGGGTTTAACCTGATAATTTATCGATTTAACTGTTGTAGTTGTTAAGGAGGATGATCGTAAAGATGCATGCAAATATGGGAATGTCACGAGTACAATAATATAACAGCACAACACTTTCACCTAACTTCAAGCCCGTGTCATTCTTTGAGATTAACGGTTAATAAGACACTGGCCAGTACGGGGATCGAACCCGCGACATTCGCGTTATTAGCACGACGCTCTAACCAACTGAGCTAACCGGCCATATGTTCTATTGAATATACTCAGCCAATTTCATTAGGACTCTTACAGTAATTGTCTTCAAAAAGGAAGTTGTGAAATGTTATTTTTTTTAACTAAGAAAGTACTTTTCTCACACGAGTCAAAAGCGCTGATAGGAAAGTACTGAAATCGCCGTTGGGCTATTCCTTGTGGAAAAGTGGAATTCGTCTAAGCATATAGAGTGAGGGAGAAGTTTTTCATTTGATATTTTAGTCACCTTGGATTAATTGTGTGAAGAAACAGTAGAGGAACGAGATAGCATCTTTCAGTTACGAAGTACTAAATTCTGTCAGCGACATTTGTTTTTGTAGTATCTGTTTGACTCTAGGAAACAGAAATTAAAGATAGACTTGCTATTCCTTAATATTAAATGGATTTCATCCGAGGGAACACACAGATAGAATGGATTCATTTTTTAAATAATAGACAGCGTCCCTGGGTGGGCTTGAACCACCAACCTTTCGGTACCCATCAGTATAAGAGGTAACAGCCGAACGCGCTGACCGATTGCGCCACATAGACCGACACGGACTATGGTTTGTTAATTTGTTTTTATAAAAGATTCGAAATGTCCAATATTTTTTGGTAATCTGCATTAAATTACATTGGTTTCAAATGATTTTCTCAACACAACAAAACACATAATTTATAAATTTAAAAAGAATTACATGAAGTATTTAAAATACTGACCTCGAAGACAGCATGGATATTAGTTCAGTGGAGAGAGTAGGTCATTTCTGCCGATATCCCAGATGAACTAGGCGTTAGGATTTCAGGCTCTCACCCATGCGGCCCGGGTTCTATTCCCGGTCTGGGAAACTCTTTATACCAAATCATTGATTGTTACAGTTGTAAAAGCGACAGTGACTGGGTAGGTTGTTCGTGAAGAACCATGTGGCCATTACAGTGTCAGCCTTATAATAAATTAATTTTTGATAGGAATAGCTTTTCAGTGATATTTCCAACATAAAACAAAGATATCAGCTGTATACAGAAGACAGAAGTACATGAAGTATTTCAAATAATGAAGAAGAAAACTACGCGGATATTACTTCAGTAGCGCTACATTGAGGTAACACCAATTTATTAGATAATACTTCTGCCAAAGTAATCGTATTCCCAGATGGTCTAGGGGTTAGGATTCCTGGCTTTCACCCAGGCGGCCCGGGTTCGATTCCCGGTCTGGGAAACTTTTCTTCAAACAAAGATCAGGTAGGTCAGTTTTAGTTTTGAAACGTCAGAAAGATAATGGTGAAGCTTTACTCTTTAGGCTGTATTTCTCGAGTGACTAAAGAATATATTACCTTAACAAAAACTTTCCAGAATGTGATTAGTGGGGTTTAACCTGATAATTTATCGATTTAACTGTTGTAGTTGTTAAGGAGGATGATCGTAAAGATGCATGCAAATATGGGAAACTCTTTATACCAAATCATTGATTGTTACAGTTGTAAAAGCGACAGTGACTGGGTAGGTTGTTCGTGAAGAACCATGTGGCCATTACAGTGTCAGCCTTATAATAAATTAATTTTTGATAGGAATAGTTTTTCAGTGATATTTCCAACATAAAACAAAGATATCAGCTGTATACAGAAGTCAGAAGTACATGAAGTATTTCAAATAATGACGAAGAAAACTACGCGGATATTACTTCAGTAGCGCTACATTGAGGTAACACCAATTTATTAGATAATACTTCTGCCAAAGTAACCGTATTCCCAGATGGTCTAGGGGTTAGGATTCCTGGCTTTCACCCAGGCGGCCCGGGTTCGATTCCCGGTCTGGGAAACTTTTCTTCAAACAAAGATCAGGTAGGACAGTTTTAGTTTTGAAACGTCAGAAAGATAATGGTGAAGCTTTACTCTTTAGGCTGTATTTCTCGAGTGACTAAAGAATATATTACCTTAACAAAAACTTTCCAGAATGTGATTAGTGGGGTTTAACCTGATAATTTATCGATTTAACTGTTGTAGTTGTTAAGGAGGATGATCGTAAAGATGCATGCAAATATGGGAATGTCACGAGTACAAAATAATATACCAGCACAACACTTTCACCTAACTTCAAGCCCGTGTCATTCTTTGAGATAAACGGTTAATAAGACACTGGCCAGTACGGGGATCGAACCCGCGGCATTCGCGTTATTAGGACGACGCTCTAACCAACTGAGCTAACCGGCCATATGTTCTATTCAATATACTCAGCCAATTTCATTAAGACTCTTACAGTAATTGTCTTCAAAAAGGAAGTTGTGAAATGTTATTTTTTTAACTAAGAAAGTACTTTTCTCACACGAGTCAAAAGCGCTGATAGGAAAGTACTGAAATCGCCGTTGGGCTATTCCTTGTGGAAAAGTGGAATTCGTCTAAGCATACAGAGTGAGGGAGAAGTTTTTCATTTGATATTTTAGTCACCATGGATTAATTGTGTGAAGAAACAGTAGAGGAACAAGATAGCATCTTTTAGTTACGAAGTACTAAATTCTGTCAGCGACATTTGTTTTTGTAGTATCTGTTTGACTCTAGGAAACAGAAATTGAAGATAGACTGGCTATTCCATAATATTAAATGGATTTCATCCGAGGAACACACAGATAGAAAGGATTCATTTTTTAAATAATAGACAGCGTCCCTGGGTGGGCTTGAACCACCAACCTTTCGGTACCCATCAGTATAAGAGGTAACAGCCGAACGCGCTGACCGATTGCGCCACAGAGACCGACACGGACTACGGTTTGTTAATTTGTTTTTATAAAAGATTCGAAATGTCCAATATTTTTTGGTAATCTGCATTAAATTACATTGGTTTTAAATGATTTTCTCAACACAACAAAACACATAATTTATAAATTTAAGAAAGAATTACATGAAGTATTTAAAATACTGACCTCGAAGACAGCATGGATATTAGTTCAGTGGAGAGAGTAGGTCATTTCTGCCGATATCCCAGATGAACTAGGCGTTAGGATTTCAGGCTCTCACCCATGCGGCCCGGGTTCTATTCCCGGTCTGGGAAACTCTTTATACCAAATATTTTAAATTTTTGATTTCTTTCAGAAGGATCATTAGTGAGGTTTTATATGTCAAATCATTGATTGTTACAGTTGTAAAAGCGACAGTGACTGGGTAGGTTGTTCGTGAAGAACCATGTGGCCATTACAGTGTCAGCTTTATAATAAATTAATTTTGGATAGGAATAGTTTTCCAGTGATATTTCCAACATAAAACAAAGATATCAGCTGTATACAGAAGACAGAAGTACATGAAGTATTTCAAATAATGACGAAGAAAACTACGCGGATATTACTTCAGTAGCGCTACATTGAGGTAACACCAATTTATTAGATAATACTTCTGCCAAAGTAATCGTATTCCCAGATGGTCTAGGGGTTAGGATTCCTGGCTTTCACCCAGGCGGCCCGGGTTCGATTCCCGGTCTGGGAAACTTTTCTTCAAACAAAGATCAGGTAGGTCAGTTTTAGTTTTGAAACGTCAGAAAGATAATGGTGAAGCTTTACTCTTTAGGCTGTATTTCTCGAGTGACTAAAGAATATATTACCTTAACAAAAACTTTCCAGAATGTGATTAGTGGGGTTTAACCTGATAATTTATCGATTTAACTGTTGTAGTTGTTAAGGAGGATGATCGTAAAGATGCATGCAAATATGGGAATGTCACGAGTACAATAATATAACAGCACAACACTTTCACCTAACTTCAAGCCCGTGTCATTCTTTGAGATTAACGGTTAATGAGACACTGGCCAGTACGGGGATCGAACCCGCGACATTCGCGTTATTAGCACGACGCTCTAACCAACTGAGCTAACCGGCCATATGTTCTATTGAATATACTCAGCCAATTTCATTAGGACTCTTACAGTAATTGTCTTCAAAAAGGAAGTTGTGAAATGTTATTTTTTTAACTAAGAAAGTACTTTTCTCACACGAGTCAAAAGCGCTGATAGGAAAGTACTGAAATCGCCGTTGGGCTATTCCTTGTGGAAAAGTGGAATTCGTCTAAGCATATAGAGTGAGGGAGAAGTTTTTCATTTGATATTTTAGTCACCTTGGATTAATTGTGTGAAGAAACAGTAGAGGAACGAGATAGCATCTTTCAGTTACGAAGTACTAAATTCTGTCAGCGACATTTGTTTTTGTAGTATCTGTTTGACTCTAGGAAACAGAAATTAAAGATAGACTTGCTATTCCTTAATATTAAATGGATTTCATCCGAGGGAACACACAGATAGAATGGATTCATTTTTTAAATAATAGACAGCGTCCCTGGGTGGGCTTGAACCACCAACCTTTCGGTACCCATCAGTATAAGAGGTAACAGCCGAACGCGCTGACCGATTGCGCCACAGAGACCGACACGGACTATGGTTTGTTAATTTGTTTTTATAAAAGATTCGAAATGTCCAATATTTTTTGGTAATCTGCATTAAATTACATTGGTTTCAAATGATTTTCTCAACACAACAAAACACATAATTTATAAATTTAAAAAGAATTACATGAAGTATTTAAAATACTGACCTCGAAGACAGCATGGATATTAGTTCAGTGGAGAGAGTAGGTCATTTCTGCCGATATCCCAGATGAACTAGGCGTTAGGATTTCAGGCTCTCACCCATGCGGCCCGGGTTCTATTCCCGGTCTGGGAAACTCTTTATACCAAATCATTGATTGTTACAGTTGTAAAAGCGACAGTGACTGGGTAGGTTGTTCGTGAAGAACCATGTGGCCATTACAGTGTCAGCCTTATAATAAATTAATTTTTGATAGGAATAGCTTTTCAGTGATATTTCCAACATAAAACAAAGATATCAGCTGTATACAGAAGACAGAAGTACATGAAGTATTTCAAATAATGAAGAAGAAAACTACGCGGATATTACTTCAGTAGCGCTACATTGAGGTAACACCAATTTATTAGATAATACTTCTGCCAAAGTAATCGTATTCCCAGATGGTCTAGGGGTTAGGATTCCTGGCTTTCACCCAGGCGGCCCGGGTTCGATTCCCGGTCTGGGAAACTTTTCTTCAAACAAAGACCAGGTAGGTCAGTTTTAGTTTTGAAACGTCAGAAAGATAATGGTGAAGCTTTACTCTTTAGGCTGTATTTCTCGAGTGACTAAAGAATATATTACCTTAACAAAAACTTTCCAGAATGTGATTAGTGGGGTTTAACCTGATAATTTATCGATTTAACTGTTGTAGTTGTTAAGGAGGATGATCGTAAAGATGCATGCAAATATGGGAAACTCTTTATACCAAATCATTGATTGTTACAGTTGTAAAAGCGACAGTGACTGGGTAGGTTGTTCGTGAAGAACCATGTGGCCATTACAGTGTCAGCCTTATAATAAATTAATTTTTGATAGGAATAGTTTTTCAGTGATATTTCCAACATAAAACAAAGATATCAGCTGTATACAGAAGACAGAAGTACATGAAGTATTTCAAATAATGACGAAGAAAACTACGCGGATATTACTTCAGTAGCGCTACATTGAGGTAACACCAATTTATTAGATAATACTTCTGCCAAAGTAACCGTATTCCCAGATGGTCTAGGGGTTAGGATTCCTGGCTTTCACCCAGGCGGCCCGGGTTCGATTCCCGGTCTGGGAAAATTTTCTTCAAACAAAGATCAGGTAGGACAGTTTTAGTTTTGAAACGCCAGAAAGATAATGGTGAAGCTTTACTCTTTAGGCTGTATTTCTCGAGTGACTAAAGAATATATTACCTTAACAAAAACTTTCCAGAATGTGATTAGTGGGGTTTAACCTGATAATTTATCGATTTAACTGTTGTAGTTGTTAAGGAGGATGATCGTAAAGATGCATGCAAATATGGGAATGTCACGAGTACAAAATAATATACCAGCACAACACTTTCACCTAACTTCAAGCCCGTGTCATTCTTTGAGATAAACGGTTAATAAGACACTGGCCAGTACGGGGATCGAACCCGCGGCATTCGCGTTATTAGGACGACGCTCTAACCAACTGAGCTAAACGGCCATATGTTCTATTCAATATACTCAGCCAATTTCATTAAGACTCTTACAGTAATTGTCTTCAAAAAGGAAGTTGTGAAATGTTATTTTTTTACCTAAGAAAGTACTTTTCTCACACGAGTCAAAAGCGCTGATAGGAAAGTACTGAAATCGCCGTTGGGCTATTCCTTGTGGAAAAGTGGAATTCGTCTAAGCATACAGAGTGAGGGAGAAGTTTTTCATTTGATATTTTAGTCACCATGGATTAATTGTGTGAAGAAACAGTAGAGGAACAAGATAGCATCTTTTAGTTACGAAGTACTAAATTCTGTCAGCGACATTTGTTTTTGTAGTATCTGTTTGACTCTAGGAAACAGAAATTGAAGATAGACTGGCTATTCCATAATATTAAATGGATTTCATCCGAGGAACACACAGATAGAAAGGATTCATTTTTTAAATAATAGACAGCGTCCCTGGGTGGGCTTGAACCACCAACCTTTCGGTACCCATCAGTATAAGAGGTAACAGCCGAACGCGCTGACCGATTGCGCCACAGAGACCGACACGGACTACGGTTTGTTAATTTGTTTTTATAAAAGATTCGAAATGTCCAATATTTTTTGGTAATCTGCATTAAATTACATTGGTTTTAAATGATTTTCTCAACACAACAAAACACATAATTTATAAATTTAAGAAAGAATTACATGAAGTATTTAAAATACTGACCTCGAAGACAGCATGGATATTAGTTCAGTGGAGAGAGTAAGTCATTTCTGCCGATATCCCAGATGAACTAGGCGTTAGGATTTCAGGCTCTCACCCATGCGGCCCGGGTTCTATTCCCGGTCTGGGAAACTCTTTATACCAAATATTTTAAATTTTTGATTTCTTTCAGAAGGATCATTAGTGAGGTTTTATATGTCAAATCATTGATTGTTACAGTTGTAAAAGCGACAGTGACTGGGTAGGTTGTTCGTGAAGAACCATGTGGCCATTACAGTGTCAGCTTTATAATAAATTAATTTTGGATAGGAATAGTTTTCCAGTGATATTTCCAACATAAAACAAAGATATCAGCTGTATACAGAAGACAGAAGTACATGAAGTATTTCAAATAATGACGAAGAAAACTACGCGGATATTACTTCAGTAGCGCTACATTGAGGTAACACCAATTTATTAGATAATACTTCTGCCAAAGTAATCGTATTCCCAGATGGTCTAGGGGTTAGGATTCCTGGCTTTCACCCAGGCGGCCCGGGTTCGATTCCCGGTCTGGGAAACTTTTCTTCAAACAAAGATCAGGTAGGTCAGTTTTAGTTTTGAAACGTCAGAAAGATAATGGTGAAGCTTTACTCTTTAGGCTGTATTTCTCGAGTGACTAAAGAATATATTACCTTAACAAAAACTTTCCAGAATGTGATTAGTGGGGTTTAACCTGATAATTTATCGATTTAACTGTTGTAGTTGTTAAGGAGGATGATCGTAAAGATGCATGCAAATATGGGAATGTCACGAGTACAATAATATAACAGCACAACACTTTCACCTAACTTCAAGCCCGTGTCATTCTTTGAGATTAACGGTTAATAAGACACTGGCCAGTACGGGGATCGAACCCGCGACATTCGCGTTAGTAGCACGACGCTCTAACCAACTGAGCTAACCGGCCATATGTTCTATTCAATATACTCAGCCAATTTCATTAAGACTCTTACAGTAATTGTCTTCAAAAAGGAAGTTGTGAAATGTTATTTTTTTAACTAAGAAAGTACTTTTCTCACACGAGTCATAAGCGCTGATAGGAAAGTACTGAAATCGACGTTGGGCTATTCCTTGTGGAAAAGTGGAATTCGTCTAAGCATATAGAGTGAGGGAGAAGTTTTTCATTTGATATTTTAGTCACCTTGGATTAATTGTGTGAAGAAACAGTAGAGGAACGAGATAGCATCTTTCAGTTACGAAGTACTAAATTCTGTCAGCGACATTTGTTTTTGTAGTATCTGTTTGACTCTAGGAAACAGAAATTAAAGATAGACTTGCTATTCCTTAATATTAAATGGATTTCATCCGAGGGAACACACAGATAGAATGGATTCATTTTTTAAATAATAGACAGCGTCCCTGGGTGGGCTTGAACCACCAACCTTTCGGTACCCATCAGTATAAGAGGTAACAGCCGAACGCGCTGACCGATTGCGCCACAGAGACCGACACGGACTATGGTTTGTTAATTTGTTTTTATAAAAGATTCGAAATGTCCAATATTTTTTGGTAATCTGCATTAAATTACATTGGTTTCAAATGATTTTCTCAACACAACAAAACACATAATTTATAAATTTAAAAAGAATTACATGAAGTATTTAAAATACTGACCTCGAAGACAGCATGGATATTAGTTCAGTGGAGAGAGTAGGTCATTTCTGCCGATATCCCAGATGAACTAGGCGTTAGGATTTCAGGCTCTCACCCATGCGGCCCGGGTTCTATTCCCGGTCTGGGAAACTCTTTATACCAAATCATTGATTGTTACAGTTGTAAAAGCGACAGTGACTGGGTAGGTTGTTCGTGAAGAACCATGTGGCCATTACAGTGTCAGCCTTATAATAAATTAATTTTTGATAGGAATAGCTTTTCAGTGATATTTCCAACATAAAACAAAGATATCAGCTGTATACAGAAGACAGAAGTACATGAAGTATTTCAAATAATGAAGAAGAAAACTACGCGGATATTACTTCAGTAGCGCTACATTGAGGTAACACCAATTTATTAGATAATACTTCTGCCAAAGTAATCGTATTCCCAGATGGTCTAGGGGTTAGGATTCCTGGCTTTCACCCAGGCGGCCCGGGTTCGATTCCCTGTCTGGGAAACTTTTCTTCAAACAAAGATCAGGTAGGTCAGTTTTAGTTTTGAAACGTCAGAAAGATAATGGTGAAGCTTTACTCTTTAGGCTGTATTTCTCGAGTGACTAAAGAATATATTACCTTAACAAAAACTTTCCAGAATGTGATTAGTGGGGTTTAACCTGATAATTTATCGATTTAACTGTTGTAGTTGTTAAGGAGGATGATCGTAAAGATGCATGCAAATATGGGAAACTCTTTATACCAAATCATTGATTGTTACAGTTGTAAAAGCGACAGTGACTGGGTAGGTTGTTCGTGAAGAACCATGTGGCCATTACAGTGTCAGCCTTATAATAAATTAATTTTTGATAGGAATAGTTTTTCAGTGATATTTCCAACATAAAACAAAGATATCAGCTGTATACAGAAGACAGAAGTACATGAAGTATTTCAAATAATGACGAAGAAAACTACGCGGATATTACTTCAGTAGCGCTACATTGAGGTAACACCATTTTATTAGATAATACTTCTGCCAAAGTAACCGTATTCCCAGATGGTCTAGGGGTTAGGATTCCTGGCTTTCACCCAGGCGGCCCGGGTTCGATTCCCGGTCTGGGAAACTTTTCTTCAAACAAAGATCAGGTAGGACAGTTTTAGTTTTGAAACGTCAGAAAGATAATGGTGAAGCTTTACTCTTTAGGCTGTATTTCTCGAGTGACTAAAGAATATATTACCTTAACAAAAACTTTCCAGAATGTGATTAGTGGGGTTTAACCTGATAATTTATCGATTTAACTGTTGTAGTTGTTAAGGAGGATGATCGTAAAGATGCATGCAAATATGGGAATGTCACGAGTACAAAATAATATACCAGCACAACACTTTCACCTAACTTCAAGCCCGTGTCATTCTTTGAGATAAACGGTTAATAAGACACTGGCCAGTACGGGGATCGAACCCGCGGCATTCGCGTTATTAGGACGACGCTCTAACCAAATGAGCTAACCGGCCATATGTTCTATTGAATATACTCAGCCAATTTCATTAAGACTCTTACAGTAATTGTCTTCAAAAAGGAAGTTGTGAAATGTTATTTTTTTAACTAAGAAAGTACTTTTCTCACACGAGTCAAAAGCGCTGATAGGAAAGTACTGAAATCGCCGTTGGGCTATTCCTTGTGGAAAAGTGGAATTCGTCTAAGCATACAGAGTGAGGGAGAAGTTTTTCATTTGATATTTTAGTCACCATGGATTAATTGTGTGAAGAAACAGTAGAGGAACAAGATAGCATCTTTTAGTTACGAAGTACTAAATTCTGTCAGCGACATTTGTTTTTGTAGTATCTGTTTGACTCTAGGAAACAGAAATTGAAGATAGACTGGCTATTCCATAATATTAAATGGATTTCATCCGAGGAACACACAGATAGAAAGGATTCATTTTTTAAATAATAGACAGCGTCCCTGGGTGGGCTTGAACCACCAACCTTTCGGTACCCATCAGTATAAGAGGTAACAGCCGAACGCGCTGACCGATTGCGCCACAGAGACCGACACGGACTACGGTTTGTTAATTTGTTTTTATAAAAGATTCGAAATGTCCAATATTTTTTGGTAATCTGCATTAAATTACATTGGTTTTAAATGATTTTCTCAACACAACAAAACACATAATTTATAAATTTAAGAAAGAATTACATGAAGTATTTAAAATACTGACCTCGAAGACAGCATGGATATTAGTTCAGTGGAGAGAGTAGGTCATTTCTGCCGATATCCCAGATGAACTAGGCGTTAGGATTTCAGGCTCTCACCCATGCGGCCCGGGTTCTATTCCCGGTCTGGGAAACTCTTTATACCAAATATTTTAAATTTTTGATTTCTTTCAGAAGGATCATTAGTGAGGTTTTATATGTCAAATCATTGATTGTTACAGTTGTAAAAGCGACAGTGACTGGGTAGGTTGTTCGTGAAGAACCATGTGGCCATTACAGTGTCAGCTTTATAATAAATTAATTTTGGATAGGAATAGTTTTCCAGTGATATTTCCAACATAAAACAAAGATATCAGCTGTATACAGAAGACAGAAGTACATGAAGTATTTCAAATAATGACGAAGAAAACTACGCGGATATTACTTCAGTAGCGCTACATTGAGGTAACACCAATTTATTAGATAATACTTCTGCCAAAGTAATCGTATTCCCAGATGGTCTAGGGGTTAGGATTCCTGGCTTTCACCCAGGCGGCCCGGGTTCGATTCCCGGTCTGGGAAACTTTTCTTCAAACAAAGATCAGGTAGGTCAGTTTTAGTTTTGAAACGTCAGAAAGATAATGGTGAAGCTTTACTCTTTAGGCTGTATTTCTCGAGTGACTAAAGAATATATTACCTTAACAAAAACTTTCCAGAATGTGATTAGTGGGGTTTAACCTGATAATTTATCGATTTAACTGTTGTAGTTGTTAAGGAGGATGATCGTAAAGATGCATGCAAATATGGGAATGTCACGAGTACAATAATATAACAGCACAACACTTTCACCTAACTTCAAGCCCGTGTCATTCTTTGAGATTAACGGTTAATAAGACACTGGCCAGTACGGGGATCGAACCCGCGACATTCGCGTTAGTAGCACGACGCTCTAACCAACTGAGCTAACCGGCCATATGTTCTATTAAATATACTCAGCCAATTTCATTAAGACTCTTACAGTAATTGTCTTCAAAAAGGAAGTTGTGAAATGTTATTTTTTTAACTAAGAAAGTACTTTTCTCACACGAGTCAAAAGCGCTGATAGGAAAGTACTGAAATCGACGTTGGGCTATTCCTTGTGGAAAAGTGGAATTCGTCTAAGCATATAGAGTGAGGGAGAAGTTTTTCATTTGATATTTTAGTCACCTTGGATTAATTGTGTGAAGAAACAGTAGAGGAACGAGATAGCATCTTTCAGTTACGAAGTACTAAATTCTGTCAGCGACATTTGTTTTTGTAGTATCTGTTTGACTCTAGGAAACAGAAATTAAAGATAGACTTGCTATTCCTTAATATTAAATGGATTTCATCCGAGGGAACACACAGATAGAATGGATTCATTTTTTAAATAATAGACAGCGTCCCTGGGTGGGCTTGAACCACCAACCTTTCGGTACCCATCAGTATAAGAGGTAACAGCCGAACGCGCTGACCGATTGCGCCACAGAGACCGACACGGACTATGGTTTGTTAATTTGTTTTTATAAAAGATTCGAAATGTCCAATATTTTTTGGTAATCTGCATTAAATTACATTGGTTTCAAATGATTTTCTCAACACAACAAAACACATAATTTATAAATTTAAAAAGAATTACATGAAGTATTTAAAATACTGACCTCGAAGACAGCATGGATATTAGTTCAGTGGAGAGAGTAGGTCATTTCTGCCGATATCCCAGATGAACTAGGCGTTAGGATTTCAGGCTCTCACCCATGCGGCCCGGGTTCTATTCCCTCCCGGTCTGGGAAACTCTTTATACCAAATCATTGATTGTTACAGTTGTAAAAGCGACAGTGACTGGGTAGGTTGTTGGTGAAGAACCATGTGGCCATTACAGTGTCAGCCTTATAATAAATTAATTTTTGATAGGAATAGCTTTTCAGTGATATTTCCAACATAAAACAAAGATATCAGCTGTATACAGAAGACAGAAGTACATGAAGTATTTCAAATAATGAAGAAGAAAACTACGCGGATATTACTTCAGTAGCGCTACATTGAGGTAACACCAATTTATTAGATAATACTTCTGCCAAAGTAATCGTATTCCCAGATGGTCTAGGGGTTAGGATTCCTGGCTTTCACCCAGGCGGCCCGGGTTCGATTCCCGGTCTGGGAAACTTTTCTTCAAACAAAGATCAGGTAGGTCAGTTTTAGTTTTGAAACGTCAGAAAGATAATGGTGAAGCTTTACTCTTTAGGCTGTATTTCTCGAGTGACTAAAGAATATATTACCTTAACAAAAACTTTCCAGAATGTGATTAGTGGGGTTTAACCTGATAATTTATCGATTTAACTGTTGTAGTTGTTAAGGAGGATGATCGTAAAGATGCATGCAAATATGGGAAACTCTTTATACCAAATCATTGATTGTTACAGTTGTAAAAGCGACAGTGACTGGGTAGGTTGTTCGTGAAGAACCATGTGGCCATTACAGTGTCAGCCTTATAATAAATTAATTTTTGATAGGAATAGTTTTTCAGTGATATTTCCAACATAAAACAAAGATATCAGCTGTATACAGAAGACAGAAGTACATGAAGTATTTCAAATAATGACGAAGAAAACTACGCGGATATTACTTCAGTAGCGCTACATTGAGGTAACACCAATTTATTAGATAATACTTCTGCCAAAGTAACCGTATTCCCAGATGGTCTAGGGGTTAGGATTCCTGGCTTTCACCCAGGCGGCCCGGGTTCGATTCCCGGTCTGGGAAACTTTTCTTCAAACAAAGATCAGGTAGGACAGTTTTAGTTTTGAAACGTCAGAAAGATAATGGTGAAGCTTTACTCTTTAGGCTGTATTTCTCGAGTGACTAAAGAATATATTACCTTAACAAAAACTTTCCAGAATGTGATTAGTGGGGTTTAACCTGATAATTTATCGATTTAACTGTTGTAGTTGTTAAGGAGGATGATCGTAAAGATGCATGCAAATATGGGAATGTCACGAGTACAAAATAATATACCAGCACAACACTTTCACCTAACTTCAAGCCCGTGTCATTCTTTGAGATAAACGGTTAATAAGACACTGGCCAGTACGGGGATCGAACCCGCGGCATTCGCGTTATTAGGACGACGCTCTAACCAACTGAGCTAACCGGCCATATGTTCTATTGAATATACTCAGCCAATTTCATTAAGACTCTTACAGTAATTGTCTTCAAAAAGGAAGTTGTGAAATGTTATTTTTTTAACTAAGAAAGTACTTTTCTCACACGAGTCAAAAGCGCTGATAGGAAAGTACTGAAATCGCCGTTGGGCTATTCCTTGTGGAAAAGTGGAATTCGTCTAAGCATACAGAGTGAGGGAGAAGTTTTTCATTTGATATTTTAGTCACCATGGATTAATTGTGTGAAGAAACAGTAGAGGAACAAGATAGCATCTTTTAGTTACGAAGTACTAAATTCTGTCAGCGACATTTGTTTTTGTAGTATCTGTTTGACTCTAGGAAACAGAAATTGAAGATAGACTGGCTATTCCATAATATTAAATGAATTTCATCCGAGGAACACACAGATAGAAAGGATTCATTTTTTAAATAATAGACAGCGTCTCTGGGTGGGCTTGAACCACCAACCTTTCGGTACCCATCAGTATAAGAGGTAACAGCCGAACGCGCTGACCGATTGCGCCACAGAGACCGACACGGACTACGGTTTGTTAATTTGTTTTTATAAAAGATTCGAAATGTCCAATATTTTTTGGTAATCTGCATTAAATTACATTGGTTTTAAATGATTTTCTCAACACAACAAAACACATAATTTATAAATTTAAGAAAGAATTACATGAAGTATTTAAAATACTGACCTCGAAGACAGCATGGATATTAGTTCAGTGGAGAGAGTAGGTCATTTCTGCCGATATCCCAGATGAACTAGGCGTTAGGATTTCAGGCTCTCACCCATGCGGCCCGGGTTCTATTCCCGGTCTGGGAAACTCTTTATACCAAATATTTTAAATTTTTGATTTCTTTCAGAAGGATCATTAGTGAGGTTTTATATGTCAAATCATTGATTGTTACAGTTGTAAAAGCGACAGTGACTGGGTAGGTTGTTCGTGAAGAACCATGTGGCCATTACAGTGTCAGCTTTATAATAAATTAATTTTGGATAGGAATAGTTTTCCAGTGATATTTCCAACATAAAACAAAGATATCAGCTGTATACAGAAGACAGAAGTACATGAAGTATTTCAAATAATGACAAAGAAAACTACGCGGATATTACTTCAGTAGCGCTACATTGAGGTAACACCAATTTATTAGATAATACTTCTGCCAAAGTAATCGTATTCCCAGATGGTCTAGGGGTTAGGATTCCTGGCTTTCACCCAGGCGGCCCGGGTTCGATTCCCGGTCTGGGAAACTTTTCTTCAAACAAAGATCAGGTAGGTCAGTTTTAGTTTTGAAACGTCAGAAAGATAATGGTGAAGCTTTACTCTTTAGGCTGTATTTCTCGAGTGACTAAAGAATATATTACCTTAACAAAAACTTTCCAGAATGTGATTAGTGGGGTTTAACCTGATAATTTATCGATTTAACTGTTGTAGTTGTTAAGGAGGATGATCGTAAAGATGCATGCAAATATGGGAATGTCACGAGTACAATAATATAACAGCACAACACTTTCACCTAACTTCAAGCCCGTGTCATTCTTTGAGATTAATGGTTAATAAGACACTGGCCAGTACGGGGATCGAACCCGCGACATTCGCGTTAGTAGCACGACGCTCTAACCAACTGAGCTAACCGGCCACATGTTCTATTCAATATACTCAGCCAATTTCATTAAGACTCTTACAGTAATTGTCTTCAAAAAGGAAGTTGTGAAATGTTATTTTTTTAACTAAGAAAGTACTTTTCTCACACGAGTCAAAAGCGCTGATAGGAAAGTACTGAAATCGCCGTTGGGCTATTCCTTGTGGAAAAGTGGAATTCGTCTAAGCATATAGAGTGAGGGAGAAGTTTTTCATTTGATATTTTAGTCACCTTGGATTAATTGTGTGAAGAAACAGTAGAGGAACGAGATAGCATCTTTCAGTTACGAAGTACTAAATTCTGTCAGCGACATTTGTTTTTGTAGTATCTGTTTGACTCTAGGAAACAGAAATTAAAGATAGACTTGCTATTCCTTAATATTAAATGGATTTCATCCGAGGGAACACACAGATAGAATGGATTCATTTTTTAAATAATAGACAGCGTCCCTGGGTGGGCTTGAACCACCAACCTTTCGGTACCCATCAGTATAAGAGGTAACAGCCGAACGCGCTGACCGATTGCGCCACAGAGACCGACACGGACTATGGTTTGTTAATTTGTTTTTATAAAAGATTCGAAATGTCCAATATTTTTTGGTAATCTGCATTAAATTACATTGGTTTCAAATGATTTTCTCAACACAACAAAACACATAATTTATAAATTTAAAAAGAATTACATGAAGTATTTAAAATACTGACCTCGAAGACAGCATGGATATTAGTTCAGTGGAGAGAGTAGGTCATTTCTGCCGATATCCCAGATGAACTAGGCGTTAGGATTTCAGGCTCTCACCCATGCGGCCCGGGTTCTATTCCCGGTCTGGGAAACTCTTTATACCAAATATTTTAAATTTTTGATTTCTTTCAGAAGGATCATTAGTGAGGTTTTATATGTCAAATCATTGATTGTTACAGTTGTAAAAGCGACAGTGACTGGGTAGGTTGTTCGTGAAGAACCATGTGGCCATTACAGTGTCAGCTTTATAATAAATTAATTTTGGATAGGAATAGTTTTCCAGTGATATTTCCAACATAAAACAAAGATATCAGCTGTATACAGAAGACAGAAGTACATGAAGTATTTCAAATAATGACGAAGAAAACTACGCGGATAATACTTCAGTAGCGCTACATTGAGGTAACACCAATTTATTAGATAATACTTCTGCCTAAGTAATCGTATTCCCAGATGGTCTAGGGGTTAGGATTCCTGGCTTTCACCCAGGCGGCCCGGGTTCGATTCCCGGTCTGGGAAACTTTTCTTCAAACAAAGATCAGGTAGGTCAGTTTTAGTTTTGAAACGTCAGAAAGATAATGGTGAAGCTTTACTCTTTAGGCTGTATTTCTCGAGTGACTAAAGAATATACTACCTTAACAAAAACTTTCCAGAATGTGATTAGTGGGGTTTAACCTGATAATTTATCGATTTAACTGTTGTAGTTGTTAAGGAGGATGATCGTAATGATGCATGCAAATATGGGAATGTCACGATTACAATAATATAACAGCACAACACTTTCACCTAACTTCAAGCCCGTGTCATTCTTTGAGATTAACGGTTAATAAGACACTGGCCAGTACGGGGATCGAACCCGCGACATTCGCGTTAGTAGCACGACGCTCTAACCAACTGAGCTAACCGGCCATATGTTCTATTCAATATACTCAGCCAATTTCATTAAGACTCTTACAGTAATTGTCTTCAAAAAGGAAGTTGTGAAATGTTATTTTTTTAACTAAGAAAGTACTTTTCTCACACGAGTCAAAAGCGCTGATAGGAAAGTACTGAAATCGCCGTTGGGCTATTCCTTGTAGAAAAGTGGAATTCGTCTAAGCATATAGAGTGAGGGAGAAGTTTTTCATTCGATATTTTAGTCACCATGGATTAATTGTGTGAAGAAACAGTAGAGGAACGAGATAGCATCTTTCAGTTACGAAGTACTAAATTCTGTCAGCGACATTTGTTTTTGTAGTATCTGTTTGACTCTAGGAAACAGAAATTAAAGATAGACTTGCTATTCCTCAATATTAAATGGATTTCATCCGAGGGAACACACAGATAGAAAGGATTCATTTTTTAAATAATAGACAGCGTCCCTGGGTGGGCTTGAACCACCAACCTTTCGGTACCCATCAGTATAAGAGGTAACAGCCGAACGCGCTGACCGATTGCGCCACAGAGACCGACACGGACTATGGTTTGTTAATTTGTTTTTATAAAAGATTCGAAATGTCCAATATTTTTTGGTAATCTGCATTAAATTACATTGGTTTTAAATGATTTTCTCAACACAACAAAACACATAATTTATAAATTTAAGAAAGAATTACATGAAGTATTTAAAATACTGACCTCGAAGACAGCATGGATATTAGTTCAGTGAAGAGAGTAGGTCATTTCTGCCGATATCCCAGATGAACTAGGCGTTAGGATTTCAGGCTCTCACCCATGCGGCCCGGGTTCTATTCCCGGTCTGGGAAACTCTTTATACCAAATATTTTAAATTTTTGATTTCTTTCAGAAGGATCATTAGTGAGGTTTTATATGTCAAATCATTGATTGTTACAGTTGTAAAAGCGACAGTGACTGGGTAGGTTGTTCGTGAAGAATCATGTGACCATTACAGTGTCAGCCTAATAATAAATTAATTTTGGATAGGAATAGTTTTTCAGTGATATTTCCAACATAAAACAAAGATATCAGCTGTATACAGAAGACAGAAGTACATGAAGTATTTCAAATAATGACGAAGAAAACTACGCGGATATTACTTCAGTAGCGCTACATTGAGGTAACACCAATTTATTAGATAATACTTCTGCCAAAGTAATCGTATTCCCAGATGGTCTAGGGGTTAGGATTCCTGGCTTTCACCCAGGCGGCCCGGGTTCGATTCCCGGTCTGGGAAACTTTTCTTCAAACAAAGATCAGGTAGGTCAGTTTTAGTTTTGAAACGTCAGAAAGATAATGGTGAAGCTTTACTCTTTAGGCTGTATTTCTCGAGTGACTAAAGAATATATTACCTTAACAAAAACTTTCCAGAATGTGATTAGTGGGGTTTAACCTGATAATTTATCGATTTAACTGTTGTAGTTGTTAAGGAGGATGATCGTAAAGATGCATGCAAATATGGGAATGTCACGAGTACAATAATATAACAGCACAACACTTTCACCTAACTTCAAGCCCGTGTCATTCTTTGAGATTAACGGTTAATAAGACACTGGCCAGTACGGGGATCGAACCCGCGACATTCGCGTTATTAGCACGACGCTCTAACCAACTGAGCTAACCGGCCATATGTTCTATTGAATATACTCAGCCATTTTCATTAAGACTCTTACAGTAATTGTCTTCAAAAAGGAAGTTGTGAAATGTTATTTTTTTAACTAAGAAAGTACTTTTCTCACACGAGTCAAAAGCGCTGATAGGAAAGTACTGAAATCGCCGTTGGGCTATTCCTTGTGGAAAAGTGGAATTCGTCTAAGCATATAGAGTGAGGGAGAAGTTTTTCATTTGATATTTTAGTCACCATCTATTAATTGTGTGAAGAAACAGTAGAGGAACGAGATAGCATCTTTCAGTTACGAAGTACTAAATTCTGTCAGCGACATTTGTTTTTGTAGTATCTGTTTGACTCTAGGAAACAGAAATTAAAGATAGACTTGCTATTCCTTAATATTAAATGGACTTCATCCGAGGGAACACACAGATAGAAAGGATTCAATTTTTAAATAATAGACAGCGTCCCTGGGTGGGCTTGAAACACCAACCTTTCGGTACCCATCAGTATAAGAGGTAACAGCCGAACGCGCTGACCGATTGCGCCACAGAGTCCGATACGGACTATGGTTTGTTAATTTGTTTTTATAAAAGATTCGAAATGTCCAATATTTTTTGGTAATCTGCATTAAATTACATTGGTTTTAAATGATTTTCTCAACACAACAAAACACATAATTTATAAATTTAAGAAAGAATTACATGAAGTATTTAAAATACTGACCTCGAAGACAGCATGGATATTAGTTCAGTGGAGAGAGTAGGTCATTTCTGCCGATATCCCAGATGAACTAGGCGTTAGGATTTCAGGCTCTCACCCATGCGGCCCGGGTTCTATTCCCGGTCTGGGAAACTCTTTATACCAAATATTTTAAATTTTTGATTTCTTTCAGAAGGATCATTAGTGAGGTTTTATATGTCAAATCATTGATTGTTACAGTTGTAAAAGCGACAGTGACTGGGTAGGTTGTTCGTGAAGAACCATGTGGCCATTACAGTGTCAGCCTAATAATAAATTAATTTTGGATAGGAATAGTTTTTCAGTGATATTTCCAACATAAAACAAAGATATCAGCTGTATACAGAAGACAGAAGTACATGAAGTATTTCAAATAATGACGAAGAAAACTACGCGGATATTACTTCAGTAGCGCTACATTGAGGTAACACCAATTTATTAGATAATACTTCTGCCAAAGCAGAAGATCGTATTCCTAGATGGTCAAGGGGTTAGGATTCCTGGCTTTCACCCAGGCGGCCCGGGTTCGATTCCCGGTCTGGGAAACTTTTCTTCAAACAAAGATCAGGTAGGTCAGTTTTAGTTTTGAAACGTCAGAAAGATAATGGTGAAGCTTTACTCTTTAGGCTGTATTTCTCGAGTGACTAAAGAATATATTACCTTAACAAAAACTTTCCAGAATGTGATTAGTGGGGTTTAACCTGATAATTTATCGATGTAACTGTTGTAGTTGTTAAGGAGGATGATCGTAAAGATGCATGCAAATATGGGAATGTCACGAGTACAATAATATAACAGCACAACACTTTCACCTAACTTCAAGTCACGTGTCTTTCTTTGAGATTAACGGTTAAAAAGACACTGGCCAGTACGGGGATCGAACCCGCGACATTCGCGTTATTAGCACGACGCTCTAACCAACTGAGCTAACCGGCCATATGTCCTATCGAATATACTCAGCTAATTTCATTGAGACATTTCATTTGATATTTTAGTCACCATCTATTAATTGTGTGAAGAAACAGTAGAGGAACGAGATAGCATCTTTCAGTTACGAAGTACTAAATTCTGTCAGCGACATTTGTTTTTGTAGTATCTGTTTGACTCTAGGAAACAGAAATTAAAGATAGACTTGCTATTCCTTAATATTAAATGGACTTCATCCGAGGGAACACACAGATAGAAAGGATTCAATTTTTAAATAATAGACAGCGTCCCTGGGTGGGCTTGAAACACCAACCTTTCGGTACCCATCAGTATAAGAGGTAACAGCCGAACGCGCTGACCGATTGTGCCACAGAGACCGACACGGACTATGGTTTGTTAATTTGTTTATATAAAAGATTCTAAATTTCCAATATTTTTTGGTAATCTGCATTAAATTACATTGGTTTTAAATGATTTTCTCAACACAACAAAACACATAATTTATACATTTAAGAAAGAATTACATGAAGTATTTAAAATACTGACCTCGAAGACATCATGGATATTATTTCAGTGGAGAGAATAGGTCATTTTTGCCGATATCCCAGATGGACTAGGTGTTAGGATTTCAGGCTCTCACCCATGCGGCCCGGGTTCTATTCTCGGTCTGGGAAACTCTTTATACCAAATATTTTAAATTTTTGATTTCGTTCAGAAGGATCGTTAGTGAGGTTTTATATGTCAAATCATTCATTGTTACAGTTGTAAAAGCGACAGTGACTGAGTAGGTTGTTCGTGAAGAACCATGTGGCCATTAAAGTGTCAGCTTTATAATAAATTAATATAAATTAATATATAACAGCACAACACTTTCACCTAACTTCAAGTCACGTGTCATTCTTTGAGATTAACGGTTAAAAAGACACTGGTCAGTACGGGGATCGAACCCGCGACATTCGCGTTATTAGCTCGACGCTCTAACGGTAGTCTAACCAACTGAGCTAACCGCTAACCGCTGAGCTAATTTATTAGATAATACTTCTGCCAAAGTAATCGGATTCCCAGATGGTCTAGGGGTTAGGATTCCTGGCTTTCACCCAGGCGGCCCGGGTTCGATTCCCGGTCTGGGAAACTTTTCTCCAAACAAAGATCAGGTCAGTTTTAGTTTTGAAACGTCAGAAAGATAATGGTGAAGTTTTACACTATAGGCTCTATTTCTAGAGTGACTAAAGAATATATTACCTTAACAAAAACTTTCCAGAATGTTATTAATGGGGTTTAACCTGATAATTTATTGATTCAACTATTGTAGTTGTTAAGGATGATGATCATAAAGATGCATGCAACCATGGCAATGTCATGAGTACAATAATATAACAGCACAACACTTTCACCTAACTTCAAGTCACGTGTCATTCTTTGAGATTAACAGTTAAAAAGACACTGGCCAGTACGGGGATCGAACCCGCGACATTCGCGTTATTAGCACGACGCTCTAACCAACTGAGCTTACCGGCCATATGTCCTATTGAATATACTCAGCTAATTTCATTGAGACATTTAATTTTATATTTTAGTCACCATCTATTAATTGTGTGAAGAAACAGTAGAGGAACGAGATAGCATCTTTCAGTTACGAAGTACTAAATTCTGTCAGCGACATTTGTTTTTGTAGTATCTGTTTGACTCTAGGAAACAGAAATTAAAGATAGACTTGCTATTCCTTAATATTAAATGGACTTCATCCGAGGGAACACACAGATAGAAAGGATTCAATTTTTAAATAATAGACAGCGTCCCTGGGTGGGCTTGAAACACCAACCTTTCGGTACCCATCAGTATAAGAGGTAACAGCCGAACGCGCTGACCGATTGCGCCACAGAGACCGATACGGACTATGGTTTGTTAATTTGTTTTTATAAAAGATTCGAAATGTCCAATATTTTTTGGTAATCTGCATTAAATTACATTGGTTTTAAATGATTTTCTCAACACAACAAAACACATAATTTATAAATTTAAGAAAGAATTACATGAAGTATTTAAAATACTGACCTCGAAGACAGCATGGATATTAGTTCAGTGGAGAGAGTAGGTCATTTCTGCCGATATCCCAGATGAACTAGGCGTTAGGATTTCAGGCTCTCACCCATGCGGCCCGGGTTCTATTCCCGGTCTGGGAAACTCTTTATACCAAATATTTTAAATTTTTGATTTCTTTCAGAAGGATCATTAGTGAGGTTTTATATGTCAAATCATTGATTGTTACAGTTGTAAAAGCGACAGTGACTGGGTAGGTTGTTCGTGAAGAACCATGTGGCCATTACAGTGTCAGCCTAATAATAAATTAATTTTGGATAGGAATAGTTTTTCAGTGATATTTCCAACATAAAACAAAGATATCAGCTGTATACAGAAGACAGAAGTACATGAAGTATTTCAAATAATGACGAAGAAAACTACGCGGATATTACTTCAGTAGCGCTACATTGAGGTAACACCAATTTATTAGATAATACTTCTGCCGAAGCAATCGTATTCCCAGATGGTCTAGGGGTTAGGATTCCTGGCTTTCACCCAGGCGGCCCGGGTTCGATTCCCGGTCTGGGAAACTTTTCTTCAAACAAAGATCAGGTAGGTCAGTTTTAGTTTTGAAACGTCAGAAAGATAATGGTGAAGCTTTACTCTTTAGGCTGTATTTCTCGAGTGACTAAAGAATATATTACCTTAACAAAAACTTTCCAGAATGTGATTAGTGGGGTTTAACCTGATAATTTATCGATGTAACTGTTGTAGTTGTTAAGGAGGATGATCGTAAAGATGCATGCAAATATGGGAATGTCACGAGTACAATAATATAACAGCACAACACTTTCACCTAACTTCAAGTCACGTGTCATTCTTTGAGATTAACGGTTAAAAGGACACTGGTCAGTACGGGGATCGAACCCGCGACATTCGCGTTATTAGCTCGACGCTCTAACGGTAGTCTAACCAACTGAGCTAACCGCTAACCGCTGAGCTAATTTATTAGATAATACTTCTGCCAAAGTAATCGGATTCCCAGATGGTCTAGGGGTTAGGATTCCTGGCTTTCACCCAGGCGGCCCGGGTTCGATTCCCGGTCTGGGAAACTTTTCTCCAAACAAAGATCAGGTCAGTTTTAGTTTTGAAACGTCAGAAAGATAATGGTGAAGTTTTACACTATAGGCTCTATTTCTAGAGTGACTAAAGAATATATTACCTTAACAAAAACTTTCCAGAATGTTATTAATGGGGTTTAACCTGATAATTTATTGATTCAACTATTGTAGTTGTTAAGGATGATGATCATAAAGATGCATGCAACCATGGCAATGTCATGAGTACAATAATATAACAGCACAACACTTTCACCTAACTTCAAGTCACGTGTCATTCTTTGAGATTAACAGTTAAAAAGACACTGGCCAGTACGGGGATCGAACCCGCGACATTCGCGTTATTAGCACGACGCTCTAACCAACTGAGCTTACCGGCCATATGTCCTATTGAATATACTCATCTAATTTCATTGAGACATTTAATTTTATATTTTAGTCACCATCTATTAATTGTGTGAAGAAACAGTAGAGGAACGAGATAGCATCTTTCAGTTACGAAGTACTAAATTCTGTCAGCGACATTTGTTTTTGTAGTATCTGTTTGACTCTAGGAAACAGAAATTAAAGATAGACTTGCTATTCCTTAATATTAAATGGACTTCATCCGAGGGAACACACAGATAGAAAGGATTCAATTTTTAAATAATAGACAGCGTCCCTGGGTGGGCTTGAAACACCAACCTTTCGGTACCCATCAGTATAAGAGGTAACAGCCGAACGCGCTGACCGATTGCGCCACAGAGACCGATACGGACTATGGTTTGTTAATTTGTTTTTATAAAAGATTCGAAATGTCCAATATTTTTTGGTAATCTGCATTAAATTACATTGGTTTTAAATGATTTTCTCAACACAACAAAACACATAATTTATAAATTTAAGAAAGAATTACATGAAGTATTTAAAATACTGACCTCGAAGACAGCATGGATATTAGTTCAGTGGAGAGAGTAGGTCATTTCTGCCGATATCCCAGATGAACTAGGCGTTAGGATTTCAGGCTCTCACCCATGCGGCCCGGGTTCTATTCCCGGTCTGGGAAACTCTTTATACCAAATATTTTAAATTTTTGATTTCTTTCAGAAGGATCATTAGTGAGGTTTTATATGTCAAATCATTGATTGTTACAGTTGTAAAAGCGACAGTGACTGGGTAGGTTGTTCGTGAAGAACCATGTGGCCATTACAGTGTCAGCCTAATAATAAATTAATTTTGGATAGGAATAGTTTTTCAGTGATATTTCCAACATAAAACAAAGATATCAGCTGTATACAGAAGACAGAAGTACATGAAGTATTTCAAATAATGACGAAGAAAACTACGCGGATATTACTTCAGTAGCGCTACATTGAGGTAACACCAATTTATTAGATAATACTTCTGCCAAAGCAATCGTATTCCCAGATGGTCTAGGGGTTAGGATTCCTGGCTTTCACCCAGGCGGCCCGGGTTCGATTCCCGGTCTGGGAAACTTTTCTTCAAACAAAGATCAGGTAGGTCAGTTTTAGTTTTGAAACGTCAGAAAGATAATGGTGAAGCTTTACTCTTTAGGCTGTATTTCTCGAGTGACTAAAGAATATATTACCTTAACAAAAACTTTCCAGAATGTGATTAGTGGGGTTTAACCTGATAATTTATCGATGTAACTGTTGTAGTTGTTAAGGAGGATGATCGTAAAGATGCATGCAAATATGGGAATGTCACGAGTACAATAATATAACAGCACAACACTTTCACCTAACTTCAAGTCACGTGTCATTCTTTGAGATTAACAGTTAAAAAGACACTGGCCAGTACGGGGATCGAACCCGCGACATTCGCGTTATTAGCACGACGCTCTAACCAACTGAGCTTACCGGCCATATGTCCTATTGAATATACTCAGCTAATTTCATTGAGACATTTAATTTTATATTTTAGTCACCATCTATTAATTGTGTGAAGAAACAGTAGAGGAACGAGATAGCATCTTTCAGTTACGAAGTACTAAATTCTGTCAGCGACATTTGTTTTTGTAGTATCTGTTTGACTCTAGGAAACAGAAATTAAAGATAGACTTGCTATTCCTTAATATTAAATGGACTTCATCCGAGGGAACACACAGATAGAAAGGATTCAATTTTTAAATAATAGACAGCGTCCCTGGGTGGGCTTGAAACACCAACCTTTCGGTACCCATCAGTATAAGAGGTAACAGCCGAACGCGCTGACCGATTGCGCCACAGAGACCGATACGGACTATGGTTTGTTAATTTGTTTTTATAAAAGATTCGAAATGTCCAATATTTTTTGGTAATCTGCATTAAATTACATTGGTTTTAAATGATTTTCACAACACAACAAAACACATAATTTATAAATTTAAGAAAGAATTACATGAAGTATTTAAAATACTGACCTCGAAGACAGCATGGATATTAGTTCAGTGGAGAGAGTAGGTCATTTCTGCCGATATCCCAGATGAAATAGGCGTTAGGATTTCAGGCTCTCACCCATGCGGCCCGGGTTCTATTCCCGGTCTGGGAAACTCTTTATACCAAATATTTTAAATTTTTGATTTCTTTCAGAAGGATCATTAGTGAGGTTTTATATGTCAAATCATTGATTGTTACAGTTGTAAAAGCGACAGTGACTGGGTAGGTTGTTCGTGAAGAACCATGTGGCCATTACAGTGTCAGCCTAATAATAAATTAATTTTGGATAGGAATAGTTTTTCAGTGATATTTCCAACATAAAACAAAGATATCAGCTGTATACAGAAGACAGAAGTACATGAAGTATTTCAAATAATGACGAAGAAAACTACGCGGATATAACTTCAGTAGCGCTACATTGAGGTAACACCAATTTATTAGATAATACTTCTGCCAAAGCAATCGTATTCCCAGATGGTCTAGGGGTTAGGATTCCTGGCTTTCACCCAGGCGGCCCGGGTTCGATTCCCGGTCTGGGAAACTTTTCTTCAAACAAAGATCAGGTAGGTCAGTTTTAGTTTTGAAACGTCAGAAAGATAATGGTGAAGCTTTACTCTTTAGGCTGTATTTCTCGAGTGACTAAAGAATATATTACCTTAACAAAAACTTTCCAGAATGTGATTAGTGGGGTTTAACCTGATAATTTATCGATGTAACTGTTGTAGTTGTTAAGGAGGATGATCGTAAAGATGCATGCAAATATGGGAATGTCACGAGTACAATAATATAACAGCACAACACTTTCACCTAACTTCAAGCCCGTGTCATTCTTTGAGATTAACGGTTAATAAGACACTGGCCAGTACGGGGATCGAACCCGCGACATTCGCGTTATTAGCACGACGCTCTAACCAACTGAGCTAACCGGCCATATGTTCTATTGAATATACTCAGCCAATTTCATTAAGACTCTTACAGTAATTGTCTTCAAAAAGGAAGTTGTGAAATGTTATTTTTTTAACTAAGAAAGTACTTTTCTCACACGAGTCAAAAGCGCTGATAGGAAAGTACTGAAATCGCCGTTGGGCTATTCCTTGTGGAAAAGTGGAATTCGTCTAAGCATATAGAGTGAGGGAGAAGTTTTTCATTTGATATTTTAGTCACCATGGATTAACTGTGTGAAGAAACAGTAGAGGAACGAGATAGCATCTTTCAGTTACGAAGTACTAAATTCTGTCAGCGACATTTGTTTTTGTAGTATCTGTTTGACTCTAGGAAACAGAAATTAAAGATGGACTTGCTATTCCTCAATATTAAATGGATTTCATCCGAGGGAACACACAGATAGAAAGGATTCATTTTTTAAATAATAGACAGCGTCCCTGGGTGGGCTTGAACCACCAACCTTTCGGTACCCATCAGTATAAGAGGTAACAGCCGAACGCGCTGACCGATTGCGCCACAGAGACCGATACGGACTATGGTTTGTTAATTTGTTTTTATAAAAGATTCGAAATGTCCAATATTTTTTGGTAATCTGCATTAAATTACATTGGTTTTAAATGATTTTCTCAACACAACAAAACACATAATTTATAAATTTAAGAAAGAATTACATGAAGTATTTAAAATACTGACCTCGAAGACAGCATGGATATTAGTTCAGTGGAGAGAGTAGGTCATTTCTGCCGATATCCCAGATGAACTAGGCGTTAGGATTTCAGGCTCTCACCCATGCGGCCCGGGTTCTATTCCCGGTCTGGGAAACTCTTTATACCAAATATTTTAAATTTTTGATTTCTTTCAGAAGGATCATTAGTGAGGTTTTATATGTCAAATCATTGATTGTTACAGTTGTAAAAGCGACAGTGACTGGGTAGGTTGTTCGTGAAGAACCATGTGGCCATTACAGTGTCAGCCTAATAATAAATTAATTTTGGATAGGAATAGTTTTTCAGTGATATTTCCAACATAAAACAAAGATATCAGCTGTATACAGAAGACAGAAGTACATGAAGTATTTCAAATAATGACGAAGAAAACTACGCGGATATTACTTCAGTAGCGCTACATTGAGGTAACACCAATTTATTAGATAATACTTCTGCCAAAGTAATCGTATTCCCAGATGGTCTAGGGGTTAGGATTCCTGGCTTTCACCCAGGCGGCCCGGGTTCGATTCCCGGTATGGGAAACTTTTCTTCAAACAAAGATCAGGTAGGTCAGTTTTAGTTTTGAAACGTCAGAAAGATAATGGTGAAGCTTTACTCTTTAGGCTGTATTTCTCGAGTGACTAAAGAATATATTACCTTAACAAAAACTTTCCAGAATGTGATTAGTGGGGTTTAACCTGATAATTTATCGATGTAACTGTTGTAGTTGTTAAGGAGGATGATCGTAAAGATGCATGCAAATATGGGAATGTCACGAGTACAATAATATAACAGCACAACACTTTCACCTAACTTCACGCCCGTGTCATTCTTTGAGATTAACGGTTAATAAGACACTGGCCAGTACGGGGATCGAACCCGCGACATTCGCGTTATTAGCACGACGCTCTAACCAACTGAGCTAACCGGCCATATGTTCTATTGAATATACTCAGCCAATTTCATTAAGACTCTTACAGTAATTGTCTTCAAAAAGGAAGTTGTGAAATGTTATTTTTTTAACTAAGAAAGTACTTTTCTCACACGAGTCAAAAGCGCTGATAGGAAAGTACTGAAATCGCCGTTGGGCTATTCCTTGTGGAAAAGTGGAATTCGTCTAAGCATATAGAGTGAGGTAGAAGTTTTTCATTTGATATTTTAGTCACCATGGATTAACTGTGTGAAGAAACAGTAGAGGAACGAGATAGCATCTTTCAGTTACGAAGTACTAAATTCTGTCAGCGACATTTGTTTTTGTAGTATCTGTTTGACTCTAGGAAACAGAAATTAAAGATAGACTTGCTATTCCTTAATATCAAATGGATTTCATCCGAGGGAACACACAGATAGAATGGATTCATTTTTTAAATAAGAGACAGCGTCCCTGAGTGGGCTTGAACCACCAACCTTTCGGTACCCATCAGTATAAGAGGTAACAGCCGAACGCGCTGACCGATTGCGCCACAGAGACCGACACGGACTATGGTTTGTTAATTTGTTTTTATAAAAGATTCGAAATGTCCAATATTTTTTGGTAATCTGCATTAAATTACATTGGTTTCAAATGATTTTCTCAACACAACAAAACACATAATTTATAAATTTAAAAAGAATTACATGAAGTATTTAAAATACTGACCTCGAAGACAGCATGGATATTAGTTCAGTGGAGAGAGTAGGTCATTTCTGCCGATATCCCAGATGAACTAGGCGTTAGGATTTCAGGCTCTCACCCATGCGGCCCGGGTTCTATTCTCGGTCTGGAAAACTCTTTATACCAAATCATTGATTGTTACAGTTGTAAAAGCGACAGTGACTGGGTAGGTTGTTCGTGAAGAACCATGTGGCCATTACAGTGTCAGCCTAATAATAAATTAATTTTTGATAGGAATAGTTTTTCAGTGATATTTCCAACATAAAACAAAGATATCAGCTGTATACAGAAGACAGAAGTACATGAAGTATTTCAAATAATGACGAAGAAAACTACGCGGATATTACTTCAGTAGCGCTACATTGAGGTAACACCAATTTATTAGATAATACTTCTGCCAAAGTAATCGTATTCCCAGATGGTCTAGGGGTTAGGATTCCTGGCTTTCACCCAGGCGGCCCGGGTTCGATTCCCGGTCTGGGAAACTTTTCTTCAAACAAAGATCAGGTAGGTCAGTTTTAGTTTTGAAACGTCAGAAAGATAATGGTGAAGCTTTACTCTTTAGGCTGTATTTCTCGAGTGACTAAAGAATATATTACCTTAACAAAAACTTTCCAGAATGTGATTAGTGGGGTTTAACCTGATAATTTATCGATTTAACTGTTGTAGTTGATAAGGAGGATGATCGTAAAGATGCATGCAAATATGGGAATGTCACGAGTACAATAATATAACAGCACAACACTTTCACCTATCTTCAAGTCCGTGTCATTCTTTGAGATTAACGGTTAATAAGACACTGGCCAGTACGGGGATCGAACCCGCGACATTCGCGTTATTAGCACGACGCTCTAACCAACTGAGCTAACCGGCCATATGTTCTATTGAATATACTCAGCCAATTTCATTAAGACTCTTACAGTAATTGTCTTCAAAAAGGAAGTTGTGAAATGTTATTTTTTTAACTAAGAAAGTACTTTTCTCACACGAGTCAAAAGCGCTGATAGGAAAGTACTGAAATCGCCGTTGGGCTATTCCTTGTGGAAAAGTGGAATTCGTCTAAGCATATAGAGTGAGGGAGAAGTTTTTCATATGATATTTTAGTCACCATGGATTAATTGTGTGAAGAAACAGTAGAGGAACGAGATAGCATCTTTCAGTTACGAAGTACTAAATTCTATCAGCGACATTTGTTTTTGTAGTATCTGTTTGACTCTAGGAAACATAAATTAAAGATAGACTTGCTATTCCTTAATATTAAATGGATTTCATCCGAGGGAACACACAGATAGAAAGGATTCATTTTTTAAATAATAGACAGCGTCCCTGGGTGGGCTTGAACCACCAACCTTTCGGTACCCATCAGTATAAGAGGTAACAGCCGAACGCGTTGACCGATTGCGCCACAGAGACCGACACGGACTATGGTTTGTTAATTTGTTTTTATAAAAGATTCGAAATGTCCAATATTTTTTGGTAATCTGCATTAAATTACATTGGTTTCAAATGATTTTCTCAACACAACAAAACACATAATTTATAAATTTAAGAAAAAGAATTACATGAAGTATTTAAAATACTGACCTCGAAGACAGCATGGATATTAGTTCAGTGGAGAGAGTAGGTCATTTCTGCCGATATCCCAGATGAACTAGGCGTTAGGATTTCAGGCTCTCACCCATGCGGCCCGGGTTCTATTCCCGGTCTGGGAAACTCTTTATACCAAATCATTGATTGTTACAGTTGTAAAAGCGACAGTGACTGGGTAGGTTGTTCGTGAAGAACCATGTGGCCATTACAGTGTCAGCCTTATAATAAATTAATTTTTGATAGGAATAGTTTTTCAGTGATATTTTCAACATAAAACAAAGATATCAGCTGTATACAGAAGACAGAAGTACATGAAGTATTTCAAATAATGACGAAGAAAACTACGCGGATATTACTTCAGTAGCGCTACTTTGAGGTAACACCAATTTATTAGATAATACTTCTGCCAAAGTAATCGTATTCCCCGATGGTCTAGGGGTTAGGATTCCTGGCTTTCACCCAGGCGGCCCGGGTTCGATTCCCGGTCTGGGAAACTTTTCTTCAAACAAAGATCAGGTAGGTCAGTTTTAGTTTTGAAACGTCAGAAAGATAATGGTGAAGCTTTACTCTTTAGGCTGTATTTCTCGAGTGACTAAAGAATATATTACCTTAACAAAAACTTTCCAGAATGTGATTAGTGGGGTTTAACCTGATAATTTATCGATTTAACTGTTGTAGTTGTTAAGGAGGATGATCGTAAAGATGCATGCAAATATGGGAATGTCACGAGTACAATAATATAACAGCACAACACTTTCACCTAACTTCAAGCCCGTGTCATTCTTTGAGATTAACGGTTAATAAGACACTGGCCAGTACGGGGATCGAACCCGCGACATTCGCGTTATTAGCACGACGCTCTAACCAACTGAGCTAACCGGCCATATGTTCTATTGAATATACTCAGCCAATTTCATTAAGACTCTTACAGTAATTGTCTTCAAAAAGGAAGTTGTGAAATGTTATTTTTTTAACTAAGAAAGTACTTTTCTCACACGAGTCAAAAGCGCTGATAGGAAAGTACTGAAATCGCCGTTGGGCTATTCCTTGTGGAAAAGTGGAATTCGTCTAAGCATATAGAGTGAGGGAGAAGTTTTTCATATGATATTTTAGTCACCATGGATTAATTGTGTGAAGAAACAGTAGAGGAACGAGATAGCATCTTTCAGTTACGAAGTACTAAATTCTATCAGCGACATTTGTTTTTGTAGTATCTGTTTGACTCTAGGAAACAGAAATTAAAGATAGACTTGCTATTCCTTAATATTAAATGGATTTCATCCGAGGGAACACACAGATAGAATGGATTCATTTTTTAAATAATAGACAGCGTCCCTGGGTGGGCTTGAACCACCAACCTTTCGGTACCCATCAGTATAAGAGGTAACAGCCGAACGCGCTGACCGATTGCGCCACAGAGACCGACACGGACTATGGTTTGTTAATTTGTTTTTATAAAAGATTCGAAAGGTCCAATATTTTTTGGGGTAATCTGCATTAAATTACATTGGTTTCAAATGATTTTCTCAACACAACAAAACACATAATTTATAAATTTAAAAAGAATTACATGAAGTATTTAAAATACTGACCTCGAAGACAGCATGGATATTTTTTCAGTGGAGAGAGTAGGTCATTTCTGCCGATATCCCAGATGAACTAGGCGTTAGGATTTCAGGCTCTCACCCATGCGGCCCGGGTTCTATTCCCGGTCTGGGAAACTCTTTATACCAAATCATTGATTGTTACAGTTGTAAAAGCGACAGTGACTGGGTAGGTTGTTCGTGAAGAACCATGTGGCCATTACAGTGTCAGCCTTATAATAAATTAATTTTTGATAGGAATAGTTTTTCAGTGATATTTCCAACATAAAACAAAGATATCAGCTGTATACAGAAGACAGAAGTACATGAAGTATTTCAAATAATGACGAAGAAAACTACGCGGATATTACTTCAGTAGCGCTACATTGAGGTAACACCAATTTATTAGATAATACTTCTGCCGAAGCAATCGTATTCCCAGATGGTCTAGGGGTTAGGATTCCTGGCTTTCACCCAGGCGGCCCGGGTTCGATTCCCGGTCTGGGAAACTTTTCTTCAAACAAAGATCAGGTAGGTCAGTTTTAGTTTTGAAACGTCAGAAAGATAATGGTGAAGCTTTACTCTTTAGGCTGTATTTCTCGAGTGACTAAAGAATAGTCGGTAGAGCGTTGCACTACGAGGTGGCCGAGTGGTTAAGGCGATGGACTGCTAATCCTAAACCTTACTATCTGTTAGTTGTGGTAGAGCGTTGGTTAAAGCGCCTGTCTGTCAAACAGTATGGATTACGCGAAAGCAGGCAGTGCAACAACAGGGAGAGAAGCAACAACCCGGGACTATTCTGCGGCTGTCGCATCGAACCCACCAGTAGAAACATCACCAGGAGAAGCAAGACCAAGAACGGTTTTCCTCAAAACGGACACGGAATTCACCTTCGCCTCAATAATGGAATTACTGAAAAACAATGAAAAAACTAAGGAATATACAAACGAAATTAAGGGGTTATATGAGACCCGCAAGGGCCAATGGATTTTAACGTTTGCACCTACGGACGGTCCAAATAACAGCTGCAGGGAAAGTTTCCTGGAAGCTACACAAGGACAAATTAAAACAGCAGAAGCACAAATCGCTGTACAAATGCCGAGCGATGCACCCGTAAGGATTTCAGTGAAGGATATACCTCACGAAATATCCTATGACAAAGCCGTTCATACGATCAACCAGCTGGGTTGTGGGACAGTAAAGAGTGCTATTAAGAATTGGCACAGAGGGACTGATGTATATAACGGCTACATAGCTTTCATAATAGAGGGTTTTAAAAAGGAACGATTACCAGACTATGTAGTGTTCAAAGGCCTCAAATGTAAAACATATCTTCCGAAAGAACTATACGTTCCAAAATGTGGAAGATGTCTACAATCTGGACACACATTCATAGACTGTAATAACGAGCCTGTCTGCAGATATTGTAGACAGGCTGGACATTTACAAAAGGACTGCCAAACAAAAGCTAGAGACTTTCCAGCCATAGGAAATTACACAAAAACCTGGACTTTTCCCAAACAAAGGAGGACGCAACCGATAATTCCTACAAATTCACCTAGCAAAACAAAACAAAACAATGGAAACACCAAGCAAAACCGACCGGTAATTACACCTAATCAGGTTAATTGCCAATCAACCGAAGAAATTACACCTACCAAGAACAAACAGGAAACAACGCAAGGTGGCAAGGATAAATCCATCTCCGAATTTTCTCCGTCGGCCTCTGAACTACGTGAAATAAGTGACTGGTCGGAATGTGAAGATGTCGGAAACACAACAAGTCCGAGTCAAACCCCCCAAAAAGACGCGCAACTTGGAGAATCGCCCAAAGACGCACAACCTGGAAATACCCATCAAACACCTAAACAACCGGAACCGAGCAGAAAACTGAAACAAACTTCGACCATCGGCAATACGCCTTTCCACCCTCCACCGAAAGGGAAGGCCTATGTTAAAGTCATGGTCCATAAATATGAAGCGCACGACACAACAACGTCTTTATTTAGCGACGTTCCGGATGAAATTCTCTCTGCCCCAGCAGTTCTAGGAAATAACGAACACATAGTAGATCTGACGGACGCAAACCTGGACAACTCCGACCTGAACAATAAAAGAAATAGAGAATCGTCATCGGAATCATCCTTTTCGGCTATAACAGAAACAAAATTGACTGGAAAAAATAAAAAAGGAAAGCGTAAGTGAATGAAACTTTTAAAATTTTCAGAAACTGCTTCTTATACGTCTACTGACGTACAAACTTATAAACTATAATTCGGGATATTATTTGCTTATACCATAAATAGTAGCATACACCTTTTTACTAGGTATATATGGCTAAGGTGAAGATTGTTTCCATGAACGTAAATGGTCTACAACACCATAGATATGAATTGGACAAATTTATAGAAACGGATAAGCCGAATGTCCTTTGTATACAAGAGGCCCATAAGGTCGACAAGGCCCTCATGACCCAGTGGGCGAATGATAAAAAATATAATATATATTATAATACTCTGGATAGGAATGAAGGTTTCCATACCTCTTACAGGCAAGGCACGTTGATAATGGTTAAAGTTTGTGATACCCTATTGCCACCAACTTACACCACACATATCACACATCGGTGCGATAGTATAGAAATAGAAATGGACAAGCGGATCATCAAGATATTCAATGTTTACGCCCCGGCGAAAAACGGCCCTCATAAAACGGAGTTCTACCAAAATCTCGCCAACATTCTAAGTAATTACTGCGAATCAAATTACTTAATAATAGTCGGAGATTTCAATGCCGTCCTGGACATTCGTGACGTCACAAATGCCAACAACTTCAAAATGCGACCCCCTGAGAAAATCTTCCGAAAATTCGTCCTACAGAACAATATATTCGATACCTACCGTGCAAAATATCCAAACAAACAAATCTATACCTTCCACTTCAAATCGCAAGGACGGAGAATAGACCGGATATATAACTCGGCCAATGTAAATAGCATCATTTCGGACATAACCCATATACCCAACACTGTTTCGGATCACATACTATGCCCACAAATTACACTAGAACAAACCAAAAAGGTTCGATGGGGCAAAGGAACGTGGCGCAATAACACCGCGCTATATAAGGACCCCACGTATATCACCATCATCCAAAATACATATAAAGACGCACTCACGGATATCGAAAACTTTGATTACTTGTCGGACTGGTGGGACTATGTGAAAAAGAGGGTTAAAAAACAAACCATTGCCTACTCGAAATTCCGGACACGTGACCACAATAATAGCTTAATGCAAATTCGAAAAAGATTTGATATACTAATCAATGAGGGGAAAGCGGAAAACATGATCGAAATCAAAAGGCTAAAATCGCAGATCGAGATAATTCAAGATGAACGAAACAAAAGGGACATACTAATGGCAAAAATGAAAAACCTTGAAGAAGGGGAAAGGCCCACCAAAACCTTTTATGAAAAAATCCGGCGCAGATCTAGGCAAACAACAATAGAAGAGCTGGTGACAAATGACCAAAATGTACAGACAAATCCCGGGGAGATCATATCAATAGTAGAAAGTTTCTATAAGAACCTATGGGGCAAAGAGAATATAACGCAAGAACAATACCAAAATCGTTATCTAAACTTAATGGGCTCTTCTAAAATTGCAGATGAGGATAATATTATACTAGAAAGCTATATCTCACAAGAAGAGGTATATAGGGCAATAAAATTTATGGGAAACGATAAATCCCCAGGATTTGATGGTCTATCCAAAGAATTCTACCTGACCTTCTGGAACTCTATTAAAAAGCAATTTACTCAACTTATGAATAACATATTATATTTCGGCCAAATACCAAAATCTGCTACCATAGCGAAAGTTAAATTAGTATACAAGAAGGGAGACAAAACAAATTTAAAAAATTGGAGGCCAATCACAACGCTCAATGCAGATTATAAAATCCTATCAAGAATCCTTGTTAAACGATTAGAACCAGTACTAAACAAAATCATAAGTCCATCCCAGAAATGCGCACTCAAGCAAAGATGTATGGAAGATGTTCATTATAATATAGACGCTATAATTAGACACTGCAAAATGAAAAATATCCCCGGATCACTAATAATAATAGACAATCTTAAAGCTTTTGATAGAGTGAATCATGACTTCTTATTTAAAATTTTACATCAAATTGGACTTGGAAATAGAATCTCAAAAGCAATTAAAAGCATGTATTACGGAATTAAAAGTCAGGTAGATGTAAACGGTAGACTCACGCAGGAAATCGATATAGGGCAAGGAATTAGGCAAGGATGCCCGTTAAGTATGCTTCTCTACGCCATCAATATAGAGCCCCTAGCAAGATCGGTACAATTAAATGCCAATATACATGGTATCCAACTGGGGAGATACGAGCATAAACTCGATCAGTTTGCTGATGATATCACGTTCGCAGTTAGAGATCAATTATCTATTACAGAAATCTTTCACGAGCTAGACAATTTCCATTTAGCAACAGGACAAAAAATAAATAAAGATAAGACCGAAATTCTCTGTATTACAAAAGAATCGCATAATTTAGTGAACAATTCGCCACATGGGAACTACATAAAACGAAACACCATAATACTTGGAATACAATTTGGAAATATGGACTTAAACAATATGTGGCAGGTAATCGAAAATAAGATGATACGAACACTAAATTACGTTAAGCTGCGAAACCTCACCTGGTATGGTAAACTGATATCAATCAACTCCATGATTATGTCTGTCATAATCTTCCATACGAGAGTAAAGAGAATCCCGAAAACGTATATAAAGAAAATCGAGAGTGCGCTGTTTAAGTTCCTCTGGCACCCGCAAAAGATAGAGGCCATTAGCAGAAAATCGCTACAAAGAATGTGGAACGATGGTGGGATCAATATGATTGATGTTGATGCAAAAATAAAGGCATGTGCAGTGGAAAAAATGAGATACATCGTGGGTAACGAACCCCTAACTCAATTTTGGCAAATAGAGGCATTATACTCTTTGGGATCCAGAGTCAAGCAAATCAACAAGGATAGATACACCAACTCAATGCCCCACAGCAATACTATTCCAGAGCAATGGGCATACATCCTCGACATCTATAAAGAATTGAATTTCTCGCAATCCACCTGGGAGGTTGCAAGACATAAAGACCTGTACATGAAATTGAAGAACAACAGAACAGCCAAAGAAAAACAACAGCTGCTGAATGTGAATTGGGAAGAAGCTCACCTATTTAACCATGATTATAAAAATAAGTTTACTAACGCGGAACGAATAATCTCGTATCGCATTATAAGAGAGGGGTACATATTCGGCGATCGCTTGAGGGGAATGTCCCTCAGGTATGATGCTCTCGGAAACTTAAAAATATTAGGCTGCAAATTTTGCAAAGGGCCTGTAGACAATACAGGACATATAATTATAAACTGTAAATCAACGAGGAAATATGCGGTAAAACTTTTAAAAATTCTTAACAGCGTACTAAGCAACTCCATCAAAATAACTCTAAAGGAAATATTCTACAATAGTTACAGGGGGCATAACCGAATAGTAGTCACCAAATGTTATGTAATATGGAAAAAGAACTTAATTGGCACCAAAATAAGACTGGATATCCAAAATAAATATTTGACCCCTATGGACGATGATATAATTTCAAAAACAATATCTCACTTTACGCAATTTTTAAACACAATGGAGAACACTTTTACTAACCTTAATTTTCTCGGAATAGTAAATAACTGGAAGGAGATCCTAAATGGATATTCAGCTACATAACGCAATCCACCATAAACAAAAGCATATCTGCCCAAGTGGACTCTGCAATTTTATCCATTTTTTATGTCGGAAATACCATCACATATTAAGCGGACGTGATGAATCGGAAGCTTCACGGTGGATGTCATGCTGTGTGCGTGTTAAGCGTCACGCAGTATGTACGGAAGCCGGGGGGCGGAAGTTGAGCTATGCTATGCATGGTGCAGACGGAAGCCCTGGGCGAAAGTTATGCTGTGACATACAGTGTATACCGAACCCCGGGGTGGAAGTTTGTGCTGTGCAATGGCGCGGCAGATACTGAAGCCTCCATAAGTTTATGACTGCTGCTTATGCAGTGGCATGCTTATGAAGCGTTATACCGATATGACACGGATATGACGTGGCATTAGACACTGATCTGTGCCTTGGAAAATTCTGATCCGCAAAAAAAAAAAAAAAAAAAAAAAAAAAATAAAGAATATATTACTTTAACAAAAACTTTCCAGAATGTGATTAGTGGGGTTTAACCTGATAATTTATCGATTTAACTGTTGTAGTTGTTAAGGAGGATGATCGTAAAGATGCATGCAAATATGGGAATGTCACGAGTACAATAATATAACAGCACAACACTTTCACCTAACTTCAAGTCCGTGTCATTCTTTGAGATTAACGGTTAATAAGACACTGGCCAGTACGGGGATCGAACCCGCGACATTCGCGTTATTAGCAAGACGCTCTAACCAACTGAGCTAACCGGCCATATGTTCTATTGAATATACTCAGCCAATTTCATTAAGACTCTTACAGTAATTGTCTTCAAAAAGGAAGTTGTGAAATGTTATTTTTTTAACTAAGAAAGTACTTTTCTCACACGAGTCAAAAGCGCTGATAGGAAAGTACTGAAATCGCCATTGGGCTATTCCTTGTGGAAAAGTGGAATTCGTCTAAGCATATAGAGTGAGGGAGAAGTTTTTCATTTGATATTTTAGTCACCATGGATTAATTGTGTGAAGAAACAGTAGAGGAACGAGATAGCATCTTTCAGTTACGAAGTACTAAATTCTGTCAGCGACATTTGTTTTTGTAGTATCTGTTTGACTCTAGGAAACAGAAATTAAAGATAGACTTGCTATTCCTTAATATTAAATGGATTTCATCCGAGGGAACACACAGATAGAAAGGATTCATTTTTTAAATAATAGACAGCGTTCCTGGGTGGACTTGAACCACCAACCTTTCGGTACCCATCAGTATAAAAGGTAACAGCCGAACGCGGTGACCGATTGCGCCACAGAGACCGACACGGACTATGGTTTGTTAATTTGTTTTTATAAAAGATCCGAAATGTCCACTATTTTTTGGTAATCTGCATTAAATTACATTGGTTTTAAATGATTTTCTCAACACAACAAAACACATAATTTATAAATTTAAGAAAGAATTACATGAAGTATTTAAAATACTGACCTCGAAGACAGCATGGATATTAGTTCAGTGGAGAGAGTAGGTCATTTCTGCCGATATCCCAGATGAACTAGGCGTTAGGATTTCAGGCTCTCACCCATGCGGCCCGGGTTCTATTCCCGGTCTGGGAAACTCTTTATACCAAATATTTTAAATTTTTGATTTCTTTCAGAAGGATCATTAGTGAGGTTTTATATGTCAAATCATTGATTGTTACAGTTGTAAAAGCGACAGTGACTGGGTAGGTTGTTCGTGAAGAACCATGTGGCCATTACAGTGTCAGCCTAATAATAAATTAATATTGGATAGGAATAGTTTTTCAGTGATATTTCCAACATAAAACAAAGATATCAGCTGTATACAGAAGACAGAAGTACATGAAGTATTTCAAATAATGACGAAGAAAACTACGCGGATATTACTTTAGTAGCGCTACATTGAGGTAACACCAATTTATTAGATAATACTTCTGCCAAAGTAATCGTATTCCCTGATAGGAAAGTACTGAAATCGCCATTGGGCTATTCCTTGTGGAAAAGTGGAATTCGTCTAAGCATATAGAGTGAGGGAGAAGTTTTTCATTTGATATTTTAGTCACCATGGATTAATTGTGTGAAGAAACAGTAGAGGAACGAGATAGCATCTTTCAGTTACGAAGTACTAAATTCTGTCAGCGACATTTGTTTTTGTAGTATCTGTTTGACTCTAGGAAACAGAAATTAAAGATAGACTTGCTATTCCTTAATATTAAATGGATTTCATCCGAGGGAACACACAGATAGAAAGGATTCATTTTTTAAATAATAGACAGCGTTCCTGGGTGGGCTTGAACCACCAACCTTTCGGTACCCATCAGTATAAAAGGTAACAGCCGAACGCGGTGACCGATTGCGCCACAGAGACCGACACGGACTATGGTTTGTTAATTTGTTTTTATAAAAGATCCGAAATGTCCACTATTTTTTGGTAATCTGCATTAAATTACATTGGTTTTAAATGATTTTCTCAACACAACAAAACACATAATTTATAAATTTAAGAAAGAATTACATGAAGTATTTAAAATACTGACCTCGAAGACAGCATGGATATTAGTTCAGTGGAGAGAGTAGGTCATTTCTGCCGATATCCCAGATGAACTAGGCGTTAATATTTCAGGCTCTCACCCATGCGGCCCGGGTTCTATTCCCGGTCTGGGAAACTCTTTATACCAAATATTTTAAATTTTTGATTTCTTTCAGAAGGATCATTAGTGAGGTTTTATATGTCAAATCATTGATTGTTACAGTTGTAAAAGCGACAGTGACTGGGTAGGTTGTTCGTGAAGAACCATGTGGCCATTACAGTGTCAGCCTAATAATAAATTAATATTGGATAGGAATAGTTTTTCAGTGATATTTCCATCATAAAACAAAGATATCAGCTGTATACAGAAGACAGAAGTACATGAAGTATTTCAAATAATGACGAAGAAAACTACGCGGATATTACTTTAGTAGCGCTACATTGAGGTAACACCAATTTATTAGATAATACTTCTGCCAAAGTAATCGTATTCCCAGATGGTCTAGGGGTTAGGATTCCTGGCTTTCACCCAGGCGGCCCGGGTTCGATTCCCGGTCTGGGAAACTTTTCTTCAAACAAAGATCAGGTAGGTCAGTTTTAGTTTTGAAACGTCAGAAAGATAATGGTGAAGCTTTACTCTTCAGGCTGTATTTCTCGAGTGACTAAAGAATATATTACCTTAACAAAAACTTTCCAGAATGTGATTAGTGGGGTTTAACCTGATAATTTATCGATTTAACTGTTGTAGTTGTTAAGGAGGATGATCGTAAAGATGCATGCAAATATGGGAATGTCACGAGTACAATAATATAACAGCACAACACTTTCACCTAACTTCAAGCCCGTGTCATTCTTTGAGATTAACGGTTAATAAGACACTGGCCAGTACGGGGATCGAACCCGCGACATTCGCGTTATTAGCACGACGCTCTAACCAACTGAGCTAACCGGCCATATGTTCTATTGAATATACTCAGCCAATTTCATTAAGACTCTTACAGTAATTGTCTTCAAAAAGGAAGTTGTGAAATGTTATTTTTTTAACTAAGAAAGTACTTTTCTCACACGAGTCAAAAGCGCTGATAGGAAAGTACTGAAATCGCCGTTGGGCTATTCCTTGTGGAAAAGTGGAATTCGTCTAAGCATATAGAGTGAGGGAGAAGTTTTTCATTTGATATTTTAGTCACCATGGATTAATTGTGTGAAGAAACAGTAGAGGAACGAGATAGCATCTTTCAGTTTTTGGTAATCTGCATTAAATTACATTGGTTTCAAATGATTTTCTCAACACAACAAAACACATAATTTATAAATTTAAGAAAGAATTACATGAAGTATTTAAAATACTGACCTCGAAGACAGCATGGATATTAGTTCAGTGGAGAGAGTAGGTCATTTCTGCCGATATCCCAGATGAACTAGGCGTTAGGATTTCAGGCTCTCACCCATGCGGCCCGGGTACTATTCCCGGTCTGGGAAACTCTTTATACCAAATCATTGATTGTTACAGTTGTAAAAGCGACAGTGACTGGGTAGGTTGTTCGTGAAGAACCATGTGGCCATTACAGTGTCAGCCTTATAATAAATTAATTTTTGATAGGAATAGTTTTTCAGTGATATTTCCAACATAAAACAAAGATATCAGCTGTATACAGAAGACAGAAGTACATGAAGTATTTCAAATAATGACGAAGAAAACTACGCGGATATTACTTCAGTAGCGCTACATTGAGGTAACACCAATTTATTAGATAATACTTCTGCCAAAGTAATCGTATTCCCCGATGGTCTAGGGGTTAGGATTCCTGGCTTTCACCCAGGCGGCCCGGGTTCGATTCCCGGTCTGGGAAACTTTTCTTCAAACAAAGATCAGGTAGGTCAGTTTTAGTTTTGAAACGTCAGAAAGATAATGGTGAAGCTTTACTCTTTAGGCTGTATTTCTCGAGTGACTAAAGAATATATTACCTTAACAAAAACTTTCCAGAATGTGATTAGTGGGGTTTAACCTGATAATTTATCGATTCAACTGTTGTGGTTGTTAAGGAGGATGATCGTAAAGATGCATGCAAATATGGGAATGTCACGAGTACAATAATATAACAGCACAACACTTTCACCTAACTTCAAGTCCGTGTCATTCTTTGAGATTAACGGTTAATAAGACACTGGCCAGTACGGGGATCGAACCCGCGACATTCGCGTTATTAGCAAGACGCTCTAACCAACTGAGCTAACCGGCCATATGTTCTATTGAATATACTCAGCCAATTTCATTAAGACTCTTACAGTAATTGTCTTCAAAAAGGAAGTTGTGAAATGTTATTTTTTTAACTAAGAAAGTACTTTTCTCACACGAGTCAAAAGCGCTGATAGGAAAGTACTGAAATCGCCGTTGGGCTATTCCTTGTGGAAAAGTGGAATTCGTCTAAGCATATAGAGTGAGGGAGAAGTTTTTCATATGATATTTTAGTCACCATGGATTAATTGTGTGAAGAAACAGTAGAGGAACGAGATAGCATCTTTCAGTTACGAAGTACTAAATTCTATCAGCGACATTTGTTTTTGTAGTATCTGTTTGACTCTAGGAAACAGAAATTAAAGATAGACTTGCTATTCCTTAATATTAAATGGATTTCATCCGAGGGAACACACAGATAGAATGGATTCATTTTTTAAATAATAGACAGCGTCCCTGGGTGGGCTTGAACCACCAACCTTTCGGTACCCATCAGTATAAGAGGTAACAGCCGAACGCGCTGACCGATTGCGCCACAGAGACCGACACGGACTATGGTTTGTTAATTTGTTTTTATAAAAGATTCGAAAGGTCCAATATTTTTTGGGGTAATCTGCATTAAATTACATTGGTTTCAAATGATTTTCTCAACACAACAAAACACATAATTTATAAATTTAAAAAGAATTACATGAAGTATTTAAAATACTGACCTCGAAGACAGCATGGATATTTTTTCAGTGGAGAGAGTAGGTCATTTCTGCCGATATCCCAGATGAACTAGGCGTTAGGATTTCAGGCTCTCACCCATGCGGCCCGGGTTCTATTCCCGGTCTGGGAAACTCTTTATACCAAATCATTGATTGTTACAGTTGTAAAAGCGACAGTGACTGGGTAGGTTGTTCGTGAAGAACCATGTGGCCATTACAGTGTCAGCCTTATAATAAATTAATTTTTGATAGGAATAGTTTTTCAGTGATATTTCCAACATAAAACAAAGATATCAGCTGTATACAGAAGACAGAAGTACATGAAGTATTTCAAATAATGACGAAGAAAACTACGCGGATATTACTTCAGTAGCGCTACATTGAGGTAACACCAATTTATTAGATAATACTTCTGCCGAAGCAATCGTATTCCCAGATGGTCTAGGGGTTAGGATTCCTGGCTTTCACCCAGGCGGCCCGGGTTCGATTCCCGGTCTGGGAAACTTTTCTTCAAACAAAGATCAGGTAGGTCAGTTTTAGTTTTGAAACGTCAGAAAGATAATGGTGAAGCTTTACTCTTTAGGCTGTATTTCTCGAGTGACTAAAGAATAGTCGGTAGAGCGTTGCACTACGAGGTGGCCGAGTGGTTAAGGCGATGGACTGCTAATCCTAAACCTTACTATCTGTTAGTTGTGGTAGAGCGTTGGTTAAAGCGCCTGTCTGTCAAACAGTATGGATTACGCGAAAGCAGGCAGTGCAACAACAGGGAGAGAAGCAACAACCCGGGACTATTCTGCGGCTGTCGCATCGAACCCACCAGTAGAAACATCACCAGGAGAAGCAAGACCAAGAACGGTTTTCCTCAAAACGGACACGGAATTCACCTTCGCCTCAATAATGGAATTACTGAAAAACAATGAAAAAACTAAGGAATATACAAACGAAATTAAGGGGTTATATGAGACCCGCAAGGGCCAATGGATTTTAACGTTTGCACCTACGGACGGTCCAAATAACAGCTGCAGGGAAAGTTTCCTGGAAGCTACACAAGGACAAATTAAAACAGCAGAAGCACAAATCGCTGTACAAATGCCGAGCGATGCACCCGTAAGGATTTCAGTGAAGGATATACCTCACGAAATATCCTATGACAAAGCCGTTCATACGATCAACCAGCTGGGTTGTGGGACAGTAAAGAGTGCTATTAAGAATTGGCACAGAGGGACTGATGTATATAACGGCTACATAGCTTTCATAATAGAGGGTTTTAAAAAGGAACGATTACCAGACTATGTAGTGTTCAAAGGCCTCAAATGTAAAACATATCTTCCGAAAGAACTATACGTTCCAAAATGTGGAAGATGTCTACAATCTGGACACACATTCATAGACTGTAATAACGAGCCTGTCTGCAGATATTGTAGACAGGCTGGACATTTACAAAAGGACTGCCAAACAAAAGCTAGAGACTTTCCAGCCATAGGAAATTACACAAAAACCTGGACTTTTCCCAAACAAAGGAGGACGCAACCGATAATTCCTACAAATTCACCTAGCAAAACAAAACAAAACAATGGAAACACCAAGCAAAACCGACCGGTAATTACACCTAATCAGGTTAATTGCCAATCAACCGAAGAAATTACACCTACCAAGAACAAACAGGAAACAACGCAAGGTGGCAAGGATAAATCCATCTCCGAATTTTCTCCGTCGGCCTCTGAACTACGTGAAATAAGTGACTGGTCGGAATGTGAAGATGTCGGAAACACAACAAGTCCGAGTCAAACCCCCCAAAAAGACGCGCAACTTGGAGAATCGCCCAAAGACGCACAACCTGGAAATACCCATCAAACACCTAAACAACCGGAACCGAGCAGAAAACTGAAACAAACTTCGACCATCGGCAATACGCCTTTCCACCCTCCACCGAAAGGGAAGGCCTATGTTAAAGTCATGGTCCATAAATATGAAGCGCACGACACAACAACGTCTTTATTTAGCGACGTTCCGGATGAAATTCTCTCTGCCCCAGCAGTTCTAGGAAATAACGAACACATAGTAGATCTGACGGACGCAAACCTGGACAACTCCGACCTGAACAATAAAAGAAATAGAGAATCGTCATCGGAATCATCCTTTTCGGCTATAACAGAAACAAAATTGACTGGAAAAAATAAAAAAGGAAAGCGTAAGTGAATGAAACTTTTAAAATTTTCAGAAACTGCTTCTTATACGTCTACTGACGTACAAACTTATAAACTATAATTCGGGATATTATTTGCTTATACCATAAATAGTAGCATACACCTTTTTACTAGGTATATATGGCTAAGGTGAAGATTGTTTCCATGAACGTAAATGGTCTACAACACCATAGATATGAATTGGACAAATTTATAGAAACGGATAAGCCGAATGTCCTTTGTATACAAGAGGCCCATAAGGTCGACAAGGCCCTCATGACCCAGTGGGCGAATGATAAAAAATATAATATATATTATAATACTCTGGATAGGAATGAAGGTTTCCATACCTCTTACAGGCAAGGCACGTTGATAATGGTTAAAGTTTGTGATACCCTATTGCCACCAACTTACACCACACATATCACACATCGGTGCGATAGTATAGAAATAGAAATGGACAAGCGGATCATCAAGATATTCAATGTTTACGCCCCGGCGAAAAACGGCCCTCATAAAACGGAGTTCTACCAAAATCTCGCCAACATTCTAAGTAATTACTGCGAATCAAATTACTTAATAATAGTCGGAGATTTCAATGCCGTCCTGGACATTCGTGACGTCACAAATGCCAACAACTTCAAAATGCGACCCCCTGAGAAAATCTTCCGAAAATTCGTCCTACAGAACAATATATTCGATACCTACCGTGCAAAATATCCAAACAAACAAATCTATACCTTCCACTTCAAATCGCAAGGACGGAGAATAGACCGGATATATAACTCGGCCAATGTAAATAGCATCATTTCGGACATAACCCATATACCCAACACTGTTTCGGATCACATACTATGCCCACAAATTACACTAGAACAAACCAAAAAGGTTCGATGGGGCAAAGGAACGTGGCGCAATAACACCGCGCTATATAAGGACCCCACGTATATCACCATCATCCAAAATACATATAAAGACGCACTCACGGATATCGAAAACTTTGATTACTTGTCGGACTGGTGGGACTATGTGAAAAAGAGGGTTAAAAAACAAACCATTGCCTACTCGAAATTCCGGACACGTGACCACAATAATAGCTTAATGCAAATTCGAAAAAGATTTGATATACTAATCAATGAGGGGAAAGCGGAAAACATGATCGAAATCAAAAGGCTAAAATCGCAGATCGAGATAATTCAAGATGAACGAAACAAAAGGGACATACTAATGGCAAAAATGAAAAACCTTGAAGAAGGGGAAAGGCCCACCAAAACCTTTTATGAAAAAATCCGGCGCAGATCTAGGCAAACAACAATAGAAGAGCTGGTGACAAATGACCAAAATGTACAGACAAATCCCGGGGAGATCATATCAATAGTAGAAAGTTTCTATAAGAACCTATGGGGCAAAGAGAATATAACGCAAGAACAATACCAAAATCGTTATCTAAACTTAATGGGCTCTTCTAAAATTGCAGATGAGGATAATATTATACTAGAAAGCTATATCTCACAAGAAGAGGTATATAGGGCAATAAAATTTATGGGAAACGATAAATCCCCAGGATTTGATGGTCTATCCAAAGAATTCTACCTGACCTTCTGGAACTCTATTAAAAAGCAATTTACTCAACTTATGAATAACATATTATATTTCGGCCAAATACCAAAATCTGCTACCATAGCGAAAGTTAAATTAGTATACAAGAAGGGAGACAAAACAAATTTAAAAAATTGGAGGCCAATCACAACGCTCAATGCAGATTATAAAATCCTATCAAGAATCCTTGTTAAACGATTAGAACCAGTACTAAACAAAATCATAAGTCCATCCCAGAAATGCGCACTCAAGCAAAGATGTATGGAAGATGTTCATTATAATATAGACGCTATAATTAGACACTGCAAAATGAAAAATATCCCCGGATCACTAATAATAATAGACAATCTTAAAGCTTTTGATAGAGTGAATCATGACTTCTTATTTAAAATTTTACATCAAATTGGACTTGGAAATAGAATCTCAAAAGCAATTAAAAGCATGTATTACGGAATTAAAAGTCAGGTAGATGTAAACGGTAGACTCACGCAGGAAATCGATATAGGGCAAGGAATTAGGCAAGGATGCCCGTTAAGTATGCTTCTCTACGCCATCAATATAGAGCCCCTAGCAAGATCGGTACAATTAAATGCCAATATACATGGTATCCAACTGGGGAGATACGAGCATAAACTCGATCAGTTTGCTGATGATATCACGTTCGCAGTTAGAGATCAATTATCTATTACAGAAATCTTTCACGAGCTAGACAATTTCCATTTAGCAACAGGACAAAAAATAAATAAAGATAAGACCGAAATTCTCTGTATTACAAAAGAATCGCATAATTTAGTGAACAATTCGCCACATGGGAACTACATAAAACGAAACACCATAATACTTGGAATACAATTTGGAAATATGGACTTAAACAATATGTGGCAGGTAATCGAAAATAAGATGATACGAACCCTAAATTACGTTAAGCTGCGAAACCTCACCTGGTATGGTAAACTGATATCAATCAACTCCATGATTATGTCTGTCATAATCTTCCATACGAGAGTAAAGAGAATCCCGAAAACGTATATAAAGAAAATCGAGAGTGCGCTGTTTAAGTTCCTCTGGCACCCGCAAAAGATAGAGGCCATTAGCAGAAAATCGCTACAAAGAATGTGGAACGATGGTGGGATCAATATGATTGATGTTGATGCAAAAATAAAGGCATGTGCAGTGGAAAAAATGAGATACATCGTGGGTAACGAACCCCTAACTCAATTTTGGCAAATAGAGGCATTATACTCTTTGGGATCCAGAGTCAAGCAAATCAACAAGGATAGATACACCAACTCAATGCCCCACAGCAATACTATTCCAGAGCAATGGGCATACATCCTCGACATCTATAAAGAATTGAATTTCTCGCAATCCACCTGGGAGGTTGCAAGACATAAAGACCTGTACATGAAATTGAAGAACAACAGAACAGCCAAAGAAAAACAACAGCTGCTGAATGTGAATTGGGAAGAAGCTCACCTATTTAACCATGATTATAAAAATAAGTTTACTAACGCGGAACGAATAATCTCGTATCGCATTATAAGAGAGGGGTACATATTCGGCGATCGCTTGAGGGGAATGTCCCTCAGGTATGATGCTCTCGGAAACTTAAAAATATTAGGCTGCAAATTTTGCAAAGGGCCTGTAGACAATACAGGACATATAATTATAAACTGTAAATCAACGAGGAAATATGCGGTAAAACTTTTAAAAATTCTTAACAGCGTACTAAGCAACTCCATCAAAATAACTCTAAAGGAAATATTCTACAATAGTTACAGGGGGCATAACCGAATAGTAGTCACCAAATGTTATGTAATATGGAAAAAGAACTTAATTGGCACCAAAATAAGACTGGATATCCAAAATAAATATTTGACCCCTATGGACGATGATATAATTTCAAAAACAATATCTCACTTTACGCAATTTTTAAACACAATGGAGAACACTTTTACTAACCTTAATTTTCTCGGAATAGTAAATAACTGGAAGGAGATCCTAAATGGATATTCAGCTACATAACGCAATCCACCATAAACAAAAGCATATCTGCCCAAGTGGACTCTGCAATTTTATCCATTTTTTATGTCGGAAATACCATCACATATTAAGCGGACGTGATGAATCGGAAGCTTCACGGTGGATGTCATGCTGTGTGCGTGTTAAGCGTCACGCAGTATGTACGGAAGCCGGGGGGCGGAAGTTGAGCTATGCTATGCATGGTGCAGACGGAAGCCCTGGGCGAAAGTTATGCTGTGACATACAGTGTATACCGAACCCCGGGGTGGAAGTTTGTGCTGTGCAATGGCGCGGCAGATACTGAAGCCTCCATAAGTTTATGACTGCTGCTTATGCAGTGGCATGCTTATGAAGCGTTATACCGATATGACACGGATATGACGTGGCATTAGACACTGATCTGTGCCTTGGAAAATTCTGATCCGCAAAAAAAAAAAAAAAAAAAAAAAAAAAATAAAGAATATATTACTTTAACAAAAACTTTCCAGAATGTGATTAGTGGGGTTTAACCTGATAATTTATCGATTTAACTGTTGTAGTTGTTAAGGAGGATGATCGTAAAGATGCATGCAAATATGGGAATGTCACGAGTACAATAATATAACAGCACAACACTTTCACCTAACTTCAAGTCCGTGTCATTCTTTGAGATTAACGGTTAATAAGACACTGGCCAGTACGGGGATCGAACCCGCGACATTCGCGTTATTAGCAAGACGCTCTAACCAACTGAGCTAACCGGCCATATGTTCTATTGAATATACTCAGCCAATTTCATTAAGACTCTTACAGTAATTGTCTTCAAAAAGGAAGTTGTGAAATGTTATTTTTTTAACTAAGAAAGTACTTTTCTCACACGAGTCAAAAGCGCTGATAGGAAAGTACTGAAATCGCCATTGGGCTATTCCTTGTGGAAAAGTGGAATTCGTCTAAGCATATAGAGTGAGGGAGAAGTTTTTCATTTGATATTTTAGTCACCATGGATTAATTGTGTGAAGAAACAGTAGAGGAACGAGATAGCATCTTTCAGTTACGAAGTACTAAATTCTGTCAGCGACATTTGTTTTTGTAGTATCTGTTTGACTCTAGGAAACAGAAATTAAAGATAGACTTGCTATTCCTTAATATTAAATGGATTTCATCCGAGGGAACACACAGATAGAAAGGATTCATTTTTTAAATAATAGACAGCGTTCCTGGGTGGGCTTGAACCACCAACCTTTCGGTACCCATCAGTATAAAAGGTAACAGCCGAACGCGGTGACCGATTGCGCCACAGAGACCGACACGGACTATGGTTTGTTAATTTGTTTTTATAAAAGATCCGAAATGTCCACTATTTTTTGGTAATCTGCATTAAATTACATTGGTTTTAAATGATTTTCTCAACACAACAAAACACATAATTTATAAATTTAAGAAAGAATTACATGAAGTATTTAAAATACTGACCTCGAAGACAGCATGGATATTAGTTCAGTGGAGAGAGTAGGTCATTTCTGCCGATATCCCAGATGAACTAGGCGTTAGGATTTCAGGCTCTCACCCATGCGGCCCGGGTTCTATTCCCGGTCTGGGAAACTCTTTATACCAAATATTTTAAATTTTTGATTTCTTTCAGAAGGATCATTAGTGAGGTTTTATATGTCAAATCATTGATTGTTACAGTTGTAAAAGCGACAGTGACTGGGTAGGTTGTTCGTGAAGAACCATGTGGCCATTACAGTGTCAGCCTAATAATAAATTAATATTGGATAGGAATAGTTTTTCAGTGATATTTCCAACATAAAACAAAGATATCAGCTGTATACAGAAGACAGAAGTACATGAAGTATTTCAAATAATGACGAAGAAAACTACGCGGATATTACTTTAGTAGCGCTACATTGAGGTAACACCAATTTATTAGATAATACTTCTGCCAAAGTAATCGTATTCCCTGATAGGAAAGTACTGAAATCGCCATTGGGCTATTCCTTGTGGAAAAGTGGAATTCGTCTAAGCATATAGAGTGAGGGAGAAGTTTTTCATTTGATATTTTAGTCACCATGGATTAATTGTGTGAAGAAACAGTAGAGGAACGAGATAGCATCTTTCAGTTACGAAGTACTAAATTCTGTCAGCGACATTTGTTTTTGTAGTATCTGTTTGACTCTAGGAAACAGAAATTAAAGATAGACTTGCTATTCCTTAATATTAAATGGATTTCATCCGAGGGAACACACAGATAGAAAGGATTCATTTTTTAAATAATAGACAGCGTTTCTGGGTGGGCTTGAACCACCAACCTTTCGGTACCCATCAGTATAAAAGGTAACAGCCGAACGCGGTGACCGATTGCGCCACAGAGACCGACACGGACTATGGTTTGTTAATTTGTTTTTATAAAAGATCCGAAATGTCCACTATTTTTTGGTAATCTGCATTAAATTACATTGGTTTTAAATGATTTTCTCAACACAACAAAACACATAATTTATAAATTTAAGAAAGAATTACATGAAGTATTTAAAATACTGACCTCGAAGACAGCATGGATATTAGTTCAGTGGAGAGAGTAGGTCATTTCTGCCGATATCCCAGATGAACTAGGCGTTAATATTTCAGGCTCTCACCCATGCGGCCCGGGTTCTATTCCCGGTCTGGGAAACTCTTTATACCAAATATTTTAAATTTTTGATTTCTTTCAGAAGGATCATTAGTGAGGTTTTATATGTCAAATCATTGATTGTTACAGTTGTAAAAGCGACAGTGACTGGGTAGGTTGTTCGTGAAGAACCATGTGGCCATTACAGTGTCAGCCTAATAATAAATTAATATTGGATAGGAATAGTTTTTCAGTGATATTTCCATCATAAAACAAAGATATCAGCTGTATACAGAAGACAGAAGTACATGAAGTATTTCAAATAATGACGAAGAAAACTACGCGGATATTACTTTAGTAGCGCTACATTGAGGTAACACCAATTTATTAGATAATACTTCTGCCAAAGTAATCGTATTCCCAGATGGTCTAGGGGTTAGGATTCCTGGCTTTCACCCAGGCGGCCCGGGTTCGATTCCCGGTCTGGGAAACTTTTCTTCAAACAAAGATCAGGTAGGTCAGTTTTAGTTTTGAAACGTCAGAAAGATAATGGTGAAGCTTTACTCTTCAGGCTGTATTTCTCGAGTGACTAAAGAATATATTACCTTAACAAAAACTTTCCAGAATGTGATTAGTGGGGTTTAACCTGATAATTTATCGATTTAACTGTTGTAGTTGTTAAGGAGGATGATCGTAAAGATGCATGCAAATATGGGAATGTCACGAGTACAATAATATAACAGCACAACACTTTCACCTAACTTCAAGCCCGTGTCATTCTTTGAGATTAACGGTTAATAAGACACTGGCCAGTACGGGGATCGAACCCGCGACATTCGCGTTATTAGCACGACGCTCTAACCAACTGAGCTAACCGGCCATATGTTCTATTGAATATACTCAGCCAATTTCATTAAGACTCTTACAGTAATTGTCTTCAAAAAGGAAGTTGTGAAATGTTATTTTTTTAACTAAGAAAGTACTTTTCTCACACGAGTCAAAAGCGCTGATAGGAAAGTACTGAAATCGCCGTTGGGCTATTCCTTGTGGAAAAGTGGAATTCGTCTAAGCATATAGAGTGAGGGAGAAGTTTTTCATTTGATATTTTAGTCACCATGGATTAATTGTGTGAAGAAACAGTAGAGGAACGAGATAGCATCTTTCAGTTTTTGGTAATCTGCATTAAATTACATTGGTTTCAAATGATTTTCTCAACACAACAAAACACATAATTTATAAATTTAAGAAAGAATTACATGAAGTATTTAAAATACTGACCTCGAAGACAGCATGGATATTAGTTCAGTGGAGAGAGTAGGTCATTTCTGCCGATATCCCAGATGAACTAGGCGTTAGGATTTCAGGCTCTCACCCATGCGGCCCGGGTACTATTCCCGGTCTGGGAAACTCTTTATACCAAATCATTGATTGTTACAGTTGTAAAAGCGACAGTGACTGGGTAGGTTGTTCGTGAAGAACCATGTGGCCATTACAGTGTCAGCCTTATAATAAATTAATTTTTGATAGGAATAGTTTTTCAGTGATATTTCCAACATAAAACAAAGATATCAGCTGTATACAGAAGACAGAAGTACATGAAGTATTTCAAATAATGACGAAGAAAACTACGCGGATATTACTTCAGTAGCGCTACATTGAGGTAACACCAATTTATTAGATAATACTTCTGCCAAAGTAATCGTATTCCCCGATGGTCTAGGGGTTAGGATTCCTGGCTTTCACCCAGGCGGCCCGGGTTCGATTCCCGGTCTGGGAAACTTTTCTTCAAACAAAGATCAGGTAGGTCAGTTTTAGTTTTGAAACGTCAGAAAGATAATGGTGAAGCTTTACTCTTTAGGCCGTATTTCTCGAGTGACTAAAGAATATATTACCTTAACAAAAACTTTCCAGAATGTGATTAGTGGGGTTTAACCTGATAATTTATCGATTCAACTGTTGTGGTTGTTAAGGAGGATGATCGTAAAGATGCATGCAAATATGGGAATGTCACGAGTACAATAATATAACAGCACAACACTTTCACCTAACTTCAAGTCCGTGTCATTCTTTGAGATTAACGGTTAATAAGACACTGGCCAGTACGGGGATCGAACCCGCGACATTCGCGTTATTAGCAAGACGCTCTAACCAACTGAGCTAACCGGCCATATGTTCTATTGAATATACTCAGCCAATTTCATTAAGACTCTTACAGTAATTGTCTTCAAAAAGGAAGTTGTGAAATGTTATTTTTTTAACTAAGAAAGTACTTTTCTCACACGAGTCAAAAGCGCTGATAGGAAAGTACTGAAATCGCCATTGGGCTATTCCTTGTGGAAAAGTGGAATTCGTCTAAGCATATAGAGTGAGGGAGAAGTTTTTCATTTGATATTTTAGTCACCATGGATTAATTGTGTGAAGAAACAGTAGAGGAACGAGATAGCATCTTTCAGTTACGAAGTACTAAATTCTGTCAGCGACATTTGTTTTTGTAGTATCTGTTTGACTCTAGGAAACAGAAATTAAAGATAGACTTGCTATTCCTTAATATTAAATGGATTTCATCCGAGGGAACACACAGATAGAAAGGATTCATTTTTTAAATAATAGACAGCGTTCCTGGGTGGGCTTGAACCACCAACCTTTCGGTACCCATCAGTATAAAAGGTAACAGCCGAACGCGCTGACCGATTGCGCCACAGAGACCGACACGGACTATGGTTTGTTAGTTTGTTTTTATAAAAGATTCGGAATGTCCAATATTTTTTGGTAATCTGCATTAAATTACATTGGTTTCAAATGATTTTCTCAACACAACAAAACAAATAATTTATAAATTTAAAAAGAATTACATGAAGTATTTAAAATACTGACCTCGAAGACAGCATGGATATTAGTTCAGTGGAGAGAGTAGGTCATTTCTGCCGATATCCCAGATGAACTAGGCGTTAGGATTTCAGGCTCTCACCCATGCGGCCCGGGTTCTATTCCCGGTCTGGGAAACTCTTTATACCAAACCACTTTACGCAATTTTTAAACACAATGGAGAACACTTTTACTAACCTTAATTTTCTCGGAATAGTAAATAACTGGAAGGAGATCCTAAATGGATATTCAGCTACATAACGCAATCCACCATAAACAAAAGCATATCTGCCCAAGTGGACTCTGCAATTTTATCCATTTTTTATGTCGGAAATACCATCACATATTAAGCGGACGTGATGAATCGGAAGCTTCACGGTGGATGTCATGCTGTGTGCGTGTTAAGCGTCACGCAGTATGTACGGAAGCCGGGGGGCGGAAGTTGAGCTATGCTATGCATGGTGCAGACGGAAGCCCTGGGCGAAAGTTATGCTGTGACATACAGTGTATACCGAACCCCGGGGTGGAAGTTTGTGCTGTGCAATGGCGCGGCAGATACTGAAGCCTCCATAAGTTTATGACTGCTGCTTATGCAGTGGCATGCTTATGAAGCGTTATACCGATATGACACGGATATGACGTGGCATTAGACACTGATCTGTGCCTTGGAAAATTCTGATCCGCAAAAAAAAAAAAAAAAAAAAAAAAAAAAATAAAGAATATATTACTTTAACAAAAACTTTCCAGAATGTGATTAGTGGGGTTTAACCTGATAATTTATCGATTTAACTGTTGTAGTTGTTAAGGAGGATGATCGTAAAGATGCATGCAAATATGGGAATGTCACGAGTACAATAATATAACAGCACAACACTTTCACCTAACTTCAAGTCCGTGTCATTCTTTGAGATTAACGGTTAATAAGACACTGGCCAGTACGGGGATCGAACCCGCGACATTCGCGTTATTAGCAAGACGCTCTAACCAACTGAGCTAACCGGCCATATGTTCTATTGAATATACTCAGCCAATTTCATTAAGACTCTTACAGTAATTGTCTTCAAAAAGGAAGTTGTGAAATGTTATTTTTTTAACTAAGAAAGTACTTTTCTCACACGAGTCAAAAGCGCTGATAGGAAAGTACTGAAATCGCCATTGGGCTATTCCTTGTGGAAAAGTGGAATTCGTCTAAGCATATAGAGTGAGGGAGAAGTTTTTCATTTGATATTTTAGTCACCATGGATTAATTGTGTGAAGAAACAGTAGAGGAACGAGATAGCATCTTTCAGTTACGAAGTACTAAATTCTGTCAGCGACATTTGTTTTTGTAGTATCTGTTTGACTCTAGGAAACAGAAATTAAAGATAGACTTGCTATTCCTTAATATTAAATGGATTTCATCCGAGGGAACACACAGATAGAAAGGATTCATTTTTTAAATAATAGACAGCGTTCCTGGGTGGGCTTGAACCACCAACCTTTCGGTACCCATCAGTATAAAAGGTAACAGCCGAACGCGGTGACCGATTGCGCCACAGAGACCGACACGGACTATGGTTTGTTAATTTGTTTTTATAAAAGATCCGAAATGTCCACTATTTTTTGGTAATCTGCATTAAATTACATTGGTTTTAAATGATTTTCTCAACACAACAAAACACATAATTTATAAATTTAAGAAAGAATTACATGAAGTATTTAAAATACTGACCTCGAAGACAGCATGGATATTAGTTCAGTGGAGAGAGTAGGTCATTTCTGCCGATATCCCAGATGAACTAGGCGTTAGGATTTCAGGCTCTCACCCATGCGGCCCGGGTTCTATTCCCGGTCTGGGAAACTCTTTATACCAAATATTTTAAATTTTTGATTTCTTTCAGAAGGATCATTAGTGAGGTTTTATATGTCAAATCATTGATTGTTACAGTTGTAAAAGCGACAGTGACTGGGTAGGTTGTTCGTGAAGAACCATGTGGCCATTACAGTGTCAGCCTAATAATAAATTAATATTGGATAGGAATAGTTTTTCAGTGATATTTCCAACATAAAACAAAGATATCAGCTGTATACAGAAGACAGAAGTACATGAAGTATTTCAAATAATGACGAAGAAAACTACGCGGATATTACTTTAGTAGCGCTACATTGAGGTAACACCAATTTATTAGATAATACTTCTGCCAAAGTAATCGTATTCCCTGATAGGAAAGTACTGAAATCGCCATTGGGCTATTCCTTGTGGAAAAGTGGAATTCGTCTAAGCATATAGAGTGAGGGAGAAGTTTTTCATTTGATATTTTAGTCACCATGGATTAATTGTGTGAAGAAACAGTAGAGGAACGAGATAGCATCTTTCAGTTACGAAGTACTAAATTCTGTCAGCGACATTTGTTTTTGTAGTATCTGTTTGACTCTAGGAAACAGAAATTAAAGATAGACTTGCTATTCCTTAATATTAAATGGATTTCATCCGAGGGAACACACAGATAGAAAGGATTCATTTTTTAAATAATAGACAGCGTTTCTGGGTGGGCTTGAACCACCAACCTTTCGGTACCCATCAGTATAAAAGGTAACAGCCGAACGCGGTGACCGATTGCGCCACAGAGACCGACACGGACTATGGTTTGTTAATTTGTTTTTATAAAAGATCCGAAATGTCCACTATTTTTTGGTAATCTGCATTAAATTACATTGGTTTTAAATGATTTTCTCAACACAACAAAACACATAATTTATAAATTTAAGAAAGAATTACATGAAGTATTTAAAATACTGACCTCGAAGACAGCATGGATATTAGTTCAGTGGAGAGAGTAGGTCATTTCTGCCGATATCCCAGATGAACTAGGCGTTAATATTTCAGGCTCTCACCCATGCGGCCCGGGTTCTATTCCCGGTCTGGGAAACTCTTTATACCAAATATTTTAAATTTTTGATTTCTTTCAGAAGGATCATTAGTGAGGTTTTATATGTCAAATCATTGATTGTTACAGTTGTAAAAGCGACAGTGACTGGGTAGGTTGTTCGTGAAGAACCATGTGGCCATTACAGTGTCAGCCTTATAATAAATTAATTTTTGATAGGAATAGTTTTTCAGTGATATTTCCAACATAAAACAAAGATATCAGCTGTATACAGAAGACAGAAGTACATGAAGTATTTCAAATAATGACGAAGAAAACTACGCGGATATTACTTCAGTAGCGCTACATTGAGGTAACACCAATTTATTAGATAATACTTCTGCCAAAGTAATCGTATTCCCAGATGGTCTAGGGGTTAGGATTCCTGGCTTTCACCCAGGCGGCCCGGGTTCGATTCCCGGTCTGGGAAACTTTTCTTCAAACAAAGATCAGGTAGGTCAGTTTTAGTTTTGAAACGTCAGAAAGATAATGGTGAAGCTTTACTCTTTAGGCTGTATTTCTCGAGTGACTAAAGAATATATTACCGTAACAAAAACTTTCCAGAATGTGATTAGTGGGGTTTAACCTGATAATTTATCGATTTAACTGTTGTAGTTGTTAAGGAGGATGATCGTAAAGATGCATGCAAATATGGGAATGTCACGAGTACAATAATATAACAGCACAACACTTTCACCTAACTTCAAGTCCGTGTCATTCTTTGAGATTAACGGTTAATAAGACACTGGCCAGTACGGGGATCGAACCCGCGACATTCGCGTTATTAGCACGACGCTCTAACCAACTGAGCTAACCGGCCATATGTTCTATTGAATATACTCAGCCAATTTCATTAAGACTCTTACAGTAATTGTCTTCAAAAAGGAAGTTGTGAAATGTTATTTTTTTAACTAAGAAAGTACTTTTCTCACACGAGTCAAAAGCGCTGATAGGAAAGTACTGAAATCGCCGTTGGGCTATTCCTTGTGGAAAAGTGGAATTCGTCTAAGCATATAGAGTGAGGGAGAAGTTTTTCATTTGATATTTTAGTCACCATGGATTAATTGTGTGAAGAAACAGTAGAGGAACGAGATAGCATCTTTCAGTTTTTGGTAATCTGCATTAAATTACATTGGTTTCAAATGATTTTCTCAACACAACAAAACACATAATTTATAAATTTAAGAAAGAATTACATGAAGTATTTAAAATACTGACCTCGAAGACAGCATGGATATTAGTTCAGTGGAGAGAGTAGGTCATTTCTGCCGATATCCCAGATGAACTAGGCGTTAGGATTTCAGGCTCTCACCCATGCGGCCCGGGTACTATTCCCGGTCTGGGAAACTCTTTATACCAAATCATTGATTGTTACAGTTGTAAAAGCGACAGTGACTGGGTAGGTTGTTCGTGAAGAACCATGTGGCCATTACAGTGTCAGCCTTATAATAAATTAATTTTTGATAGGAATAGTTTTTCAGTGATATTTCCAACATAAAACAAAGATATCAGCTGTATACAGAAGACAGAAGTACATGAAGTATTTCAAATAATGACGAAGAAAACTACGCGGATATTACTTCAGTAGCGCTACATTGAGGTAACACCAATTTATTAGATAATACTTCTGCCAAAGTAATCGTATTCCCCGATGGTCTAGGGGTTAGGATTCCTGGCTTTCACCCAGGCGGCCCGGGTTCGATTCCCGGTCTGGGAAACTTTTCTTCAAACAAAGATCAGGTAGGTCAGTTTTAGTTTTGAAACGTCAGAAAGATAATGGTGAAGCTTTACTCTTTAGGCCGTATTTCTCGAGTGACTAAAGAATATATTACCTTAACAAAAACTTTTCAGAATGTGATTAGTGGGGTTTAACCTGATAATTTATCGATTCAACTGTTGTGGTTGTTAAGGAGGATGATCGTAAAGATGCATGCAAATATGGGAATGTCACGAGTACAATAATATAACAGCACAACACTTTCACCTAACTTCAAGTCCGTGTCATTCTTTGAGATTAACGGTTAATAAGACACTGGCCAGTACGGGGATCGAACCCGCGACATTCGCGTTATTAGCAAGACGCTCTAACCAACTGAGCTAACCGGCCATATGTTCTATTGAATATACTCAGCCAATTTCATTAAGACTCTTACAGTAATTGTCTTCAAAAAGGAAGTTGTGAAATGTTATTTTTTTAACTAAGAAAGTACTTTTCTCACACGAGTCAAAAGCGCTGATAGGAAAGTACTGAAATCGCCATTGGGCTATTCCTTGTGGAAAAGTGGAATTCGTCTAAGCATATAGAGTGAGGGAGAAGTTTTTCATTTGATATTTTAGTCACCATGGATTAATTGTGTGAAGAAACAGTAGAGGAACGAGATAGCATCTTTCAGTTACGAAGTACTAAATTCTGTCAGCGACATTTGTTTTTGTAGTATCTGTTTGACTCTAGGAAACAGAAATTAAAGATAGACTTGCTATTCCTTAATATTAAATGGATTTCATCCGAGGGAACACACAGATAGAAAGGATTCATTTTTTAAATAATAGACAGCGTTCCTGGGTGGGCTTGAACCACCAACCTTTCGGTACCCATCAGTATAAAAGGTAACAGCCGAACGCGCTGACCGATTGCGCCACAGAGACCGACACGGACTATGGTTTGTTAGTTTGTTTTTATAAAAGATTCGGAATGTCCAATATTTTTTGGTAATCTGCATTAAATTACATTGGTTTCAAATGATTTTCTCAACACAACAAAACAAATAATTTATAAATTTAAAAAGAATTACATGAAGTATTTAAAATACTGACCTCGAAGACAGCATGGATATTAGTTCAGTGGAGAGAGTAGGTCATTTCTGCCGATATCCCAGATGAACTAGGCGTTAGGATTTCAGGCTCTCACCCATGCGGCCCGGGTTCTATTCCCGGTCTGGGAAACTCTTTATACCAAATCATTGATTGTTACAGTTGTAAAAGCGACAGTGACTGGGTAGGTTGTTCGTGAAGAACCATGTGGCCATTACAGTGTCAGCCTTATAATAAATTAATTTTTGATAGGAATAGTTTTTCAGTGATATTTCCAACATAAAACAAAGATATCAGCTGTATACAGAAGACAGAAGTACATGAAGTATTTCAAATAATGACGAAGAAAACTACGCGGATATTACTTCAGTAGCGCTACATTGAGGTAACACCAATTTATTAGATAATACTTCTGCCAAAGTAATCGTATTCCCAGATGGTCTAGGGGTTAGGATTCCTGGCTTTCACCCAGGCGGCCCGGGTTCGATTCCCGGTCTGGGAAACTTTTCTTCAAACAAAGATCAGGTAGGTCAGTTTTAGTTTTGAAACGTCAGAAAGATAATGGTGAAGCTTTACTCTTTAGGCTGTATTTCTCGAGTGACTAAAGAATATATTACCGTAACAAAAACTTTCCAGAATGTGATTAGTGGGGTTTAACCTGATAATTTATCGATTTAACTGTTGTAGTTGTTAAGGAGGATGATCGTAAAGATGCATGCAAATATGGGAATGTCACGAGTACAATAATATAACAGCACAACACTTTCACCTAACTTCAAGTCCGTGTCATTCTTTGAGATTAACGGTTAATAAGACACTGGCCAGTACGGGGATCGAACCCGCGACATTCGCGTTATTAGCACGACGCTCTAACCAACTGAGCTAACCGGCCATATGTTCTATTGAATATACTCAGCCAATTTCATTAAGACTCTTACAGTAATTGTCTTCAAAAAGGAAGTTGTGAAATGTTATTTTTTTAACTAAGAAAGTACTTTTCTCACACGAGTCAAAAGCGCTGATAGGAAAGTACTGAAATCGCCGTTGGGCTATTCCTTGTGGAAAAGTGGAATTCGTCTAAGCATATAGAGTGAGGGAGAAGTTTTTCATTTGATATTTTAGTCACCATGGATTAATTGTGTGAAGAAACAGTAGAGGAACGAGATAGCATCTTTCAGTTACGAAGTACTAAATTCTATCAGCGACATTTGTTTTTGTAGTATCTGTTTGACTCTAGGAAACATAAATTAAAGATAGACTTGCTATTCCTTAATATTAAATGGATTTCATCCGAGGGAACACACAGATAGAAAGGATTCATTTTTTAAATAATAGACAGCGTCCCTGGGTGGGCTTGAACCACCAACCTTTCGGTACCCATCAGTATAAGAGGTAACAGCCAAACGCGCTGACCGATTGCGCCACAGAGACCGACACGGACTATGGTTTGTTAATTTGTTTTTATAAAAGATTCGAAATGTCCAATATTTTTTGGTAATCTGCATTAAATTACATTGGTTTCAAATGATTTTCTCAACACAACAAAACACATAATTTAAAATTTAAGAAAGAATTACATGAAGTATTTAAAATACTGACCTCGAAGACAGCATGGATATTAGTTCAGTGGAGAGAGTAGGTCATTTCTGCCGATATCCCAGATGAACTAGGCGTTAGGATTTCAGGCTCTCACCCATGCGGCCCGGGTTCTATTCCCGGTCTGGGAAACTCTTTATACCAAATCATTGATTGTTACAGTTGTAAAAGCGGCAGTGACTGGGTAGGTTGTTCGTGAAGAACCATGTGGCCATTACAGTGTCAGCCTTATAATAAATTAATTTTTGATAGGAATAGTTTTTCAGTGATATTTCCAACATAAAACAAAGATATCAGCTGTATACAGAAGACAGAAGTACATGAAGTATTTCAAATAATGACGAAGAAAACTACGCGGATATTACTTCAGTAGCGCTACATTGAGGTAACACCAATTTATTAGATAATACTTCTGCCAAAGTAATCGTATTCCCCGATGGTCTAGGGGTTAGGATTCCTGGCTTTCACCCAGGCGGCCCGGGTTCGATTCCCGGTCTGGGAAACTTTTCTTCAAACAAAGATCAGGTAGGTCAGTTTTAGTTTTGAAACGTCAGAAAGATAATGGTGAAGCTTTACTCTTTAGGCTGTATTTCTCGAGTGACTAAAGAATATATTACCTTAACAAAAACTTTCCAGAATGTGATTAGTGGGGTTTAACCTGATAATTTATCGATTTAACTGTTGTAGTTGTTAAGGAGGATGATCGTAAAGATGCATGCAAATATGGGAATGTCACGAGTACAATAATATAACAGCACAACACTTTCACCTAACTTCAAGTCCGTGTCATTCTTTGAGATTAACGGTTAATAAGACACTGGCCAGTACGGGGATCGAACCCGCGACATTCGCGTTATTATCACGACGCTCTAACCAACTGAGCTAACCGGCCATATGTTCCATTGAATATACTCAGCCAATTTCATTAAGACTCTTACAGTAATTGTCTTCAAAAAGGAAGTTGTGAAATGTTATTTTTTTAACTAAGAAAGTACTTTTCTCACACGAGTCAAAAGCGCTGATAGGAAAGTACTGAAATCGCCGTTGGGCTATTCCTTGTGGAAAAGTGGAATTCGTCTAAGCATATAGAGTGAGGGAGAAGTTTTTCATTTGATATTTTAGTCACCATGGATTAATTGTGTGAAGAAACAGTAGAGGAACGAGATAGCATCTTTCAGTTACGAAGTACTAAATTCTATCAGCGACATTTGTTTTTGTAGTATCTGTTTGACTCTAGGAAACAGAAATTAAAGATAGACTTGCTATTCCTTAATATTAAATGGATTTCATCCGAGGGAACACACAGATAGAAAGGATTCATTTTTTAAATAATAGACAGCGTCCCTGGGTGGGCTTGAACCACCAACCTTTCGGTACCCATCAGTATAAGAGGTAACAGCCGAACGCGCTGACCGATTGCGCCACAGAGACCGACACGGACTATGGTTTGTTAATTTGTTTTTATAAAAGATTCGAAATGTCCAATATTTTTTGGTAATCTGCATTAAATTACATTGGTTTCAAATGATTTTCTCAACACAACAAAACACATAATTTATAAATTTAAGAAAGAATTACATGAAGTATTTAAAATACTGACCTCGAAGACAGCATGGATATTAGTTCAGTGGAGAGAGTAGGTCATTTCTGCCGATATCCCAGATGAACTAGGCGTTAGGATTTCAGGCTCTCACCCATGCGGCCCGGGTTCTATTCCCGGTCTGGGAAACTCTTTATACCAAATCATTGATTGTTACAGTTGTAAAAGCGACAGTGACTGGGTAGGTTGTTCGTGAAGAACCATGTGGCCATTACAGTGTCAGCCTTATAATAAATTAATTTTTGATAGGAATAGTTTTTCAGTGATATTTCCAACATAAAACAAAGATATCAGCTGTATACAGAAGACAGAAGTACATGAAGTATTTCAAATAATGACGAAGAAAACTACGCGGATATTACTTCAGTAGCGCTACATTGAGGTAACACCAATTTATTAGATAATACTTCTGCCAAAGTAATCGTATTCCCCGATGGTCTAGGGGTTAGGATTCCTGGCTTTCACCCAGGCGGCCCGGGTTCGATTCCCGGTCTGGGAAACTTTTCTTCAAACAAAGATCAGGTAGGTCAGTTTTAGTTTTGAAACGTCAGAAAGATAATGGTGAAGCTTTACTCTTTAGGCTGTATTTGTCGAGTGACTAAAGAATATATTACCTTAACAAAAACTTTCCAGAATGTGATTAGTGGGGTTTAACCTGATAATTTATCGATTTAACTGTTGTAGTTGTTAAGGAGGATGATCGTAAAGATGCATGCAAATATGGGAATGTCACGAGTACAATAATATAACAGCACAACACTTTCACCTAACTTCAAGTCCGTGTCATTCTTTGAGATTAACGGTTAATAAGACACTGGCCAGTACGGGGATCGAACCCGCGACGTTCGCGTTATTAGCACGACGCTCTAACCAACTGAGCTAACCGGCCATATGTTCTATTGAATATACTCAGCCAATTTCATTAAGACTCTTACAGTAATTGTCTTCAAAAAGGAAGTTGTGAAATGTTATTTTTTTAACTTAGAAAGTACTTTTCTCACACGAGTCAAAAGCGCTGATAGGAAAGTACTGAAATCGCCGTTGGGCTATTCCTTGTGGAAAAGTGGAATTCGTCTAAGCATATAGAGTGAGGGAGAAGTTTTTCATTTGGTATTTTAGTCACCATGGATTAATTGTGTGAAGAAACAGTAGAGGAACGAGATAGCATCTTTCAGTTACGAAGTACTAAATTCTGTCAGCGACATTTGTTTTTGTAGTATCTGTTTGACTCTAGGAAACAGAAATTAAAGATAGACTTGCTATTCCTTAATATTAAATGGATTTCATCCGAGGGAACACACAGATAGAAAGGATTCATTTTTTAAATATTAGACGGCGTCCCTGGGTGGGCTTGAACCACCAACCTTTCGGTACCCATCGGTATAAGAGGTAACAGCCGAACGCGCTGACCGATTGCGCCACAGAGACCGACACGGACTATGGTTTGTTAATTTGTTTTTATAAAAGATTCGAAATGTCCAATATTTTTTGGTAATCTGCATTAAATTACATTGGTTTCAAATGATTTTCTCAACACAACAAAACACATAATTTATAAATTTAAGAAAGAATTACATGAAGTATTTAAAATACTGACCTCGAAGACAGCATGGATATTAGTTCAGTGGAGAGAGTAGGTCATTTCTGCCGATATCCCAGATGAACTAGGCGTTAGGATTTCAGGCTCTCACCCAAGCGGCCCGGGTTCTATTCCCGGTCTGGGAAACTCTTTATACCAAATATTTTAAATTTTTGATTTCTTTCAGAAGGATCATTAGTGAGGTTTTATATGTCAAATCATTGATTGTTACAGTTGTAAAAGCGACAGTGGCTTGGTAGGTTGTTCGTGAAGAACCATGTGGCCATTACAGTGTCAGCCTTATAATAAATTAATTTTGGATAGGAATAGTTTTTCAGTGATATTTCCAACATAAAACAAAGATATCAGCTGTATACAGAAGACAGAAGTACATGAAGTATTTCAAATAATGACGAAGAAAACTACGCGGATATTACTTCAGTAGCGCTACATTGAGGTAACACCAAATTATTAGATAATACTTCTGCCAAAGTAATCGTATTCCCAGATGGTCTAGGGGTTAGGATTCCTGGCTTTCACCCAGGCGGCCCGGGTTCGATTCCCGGTCTGGGAAACTTTTCTTCAAACAAAGATCAGGTAGGTCAGTTTTAGTTTTGAAACGTCAGAAAGATAATGGTGAAGCTTTACTCTTTAGGCTGTATTTCTCGAGTGACTAAAGAATATATTACCTTAACAAAAACTTTCCAGAATGTGATTAGTGGGGTTTAACCTGATAATTTATCGATTTAACTGTTGTAGTTGTTAAGGAGGATGATCGTGAAGATGCATGCAAATATGGGAATGTCACGAGTACAATAATATAACAGCACAACACTTTCACCTAACTTCAAGTCCGTGTCATTCTTTGAGATTAACGGTTAATAAGACACTGGCCAGTACGGGGATCGAACCCGCGACATTCGCGTTATTAGCAAGACGCTCTAACCAACTGAGCTAACCGGCCATATGTTCTATTGAATATACTCAGCCAATTTCATTAAGACTCTTACAGTAATTGTCTTCAAAAAGGAAGTTGTGAAATGTTATTTTTTTAACTAAGAAAGTACTTTTCTCACACGAGTCAAAAGCGCTGATAGGAAAGTACTGAAATCGCCGTTGGGCTATTCCTTGTGGAAAAGTGGAATTCGTCTAAGCATATAGAGTGAGGGAGAAGTTTTTCATTTGATATTTTAGTCACCATGGATTAATTGTGTGAAGAAACAGTAGAGGAACGAGATAGCATCTTTCAGTTACGAAGTACTAAATTCTGTCAGCGACATTTGTTTTTGTAGTATCTGTTTGACTCTAGGAAACAGAAATTAAAGATAGACTTGCTATTCCTTAATATTAAATGGATTTCATCCGAGGGAACACACAGATAGAAAGGATTCATTTTTTAAATAATAGACAGCGTCCCTGGGTGGGCTTGAACCACCAACCTTTCGGTACCCATCAGTATAAGAGGTAACAGCCGAACACGCTGACCGATTGCGCCACAGAGACCGACACGGACTATGGTTTGTTAATTTGTTTTTATAAAAGATTCGAAATGTCCAATATTTTTTGGTAATCTGCATTAAATTACATTGGTTTTAAATGATTTTCTCAACACAACAAAACACATAATTTATAAATTTAAGAAAGAATTACATGCAGTATTTAAAATACTGACCTCGAAGACAGCATGGATATTAGTTCAGTGGAGAGAGTAGGTCATTTCTGCCGATATCCCAGATGAACTAGGCGTTAGGATTTCAGGCTCTCACCCATGCGGCCCGGGTTCTATTCCCGGTCTGGGAAACTCTTTATACCAAATATTTTAAATTTTTGATTTCTTTCAGAAGGATCATTAGTGAGGTTTTATATGTCAAATCATTGATTGTTACAGTTGTAAAAGCGACAGTGACTGGGTAGGTTGTTCGTGAAGAACCATGTGGCCATTACAGTGTCAGCCTAATAATAAATTAATTTTGGATAGGAATAGTTTTTCAGTGATATTTCCAACATAAAACAAAGATATCAGCTGTATACAGAAGACAGAAGTACATGAAGTATTTCAAATAATGACGAAGAAAACTACGCGGATATTACTTCAGTAGCGCTACATTGAGGTAACACCAATTTATTAGATAATACTTCTGCCAAAGTAATCGTATTCCCAGATGGTCTAGGGGTTAGGATTCCTGGCTTTCACCCAGGCGGCCCGGGTTCGATTCCCGGTCTGGGAAACTTTTCTTCAAACAAAGATCAGGTAGGTCAGTTTTAGTTTTGAAACGTCAGAAAGATAATGGTGAAGCTTTACTCTTTAGGCTGTATTTCTCGAGTGACTAAAGAATATATTACCTTAACAAAAACTTTCCAGAATGTGATTAGTGGGGTTTAACCTGATAATTTATCGATTTAACTGTTGTAGTTGTTAAGGAGGATGTTCGTAAAGATGCATGCAAATATGGGAATGTCACGAGTACAATAATATAACAGCACAACACTTTCACCTAACTTCAAGTCCGTGTCATTCTTTGAGATTAACGGTTAATAAGACACTGGCCAGTACGGGGATCGAACCCGCGACATTCGCGTTATTAGCACGACGCTCTAACCAACTGAGCTAACCGGCCATATGTTCTATTGAATATACTCAGCCAATTTCATTAAGACTCTTACAGTAATTGTCTTCAAAAAGGAAGTTGTGAAATGTTATTTTTTTAACTAAGAAAGTACTTTTCTCACACGAGTCAAAATCGCGCTGATAGGAAAGTACTGAAATCGCCGTTGGGCTATTCCTTGTGGAAAAGTGGAATTCGTCTAAGCATATAGAGTGAGGGAGAAGTTTTTCATTTGTTATTTTAGTCACCATGGATTAATTGTGTGAAGAAACAGTAGAGGAACGAAATAGCATCTTTCAGTTACGAAGTACTAAATTCTATCAGCGACATCTGTTTTTGTAGTATCTGTTTGACTCTAGGAAACATAAATTAAAGATAGACTTGCTATTCCTTAATATTAAATGGATTTCATCCGAGGGAACACACAGATAGAAAGGATTCATTTTTTAAATAATAGACAGCGTCCCTGGGTGGGCTTGAACCACCAACCTTTCGGTACCCATCAGTATAAGAGGTAACAGCCGAACGCGCTGACCGATTGCGCCACAGAGACCGACACGGACTATGGTTTGTTAATTTGTTTTTATAAAAGATTCGAAATGTCCAATATTTTTTGGTAATCTGCATTAAATTACATTGGTTTCAAATGATTTTCTCAACACAACAAAACACATAATTTATAAATTTAAGAAAGAATTACATGAAGTATTTAAAATACTGACCTCGAAGATAGCATGGATATTAGTTCAGTGGAGAGAGTAGGTCATTTCTGCCGATATCCCAGATGAACTAGGCGTTAGGATTTCAGGCTCTCACCCATGCGGCCCGGGTTCTATTCCCGGTCTGGGAAACTCTTTATACCAAATATTTTAAATTTTTGATTTCTTTCAGAAGGATCATTAGTGAGGTTTTATATGTCAAATCATTGATTGTTACAGTTGTAAAAGCGACAGTGACTGGGTAGGTTGTTCGTGAAGAACCATTTGGCCATTACAGTGTCAGCCTAATAATAAATTAATTTTGGATAGGAATAGTTTTTCAGTGATATTTCCAACATAAAACAAAGATATCAGCTGTATACAGAAGACAGAAGTACATGAAGTATTTCAAATAATGACGAAGAAAACTACGCGGATATTACTTCAGTAGCGCTACATTGAGGTAACACCAATTTATTAGATAATACTTCTGCCAAAGTAATCGTATTCCCAGATGGTCTAGGGGTTAGGATTCCTGGCTTTCACCCAGGCGGCCCGGGTTCGATTCCCGGTCTGGGAAACTTTTCTTCAAACAAAGATCAGGTAGGTCAGTTTTAGTTTTGAAACGTCAGAAAGATAATGGTGAAGCTTTACTCTTTAGGCTGTATTTCTCGAGTGACTAAAGAATATATTACCTTAACAAAAACTTTCCAGAATGTGATTAGTGGGGTTTAACCTGATAATTTATCGATTTAACTGTTGTAGTTGTTAAGGAGGATGATCGTAAAGATGCATGCAAATATGGGAATGTCACGAGTACAATAATATAACAGCACAACACTTTCACCTAACTTCAAGTCCGTGTCATTCTTTGAGATTAACGGTTAATAAGACACTGGCCAGTACGGGGATCGAACCCGCGACATTCGCGTTATTAGCACGACGCTCTAACCAACTGAGCTAACCGGCCATATGTTCTATTGAATATACTCAGCCAATTTCATTAAGACTCTTACAGTAATTGTCTTCAAAAAGGAAGTTGTGAAATGTTATTTTTTTAACTAAGAAAGTACTTTTCTCACACGAGTCAAAATCGCGCTGATAGGAAAGTACTGAAATCGCCGTTGGGCTATTCCTTGTGGAAAAGTGGAATTCGTCTAAGCATATAGAGTGAGGGAGAAGTTTTTCATTTGATATTTTAGTCACCATGGATTAATTGTGTGAAGAAACAGTAGAGGAACGAGATAGCATCTTTCAGTTACGAAGTACTAAATTCTATCAGCGACATTTGTTTTTGTAGTATCTGTTTGACTCTAGGAAACATAAATTAAAGATAGACTTGCTATTCCTTAATATTAAATGGATTTCATCCGAGGGAACACACAGATAGAAAGGATTCATTTTTTAAAAAATAGACAGCGTCCCTGGGTGGGCTTGAACCACCAACCTTTCGGTACCCATCAGTATAAGAGGTAACAGCCGAACGCGCTGACCGATTGCGCCACAGAGACCGACACGGACTATGGTTTGTTAATTTGTTTTTATAAAAGATTCGAAATGTCCAATATTTTTTGGTAATCTGCATTAAATTACATTGGTTTCAAATGATTTTCTCAACACAACAAAACACATAATTTATAAATTTAAGAAAGAATTACATGAAGTATTTAAAATACTGACCTCGAAGACAGCATGGATATTAGTTCAGTGGAGAGAGTAGGTCATTTCTGCCGATATCCCAGATGAACTAGGCGTTAGGATTTCAGGCTCTCACCCATGCGGCCCGGGTTCTATTCCCGGTCTGGGAAACTCTTCATACCAAATCATTGATTGTTACAGTTGTAAAAGCGACAGTGACTGGGTAGGTTGTTCGTGAAGAACCATGTGGCCATTACAGTGTCGGCCTTATATTAAATTAATTTTTGATAGGAATAGTTTTTCAGTGATATTTCCAACATAAAACAAAGATATCAGCTGTATACAGAAGACAGAAGTACATGAAGTATTTCAAATACCGACGAAGAAAACTATGCGGATATTACTTCAGTAGCGCTACATTGAGGTAACACCAATTTATTAGATAATACTTCTGCCAAAGTAATCGTATTCCCAGATGGTCTAGGGGTTAGGATTCCTGGCTTTCACCCAGGCGGCCCGGGTCCGATTCCCGGTCTGGGAAACTTTTCTTCAAACAAAGATCAGGTAGGTCAGTTTTAGTTTTGAAACGTCAGAAAGATAATGGTGAAGCTTTACTCTTTAGGCTGTATTTCTCGAGTGACTAAAGAATATATTACCTTAACAAAAACTTTCCAGAATGTGATTAGTGGGGTTTAACCTGATAATTTATCGATTTAACTGTTGTAGTTGTTAAGGAGGATGATCGTAAAGATGCATGCAAATATGGGAATGTCACGAGTACAATAATATAACAGCACAACACTTTCACCTAACTTCAAGTCCGTGTCATTCTTTGAGATTAACGGTTAATAAGACACTGGCCAGTACGGGGATCGAACCCGCGACATTCGCGTCATTAGTACGACGCTCTAACCAACTGAGCTAACCGGCCATATGTTCTATTGAATATACTCAGCCAATTTCATTAAGACTCTTACAGTAATTGTCTTCAAAAAGGAAGTTGTGAAATGTTATTTTTTTAACTAAGAAAGTACTTTTCTCACACGAGTCAAAATCGCGCTGATAGGAAAGTACTGAAATCGCCGTTGGGCTATTCCTTGTGGAAAAGTGGAATTCGTCTAAGCATATAGAGTGAGGGAGAAGTTTTTCATTTGATATTTTAGTCACCATGGATTAATTGTGTGAAGAAACAGTAGAGGAACGAGATAGCATCTTTCAGTTACGAAGTACTAAATTCTATCAGCGACATTTGTTTTTGTAGTATCTGTTTGACTCTAGGAAACATAAATTAAAGATAGACTTGCTATTCCTTAATATTAAATGGATTTCATCCGAGGGAACACACAGATAGAAAGGATTCATTTTTTAAATAATAGACAGCGTCCCTGGGTGGGCTTGAACCACCAACCTTTCGGTACCCATCAGTATAAGAGGTAACAGCCGAACGCGCTGACCGATTGCGCCACAGAGACCGACACGGACTATGGTTTGTTAATTTGTTTTTATAAAAGATTCGAAATGTCCAATATTTTTTGGTAATCTGCATTAAATTACATTGGTTTCAAATGATTTTCTCAACACAACAAAACACATAATTTATAAATTTAAGAAAGAATTACATGAAGTATTTAAAATACTGACCTCGAAGACAGCATGGATATTAGTTCAGTGGAGAGAGTAGGTCATTTCTGCCGATATCCCAGATGAACTAGGCGTTAGGATTTCAGGCTCTCACCCATGCGGCCCAGGTTCTATTCCCGGTCTGGGAAACTCTTTATACCAAATCATTGATTGTTACAGTTGTAAAAGCGACAGTGACTGGGTAGGTTGTTCGTGAAGAACCATGTGGCCATTACAGTGTCGGCCTTATAATAAATTAATTTTTGATAGGAATAGTTTTTCAGTGATATTTCCAACATAAAACAAAGATATCAGCTGTATACAGAAGACAGAAGTACATGAAGTATTTCAAATACCGACGAAGAAAACTATGCGGATATTACTTCAGTAGCGCTACATTGAGGTAACACCAATTTATTAGATAATACTTCTGCCAAAGTAATCGTATTCCCAGATGGTCTAGGGGTTAGGATTCCTGGCTTTCACCCAGGCGGCCCGGGTTCGATTCCCGGTCTGGGAAACTTTTCTTCAAACAAAGATCAGGTAGGTCAGTTTTAGTTTTGAAACGTCAGAAAGATAATGGTGAAGCTTTACTCTTTAGGCTGTATTTCTCGAGTGACTAAAGAATATATTACCTTAACAAAAACTTTCCAGAATGTGATTAGTGGGGTTTAACCTGATAATTTATCGATTTAACTGTTGTAGTTGTTAAGGAGGATGATCGTAAAGATGCATGCAAATATGGGAATGTCACGAGTACAATAATATAACAGCACAACACTTTCACCTAACTTCAAGTCCGTGTCATTCTTTGAGATTAACGGTTATTAAGACACTGGCCAGTACGGGGATCGAACCCGCGACATTCGCGTTATTAGCACGACGCTCTAACCAACTGAGCTAACCGGCCATATGTTCTATTGAATATACTCAGCCAATTTCATTAAGACTCTTACAGTAATTGTCTTCAAAAAGGAAGTTGTGAAATGTTATTTTTTTAACTAAGAAAGTACTTTTCTCACACGAGTCAAAATCGCGCTGATAGGAAAGTACTGAAATCGCCGTTGGGCTATTCCTTGTGGAAAAGTGGAATTCGTCTAAGCATATAGAGTGAGGGAGAAGTTTTTCATTTGATATTTTAGTCACCATGGATTAATTGTGTGAAGAAACAGTAGAGGAACGAGATAGCATCTTTCAGTTACGAAGTACTAAATTCTATCAGCGACATTTGTTTTTGTAGTATCTGTTTGACTCTAGGAAACATAAATTAAAGATAGACTTGCTATTCCTTAATATTAAATGGATTTCATCCGAGGGAACACACAGATAGAAAGGATTCATTTTTTAAATAATAGACAGCGTCCCTGGGTGGGCTTGAACCACCAACCTTTCGGTACCCATCAGTATAAGAGGTAACAGCCGAACGCGCTGACCGATTGCGCCACAGAGACCGACACGGACTATGGTTTGTTAATTTGTTTTTATAAAAGATTCGAAATGTCCAATATTTTTTGGTAATCTGCATTAAATTACATTGGTTTCAAATGATTTTCTCAACACAACAAAACACATAATTTATAAATTTAAGAAAGAATTACATGAAGTATTTAAAATACTGACCTCGAAGACAGCATGGATATTAGTTCAGTGGAGAGAGTAGGTCATTTCTGCCGATATCCCAGATGAACTAGGCGTTAGGATTTCAGGCTCTCACCCATGCGGCCCGGGTTCTATTCCCGGTCTGGGAAACTCTTTATACCAAATCATTGATTGTTACAGTTGTAAAAGCGACAGTGACTGGGTAGGTTGTTCGTGAAGAACCATGTGGCCATTACAGTGTCAGCCTTATAATAAATTAATTTTTGATAGGAATAGTTTTTCAGTGATATTTCCAACATAAAACAAAGATATCAGCTGTATATAGAAGACAGAAGTACATGAAGTATTTCAAATAATGACGAAGAAAACTACGCGGATATTACTTCAGTAGCGCTACATTGAAGTAACACCAATTTATTAGATAATACTTCTGCCAAAGTAATCGTATTCCCAGATGGTCTAGGGGTTAGGATTCCTGGCTTTCACCCAGGCGGCCCGGGTTCGATTCCCGGTCTGGGAGACTTTTCTTCAAACAAAGATCAGGTAGGTCAGTTTTAGTTTTGAAACGTCAGAAAGATAATGGTGAAGCTTTACTCTTTAGGCTGTATTTCTCGAGTGACTAAAGAATATATTACCTTAACAAAAACTTTCCAGAATGTGATTAGTGGGGTTTAACCTGATAATTTATCGATTTAACTGTTGTAGTTGTTAAGGAGGATGATCGTAAAGATGCATGCAAATATGGGAATGTCACGAGTACAATAATATAACAGCACAACACTTTCACCTAACTTCAAGTCCGTGTCATTCTTTGAGATTAACGGCTAATAAGACACTGGCCAGTACGGGGATCGAACCCGCGACATTCGCGTTATTAGCACGACGCTCTAACCAACTGAGCTAACCGGCCATATGTTCTATTGAATATACTCAGCCAATTTCATTAAGACTCTTACAGTAATTGTCTTCAAAAAGGAAGTTGTGAAATGTTATTTTTTTAACTAAGAAAGTACTTTTCTCACACGAGTCAAAAGCGCTGATAGGAAAGTACTGAAATCGCCGTTGGGCTATTCCTTGTGGAAAAGTGGAATTCGTCTAAGCATATAGAGTGAGGGAGAAGTTTTTCATTTGCTATTTTAGTCACCATGGATTAATTGTGAGAAGAAACAGTAGAGGAACGAGATAGCATCTTTCAGTTACGAAGTACTAAATTCTATCAGCGACATTTGTAGTATCTGTTTGACTCTAGGAAACAGAAATTAAAGATAGACTTGCTATTCCTTAATATTAAATGGATTTCATCCGAGGGAACACACAGATAGAAAGGATTTATTTTTTAAATAATAGACAGCGTCCCTGGGTGGGCTTGAACCACCAACCTTTCGGTACCCATCAGCATAAGAGGTAACAGCCGAACGCGCTGACCGATTGCGCCACAGAGACCGACACGGACTATGGTTTGTTAATTTGTTTTTATAAAAGATTCGAAATGTCCAATATTTTTTGGTAATCTGCATTAAATTACATTGGTTTCAAATGATTTTCTCAACACAACAAAACACATAATTTATAAATTTAAGAAAGAATTACATGAAGTATTTAAAATACTGACCTCGAAGACAGCATGGATATTAGTTCAGTGGAGAGAGTAGGTCATTTCTGCCGATATCCCAGATGAACTAGGCGTTAGGATTTCAGGCTCTCACCCATGCGGCCCGGGTTCTATTCCCGGTCTGGGAAACTCTTTATACCAAATCATTGATTGTTACAGTTGTAAAAGCGACAGTGACTGGGTAGGTTGTTCGTGAAGAACCATGTGGCCATTACAGTGTCGGCCTTATAATAAATTAATTTTTGATAGGAATAGTTTTTCAGTGATATTTCCAACATAAAACAAAGATATCAGCTGTATACAGAAGACAGAAGTACATGAAGTATTTCAAATACCGACGAAGAAAACTATGCGGATATTACTTCAGTAGCGCTACATTGAGGTAACACCAATTTATTAGATAATACTTCTGCCAAAGTAATCGTATTCCCAGATGGTCTAGGGGTTAGGATTCCTGGCTTTCACCCAGGCGGCCCGGGTTCGATTCCCGGTCTGGGTAACGTTTCTTCAAACAAAGATCAGGTAGGTCAGTTTTAGTTTTGAAACGTCAGAAAGATAATGGTGAAGCTTTACTCTTTAGGCTGTATTTCTCGAGTGACTAAAGAATATATTACCTTAACAAAAACTTTCCAGAATGTGATTAGTGGGGTTTAACCTGATAATTTATCGATTTAACTGTTGTAGTTGTTAAGGAGGATGATCGTAAAGATGCATGCAAATATGGGAATGTCACGAGTACAATAATATAACAGCACAACACTTTCACCTAACTTCAAGTCCGTGTCATTCTTTGAGATTAACGGTTAATAAGACACTGGCCAGTACGGGGATCGAACCCGCGACATTCCCGTTATTAGCACGACGCTCTAACCAACTGAGCTAACCGGCCATATGTTCTATTGAATATACTCAGCCAATTTCATTAAGACTCTTACAGTAATTGTCTTCAAAAAGGAAGTTGTGAAATGTTATTTTTTTAACTAAGAAAGTACTTTTCTCACACGAGTCAAAATCGCGCTGATAGGAAAGTACTGAAATCGCCGTTGGGCTATTCCTTGTGGAAAAGTGGAATTCGTCTAAGCATATAGAGTGAGGGAGAAGTTTTTCATTTGATATTTTAGTCACCATGGATTAATTGTGTGAAGAAACAGTAGAGGAACGAGATAGCATCTTTCAGTTACGAAGTACTAAATTCTATCAGCGACATTTGTTTTTGTAGTATTTGTTTGACTCTAGGAAACAGAAATTAAAGATAGACTTGCTATTCCTTAATATTAAATGGATTTCATCCGAGGGAACTCACAGATAGAAAGGATTCATTTTTTAAATAATAGACAGCGAACCCGCGACATTCGCGTTATTAGCACGACGCTCTAACCAACTGAGCTAACCGGCCATATGTTCTATTGAATATACTCAGCTCATACTCAGATTCATTTTTTAAATAATAGACAGCGTCCCTGGGTGGGCTTGAACCACCAACCTTTCGGTACCCATCAGTATAAGAGGTAACAGCCGAACGCGCTGACCGATTGTGCCACAGAGACCGACACGGACTATGGTTTGTTAATTTGTTTTTATAAAAGATTCGAAATGTCCAATATTTTTTGGTAATCTGCATTAAATTACATTGGTTTCAAATGATTTTCTCAACACAACAAAACACATAATTTATAAATTTAAGAAAGAATTACATGAAGTATTTAAAATACTGACCTCGAAGACAGCATGGATATTAGTTCAGTGGAGAGAGTAGGTCATTTCTGCCGATATCCCAGATGAACTAGGCGTTAGGATTTCAGGCTCTCACCCATGCGGCCCGGGTTCTATTCCCGGTCTGGGAAACTCTTTATACCAAATATTTTAAATTTTTGATTTCTTTCAGAAGGATCATTAGTGAGGTTTTATATGTCAAATCATTGATTGTTACAGTTGTAAAAGCGACAGTGGCTTGGTAGGTTGTTCGTGTAGAACCATGTGGCCATTACAGTGTCAGCCTTATAATAAATTAATTTTGGATAGGAATAGTTTTTCAGTGATATTTCCAACATAAAACAAAGATATCAGCTGTATACAGAAGACAGAAGTACATGAAGTATTTCAAATAATGACGAAGAAAACTACGCGGATATTACTTCAGTAGCGCTACATTGAGGTAACACCAATTTATTAGATAATACTTCTGCCAAAGTAATCGTATTCCCAGATGGTCTAGGGGTTAGGATTCCTGGCTTTCACCCAGGCGGCCTGGGTTCGATTCCCGGTCTGGGAAACTTTTCTTCAAACAAAGATCAGGTAGGTCAGTTTTAGTTTTGAAACGTCAGAAAGATAATGGTGAAGCTTTACTCTTTAGGCTGTATTTCTCGAGTGACTACAGAATATATTACCTTAACAAAAACTTTCCAGAATGTGATTAGTGGGGTTTAACCTGATAATTTATCGATTTAACTGTTGTAGTTGTTAAGGAGGATGATCGTAAAGATGCATGCAAATATGGGAATGTCACGAGTAAAATAATATATCAGCACAACACTTTCACCTAACTTCAAGTCCGTGTCATTCTTTGAGATTAACGGTTAATAAGACACTGGCCAATACGGGGATCGAACCCGCGACATTCGCGTTATTAGCACGACGCTCTAACCAACTGAGCTAACCGGCCATATGTTCTATTGAATATACTCAGCCAATTTCATTAAGACTCTTACAGTAATTGTCTTCAAAAAGGAAGTTGTGAAATGTTATTTTTTTAACTAAGAAAGTACTTTTCTCACACGAGTCAAAAGCGCTGATAGGAAAGTACTGAAATCGCCGTTGGGCTATTCCTTGTGGAAAAGTGGAATTCGTCTAAGCATATAGAGTGAGGGAGAAGTTTTTCATTTGATATTTTAGTCACCATGGATTAATTGTGTGAAGAAACAGTAGAGGAACGAGATAGCATCTTTCAGTTACGAAGTACTAAATTCTATCAGCGACATTTGTTTTTGTAGTATTTGTTTGACTCTAGGAAACAGAAATTAAAGATAGACTTGCTTTTCCTTAATATTAAATGGATTTCATCCGAGGGAACTCACAGATAGAAAGGATTCATTTTTTAAATAATAGACAGCGTCCCTGGGTGGGCTTGAACCACCAACCTTTCTGTACCCATCAGTATAAGAGGTAACAGCCGAACGCGCTGACCGATTGCGCCACAGAGACCGACACGGACTATGGTTTGTTAATTTGTTTTTATAAAAGATTCGAAATGTCCAATATTTTTTGGTAATCTGCATTAAATTACATTGGTTTCAAATGATTTTCTCAACACAACAAAACACATAATTTATAAATTTAAGAAAGAATTACATGAAGTATTTAAAATACTGACCTCGAAGACAGCATGGATATTAGTTCAGTGGAGAGAGTAGGTCATTTCTGCCGATATCCCAGATGAACTAGGCGTTAGGATTTCAGGCTCTCACCCATGCGTCCCGGGTTCTATTCCCGGTCTGGGAAACTCTTTATACCAAATATTTTAAATTTTTGATTTCTTTCAGAAGGATCATTAGTGAGGTTTTATATGTCAAATCATTGATTGTTACAGTTGTAAAAGCGACAGTGGCTTGGTAGGTTGTTCGTGTAGAACCATGTGGCCATTACAGTGTCAGCCTTATAATAAATTAATTTTGGATAGGAATAGTTTTTCAGTGATATTTCCAACATAAAACAAAGATATCAGCTGTATACAGAAGACAGAAGTACATGAAGTATTTCAAATAATGACGAAGAAAACTACGCGGATATTACTTCAGTAGCGCTACATTGAGGTAACACCAATTTATTAGATAATACTTCTGCCAAAGTAATCGTATTCCCAGATGGTCTAGGGGTTAGGATTCCTGGCTTTCACCCAGGCGGCCCGGGTTCGATTCCCGGTCTGGAAAACTTTTCTTCAAACAAAGATCAGGTAGGTCAGTTTTAGTTTTGAAACGTCAGAAAGATAATGGTGAAGCTTTACTCTTTAGGCTGTATTTCTCGAGTGACTAAAGAATATATTACCTTAACAAAAACTTTCCAGAATGTGATTAGTGGGGTTTAACCTGATAATTTATCGATTTAACTGTTGTAGTTGTTAAGGAGGATGATCGTAAAGATGCATGCAAATATGGGAATGTCACGAGTAAAATAATATAACAGCACAACACTTTCACCTAACTTCAAGTCCGTGTCATTCTTTGAGATTAACGGCTAATAAGACACTGGCCAGTACGGGGATCGAACCCGCGACATTCGCGTTATTAGCACGACGCTCTAACCAACTGAGCTAACCGGCCATATGTTCTATTGAATATACTCAGCCAATTTCATTAGGACTCTTACAGTAATTGTCTTCAAAAAGGAAGTTGTGAAATGTTATTTTTTTAACTAAGAAAGTACTTTTCTCACACGAGTCAAAAGCGCTGATAGGAAAGTACTGAAATCGCCGTTGGGCTTTTCCTTGTGGAAAAGTGGAATTCGTCTAAGCATATAAAGTGAACGAGAAGTTTTTCATTTGATATTTTAGTCACCCTGGATTAATTGTGTGAAGAAACAGTAGAGGAACGAGATAGCATCTTTCAGTTACGAAGTACTAAATTCTGTCAGCGACATTTGTTTTTGTAGTATCTGTTTGACTCTAGGAAACAGAAATTAAAGATAGACTTGCTATTCCTTAATATTAAATGGATTTCATCCGAGGGAACACACAGATAGAAAGGATTCATTTTTTAAATAATAGACAGCGTCCCTGGGTGGGCTTGAACCACCAACCTTTCGGTACCCATCAGTATAAGAGGTAACAGCCGAACGCGCTGACCGATTGCGCCACAGAGACCGACACGGACTATGGTTTGTTAATTTGTTTTTATAAAAGATTCGAAATGTCCAATATTTTTTGGTAATCTGCATTAAATTACATTGGTTTTAAATGATTTTCTCAACACAACAAAACACATAATTTATAAATTTAAGAAAGAATTACATGAAGTATTTAAAATACTGACCTCGAAGACAGCATGGATATTAGTTCAGTGGAGAGAGTAGGTCATTTCTGCCGATATCCCAGATGAACTAGGCGTTAGGATTTCAGGCTCTCACCCATGCGGCCCGGGTTCTATTCCCGGTCTGGGAAACTCTTTATACCAAATATTTTAAATTTTTGATTTCTTTCAGAAGGATCATTAGTGAGGTTTTATATGTCAAATCATTGATTGTTACAGTTGTAAAAGCGACAGTGACTGGGTAGGTTGTTCGTGAAGAACCATGTGGCCATTACAGTGTCAGCCTTATAATAAATTAATTTTGGATAGGTATAGTTTTTCAGTGATATTTCCAACATAAAACAAAGATATCAGCTGTATACAGAAGACAGAAGTACATGACGTATTTCAAATACTGACAAAGAAAACTACGCGGATATTACTTCAGTAGCGCTACATTGAGGTAACACCAATTTATTAGATAATACTTCTGCCAAAGTAATCGTATTCCCAGATGGTCTAGGGGTTAGGATTCCTGGCTTTCACTCAGGCGGCCCGGGTTCGATTCCCGGTCTGGGAAACTTTTCTTCAAACAAAAATCAGGTAGGTCAGTTTTAGTTTTGAAACGTCAGAAAGATAATGGTGAAGCTTTACTCTTTAGGCTGTATTTCTCGAGTGACTAAAGAATATATTACCTTAACAAAAACTTTCCAGAATGTGATTAGTGGGGTTTAACCTGATAATTTATCGATTTAACTGTTGTAGTTGTTAAGGAGGATGATCGTAAAGATGCATGCAAATATGGGAATGTCACGAGTACAATAATATAACAGCACAACACTTTCACCTAACTTCAAGCCCGTGTCATTCTTTGAGATAAACGGCTAATAAGATACTGGCCAGTACGGGGATCCAACCCGCGACATTCGCGTTATTAGCACGACGCTCTAACCAACTGAGCTAACCGGCCATATGTTCTATTGAATATACTCAGCCAATTTCATTAGGACTCTTACAGTAATTGTCTTCAAAAAGGAAGTTGTGAAATGTTATTTTTTTAACTAAGAAAGTACTTTTCTCACACGTGTCAAAAGCGCTGATAGGAAAGTACTGAAATCGCCGTTGGGCTATTCCTTGTGGAAAAGTGGAATTCGTCTAAGCATATAAAGTGAGGGAGAAGTTTTTCATTTGATATTTTAGTCACCATGAATTAATTGTGTGAAGAAACAGTAGAGGAACGAGATAGCATCTTTCAGTTACGAAGTACTAAATTCTGTCAGCGACATTTGTTTTTGTAGTATCTGTTTGACTCTAGGAAACAGAAATTAAAGATAGACTTGCTATTCCTTAATATTAAATGGATTTCATCCGAGGGAACACACAGATAGAAAGGATTCATTTTTTAAATAATAGACAGCGTCCCTGGGTGGGCTTGAACCACCAACCTTTCGGTACCCATCAGTATAAGAGGTAACAGCCGAACGCGCTGACCGATTGCGCCACAGAGACCGACACGGACTATGGTTTGTTAATTTGTTTTTATAAAAGATTCGAAATGTCCAATATTTTTTGGTAATCTGCATTAAATTACATTGGTTTTAAATGATTTTCTCAACACAACAAAACACATAATTTATAAATTTAAGAAAGAATTACATGAAGTATTTAAAATACTGACCTCGAAGACAGCATGGATATTAGTTCAGTGGAGAGAGTAGGTCATTTCTGCCGATATCCCAGATGAACTAGGCGTTAGGATTTCAGGCTCTCACCCATGCGGCCCGGGTTCTATTCCCGGTCTGGGAAACTCTTTATACCAAATATTTTAAATTTTTGATTTCTTTCAGAAGGATCATTAGTGAGGTTTTATATGTCAAATCATTGATTGTTACAGTTGTAAAAGCGACAGTGACTTGGTAGGTTGTTCGTGAAGAACCATGTGGCCATTACAGTGTCAGCCTTATAATAAATTAATTTTGGATAGGAATAGTTTTTCAGTGATATTTCCAACATAAAACAAAGATATCAGCTGTATACAGAAGACAGAAGTACATGAAGTATTTCAAATAATGACGAAGAAAACTACGCGGATATTACTTCAGTAGCGCTACATTGAGGTAACACCAATTTATTAGATAATACTTCTGCCAAAGTAATCGTATTCCCAGATGGTCTAGGGGTTAGGATTCCTGGCTTTCACCCAGGCGGCCCGGGTTCGATTCCCGGTCTGGGAAACTTTTCTTCAAGCAAAGATCAGGTAGGTCAGTTTTAGTTTTCAAACGTCAGAAAGATAATGGTGAAGCTTTACTCTTTAGGCTGTATTTCTCGAGTGACTAAAGAATATATTACCTTAACAAAAACTTTCCAGAATGTGATTAGTGGGGTTTAACCTGATAATTTATCGATTTAACTGTTGTAGTTGTTAAGGAGGATGATCGTAAAGATGCATGCAAATATGGGAATGTCACGAGTACAATAATATAACAGCACAACACTTGCACCTAACTTCAAGCCCGTGTCATTCTTTGAGATTAACGGTTAATAAGATACTGGCCAGTACGGGGATCGAACCCGCGACATTCGCGTTATTAGCACGACGCTCTAACCAACTGAGCTAACTGGCCATTATTCTATCGAATATACTCAGCCAATTTCATTAAGACTCTTACAGTAATTGTCTTCAAAAAGGAAGTTGTGAAATGTTATTTTTTTAACTAAGAAAGTACTTTTCTCACACGAGTCAAAAGCGCTGATAGGAAAGTACTGAAATCGCCGTTGGGCTATTCCTTGTGGAAAAGTGGAATTCGTCTAAGCATATAGAGTGAGGGAGAAGTTTTTCATTTGATATTTTAGTCACCATGGATTAATTGTGTGAAGAAACAGTAGAGGAACGAGATAGCATCTTTCAGTTACGAAGTACTAAATTCTGTCAGCGACATTTGTTTTTGTAGTATCTGTTTGACTCTAGGAAACAGAAATTAAAGATAGACTTGCTATTCCTTAATATTAAATGGATTTCATCCGAGGGAACACACAGATAGAAAGGATTCATTTTTTAAATAATAGACAGCGTCCCTGGGTGGGCTTGAACCACCAACCTTTCGGTACCCATCAGTATAAGAGGTAACAGCCGAACTCGCTGACCGATTGCGCCACAGAGACCGACACGGACTATGGTTTGTTAATTTGTTTTATAAAAGATTCGAAATGTCCAATATTTTTTGGTAATCTGCATTAAATTACATTGGTTTTAAATGATTTTCTCAACACAACAAAACACATAATTTATAAATTTAAGAAAGAATTACATGAAGTATTTAAAATACTGACCTCGAAGACAGCATGGATATTAGTTCAGTGGAGAGAGTAGGTCATTTCTGCCGATATCCCAGATGAACTAGGCGTTAGGATTTCAGGCTCTCACCCATGCGGCCCGGGTTCTATTCCCGGTCTGGGAAACTCTTTATACCAAATATTTTAAATTTTTGATTTCTTTCAGAAGGATCATTAGTGAGGTTTTATATGTCAAATCATTGATTGTTACAGTTGTAAAAGCGACAGTGACTGGGTAGGTTGTTCGTGAAGAACCATGTGGCCATTACAGTGTCAGCCTTATAATAAATTAATTTTGGATAGGAATAGTTTTTCAGTGATATTTCCAACATAAAACAAAGATATCAGCTGTATACAGAAGACAGAAGTACATGAAGTATTTCAAATACTGACAAAGAAAACTACGCGGATATTACTTCAGTAGCGCTACATTGAGGTAACACCAATTTATTAGATAATACTTCTGCCAAAGTAATCGTATTCCCAGATGGTCTAGGGGTTAGGATTCCTGGCTTTCACTCAGGCGGCCCGGGTTCGATTCCCGGTCTGGGAAACTTTTCTTCAAACAAAAATCAGGTAGGTCAGTTTTAGTTTTGAAACGTCAGAAAGATAATGGTGAAGCTTTACTCTTTAGGCTGTATTTCTCGAGTGACTAAAGAATATATTACCTTAACAAAAACTTTCCAGAATGTGATTAGTGGGGTTTAACCTGATAATTTATCGATTTAACTGTTGTAGTTGTTAAGGAGGATGATCGTAAAGATGCATGCAAATATGGGAATGTCACGAGTACAATAATATAACAGCACAACACTTTCACCTAACTTCAAGCCCGTGTCATTCTTTGAGATTAACGGCTAATAAGACACTGGCCAGTACGGGGATCCAACCCGCGACATTCGCGTTATTAGCACGACGCTCTAACCAACTGAGCTAACCGGCCATATGTTCTATTGAATATACTCAGCCAATTTCATTAGGACTCTTACAGTAATTGTCTTCAAAAAGGAAGTTGTGAAATGTTATTTTTTTAACTAAGAAAGTACTTTTCTCACACGAGTCAAAAGCGCTGATAGGAAAGTACTGAAATCGCCGTTGGGCTATTCCTTGTGGAAAAGTGGAATTCGTCTAAGCATATAGAGTGAGGGAGAAGTTTTTCATTTGATATTTTAGTCACCATGGATTAATTGTGTGAAAAAACAGTAGAGGAACGAGATAGCATCTTTCAGTTACGAAGTACTAAATTCTGTCAGCGACATTTGTTTTTGTAGTATCTGTTTGACTCTAGGAAACAGAAATTAAAGATAGACTTGCTATTCCTTAATATTAAATGGATTTCATCCGAGGGAACACACAGATAGAAAGGATTCATTTTTTAAATAATAGACAGCGTCCCTGGGTGGGCTTGAACCACCAACCTTTCGGTACCCATCAGTATAAGAGGTAACAGCCGAACGCGCTGACCGATTGCGCCACAGAGACCGACACGGACTATGGTTTGTTAATTTGTTTTTATAAAAGATTCGAAATGTCCAATATTTTTTGGTAATCTGCATTAAATTACATTGGTTTTAAATGATTTTCTCAACACAACAAAACACATAATTTATAAATTTAAGAAAGAATTACATGAAGTATTTAAAATACTGACCTCGAAGACAGCATGGATATTAGTTCAGTGGAGAGAGTAGGTCATTTCTGCCGATATCCCAGATGAACTAGGCGTTAGGATTTCAGGCTCTCACCCATGCGGCCCGGGTTCTTTTCCCGGTCTGGGAAACTCTTTATACCAAATATTTTAAATTTTTGATTTCCTTCAGAAGGATCATTAGTGAGGTTTTATATGTCAAATCATTGATTGTTACAGTTGTAAAAGCGACAGTGACTTGGCAGGTTGTTCGTGAAGAACCATGTGGCCATTACAGTGTCAGCCTTATAATAAATTAATTTTGGATAGGAATAGTTTTTCAGTGATATTTCCAACATAAAACAAAGATATCAGCTGTATACAGAAGACAGAAGTACATGGAGTATTTCAAATAATGACGAAGAAAACTACGCGGATATTACTTCAGTAGCGCTACATTGAGGTAACACCAATTTATTAGATAATACTTCTGCCAAAGTAATCGTATTCCCAGATGGTCTAGGGGTTAGGATTCCTGGCTTTCACCCAGGCGGCCCGGGTTCGATTCCCGGTCTGGGAAACTTTTCTTCAAACAAAGATCAGGTAGGTCAGTTTTAGTTTTGAAACGTCAGAAAGATAATGGTGAAGCTTTACTCTTTAGGCTGTATTTCTCGAGTGACTAAAGAATATATTACCTTTGCAAAAACTTTCCAGAATGTGATTAGTGGGGTTTAACCTGATAATTTATCGATTTAACTGTTGTAGTTGTTAAGGAGGATGATCGTAAAGATGCATGCAAATATGGGAATGTCACGAGTACAATAATATAACAGCACAACACTTTCACCTAACTTCAAGCCCGTGTCATTCTTTGAGATTAACGGTTAATAAGACTCTGGCCAGTACGGGGATCGAACCCGCGACATTCGCGTTATTAGCACGACGCTCTAACCAACTGAGCTAACCGGCCATATGTTCTATTGAATATACTCAGCCAATTTCATTAAGACTCTTACAGTAATTGTCTCCAAAAAGGAAGTTGTGAAATGTTATTTTTTTAACTAAAAAAGTACTTTTCTCACACGAGTCAAAAGCGCTGATAGGAAAGTACTGAAATCGCCGTTGGGCTATTCCTTGTGGAAAAGTGGAATTCGTCTAAGCATATAGAGTGAGGGAGAAGTTTTTCATTTGATATTTTAGTCACCATGGATTAATTGTGTGAAGAAACAGTAGAGGAACGAGATAGCATCTTTCAGTTACGAAGTACTAAATTCTGTCAGCGACATTTGTTTTTGTAGTATCTGTTTGACTCTAGGAAACAGAAATTAAAGATAGACTTGCTATTCCTTAATATTAAATGGATTTCATCCGAGGGAACACACAGATAGAAAGGATTCATTTTTTAAATAATAGACAGCGTCCCTGGGTGGGCTTGAACCACCAACCTTTCGGTACCCATCAGTATAAGAGGTACCAGCCGAACGCGCTGACCGATTGCGCCACATAGACCGACACGGACTATGGTTTGTTAATTTGTTTTTATAAAAGATTCGAAATGTCCAATATTTTTTGGTAATCTGCATTAAATTACATTGGTTTTAAATGATTTTCACAACACAACAAAACACATAATTTATAAATTTAAGAAAGAATTACATGAAGTATTTAAAATACTGACCTCGAAGACAGCATGGATATTAGTTAAGTGGAGAGAGTAGGTCATTTCTGCCGATATCCCAGATGAACTAGGCGTTAGGATTTCAGGCTCTCACCCATGCGGCCCGGGTTCTATTCCCGGTCTGGGAAACTCTTTATACCAAATATTTTAAATTTTTGATTTCTTTCAGAGGGATCATTAGTGAGGTTTTATATGTCAAATCATTAATTGTTACAGTTGTAAAAGCGACAGTGACTGGGTAGGTTGTTCGTGAAGAACCATGTGGCCATTACAGTGTCAGCCTTATAATAAATTAATTTTGGATAGGAATAGTTTTTCAGTGATATTTCCAACATAAAACAAAGATATCAGCTGTATACAGAAGACAGAAGTACATGGAGTATTACAAATACTGACGAAGAAAACTACGCGGATATTTCTTCAGTAGCGCTACATTGAGGTAACACCAATTTATTAGATAATACTTCTGCCAAAGTAATCGTATTCCCAGATGGTCTAGGGGTTAGGATTCCTGGCTTTCACCCAGGCGGCCCGGGTTCGATTCCCGGTCTGGGAAACTTTTCTTCAAACAAAGATCAGGTAGGTCAGTTTTAGTTTTGAAACGTCAGAAAGATAATGGTGAAGCTTTACTCTTTAGGCTGTATTTCTCGAGTGACTAAAGAATATATTACCTTAACAAAAACTTTCCAGAATGTGATTAGTGGGGTTTAACCTGATAATTTATCGATTTAACTGTTGTAGTTGTTAAGAAGGATGATGGTGAAGATGCATGCAAATATGGGAATGTCACGAGTACAATAATATAACAGCACAACACTTTCACCTAACTTTAAGTCACGTGTCATTCTTTGAGATTAACGGTTAATAAGACACTGGCCAGTACGGGGATCGAACCCGCGACATTCGCGTTATTCGCACGACGCTCTAACCAACTGAGCTAACCGGCCATACGTTCTCTTGAATATACCCAGACAAATCTCATTGAAACTCTTACAGTAATTGTCTTCAAAAATGAAGTTGTGAAATGTTATTTTTTTAACTAAGAAAGTACTTTTCTCACACGAGTCAAAAGCGCTGATAGGAAAGTACTAAAATCGCCGTTGGGCTATTCCTTATGGAAAAGTGGAATTCGTCTATGCATATTGAGTGAGGGAGAAGTTTTTCATTTGATATTTTAGTCACCATCGATTAATTGTGTGAAGAAACAGTGGAGGAACGAGATAGCATCTTTCAGTTGCGAAGTACTAAATTCTGTCAGCGACATTTGTTTTTTGTAGTATCTGTTTGACTCTAGGAAACAGAAATTAAAGATAGAATTGCTATTCCTTAGTATTAAATGGATTTCATCCGAGAGAACAAACAGATAGAAAGGATTCCTTTTCTTAAATAATAGACAGCGTCCCTGGGTGGGCTTGAACCACCAACCTTTCGGTACCCATCAGTATAAGAGGTAACAGCCGAACGCGCTGACCGATTGCGCCACAGAGACCGAGACGGACTATGGTTTGTTAATTTGTTTTTATAAAAGATTCGAAATGTACAATATTTTTTGGTAATCTGCATTAAATTACATTGGTTTTAAATGATTTTCTCAACACAACAAAACACATAATTTATACATTTAAGAAAGAATTACATGAAGTATTTAAAATACTGACCTCGAAGACAGCATGGATATTAGTTCAGTGGAGAGAGTAGGTCATTTCTGCCGATATCCCAGAAGGACTAGGCGTTAGCATTTCAGGCTCTCACCCATGCGGCCCGGGTTCTATTCCCGGTCTGGGAAACTCTTTATACCAAATATTTTAAATTTTTGATTTCTTTCAGAAGGATCATTAGTGAGGTTTCATATGTCAAATCATTGATTGTTACAGTTGTAAAAGCGACAGTGACTGGGTAGGTTGTTCGTGAAGAACCATGTGGCCATTACAGTGTCAGCCTTATAATAAATTAATTTTGGATAGGAATAGTTTTTCAGTGATATTTCCAACATAACACAAAGACATCAGCTGTATACAGAAGACAGAAGTACATGAAGTATTACAAATACTAACGAAGAAAACTACGCGGATATTACTTCAGTAGCGCTACATTGAGGTAACACCAATTTATTAGATAATACTTCTGCCAAAGTAATAGTATTCCCAGATGGTCTAGGGGTTAGGATTCCAGGCTTTCACCCAGGACGCCCGGGTTCGATTCCCGGTCTGGGAAACTTTTCTTCAAACAAAGATCAGGTCAGTTTTAGTTTTGAAACGTCAGAAAGATAATGGTGAAGCTTTACACTTTAGGCTGTATTTCTGGAGTGACTAAAGAATATATTACCTTCACAAAAACTTTCCAGAATGTGATTAGTGGGGTTTAACCTGATAATTTATCGATTTAACTGTTGTAGTTGTTAAGAAGGATGATGGTGAAGATGCATGCAAATATGGGAATGTCACGAGTACAATAATATAACAGCACAACACTTTCACCTAACTTTAAGTCACGTGTCATTCTTTGAGATTAACGGTTAATAAGACACTGGCCAGTACGGGGATCGAACCCGCGACATTCTCGTTATTCGCACGACGCTCTAACCAACTGAGCTAACCGGCCATACGTTCTCTTGAATATACTCAGCCAATTTCATTGAAATTCTTACAGTAATTGTCTTCAAAAATGAAGTTGTGAAATGTTATTTTTTTAACTAAGAAAGTACTTTTCTCACACGAGTCAAAAGCGCTGATAGGAAAGTACTAAAATCGCCGTTGGGCTATTCCTTATGGAAAAGTGGAATTCGTCTATGCATATAGAGTGAGGGAGAAGTTTTTCATTTGATATTTTAGTCACCATCGATTAATTGTGTGAATAAACAGTAGAGGAACGAGATAGCAACTTTCAGTTACGAAGTACTAAATCCTGTCAGCGACATTTGTTTTTGTAGTATCTGTTTGACTCTAGGAAACATAAATTAAAGATAGACTTGCTATTCCTTAATATTAAATGGATTTCATCCGAGGGAACACACAGATAGAAAGGATTCATTTTTTAAATAATAGACAGCGTCCCTGGGTGGGCTTGAACCACCAACCTTTCGGTACCCATCAGTATAAGAGGTAACAGCCGAACGCGCTGACCGATTGCGCCACAGAGACCGACAAGGACTATGGTTTGTTAATTTGTTTTTATAAAAGATTCGAAATGTCCAATATTTTTTGGTAATCTTCATTAAATTACATTGGTTTTAAACGATTTTCTCAACACAACAAAACACATAATTTATACATTTAAGAAAGAATTACATGAAGTATTTAAAATACTGACCTCGAAGACAGCATGGATATTAGTTCAGTGGAGAGAGTAGGTCATTTCTGCCGATATCCCAGATGGACTAGGCGTTAGGTTTTCAGGCTCTCACCCATGCGGCCCGGGTTCTATTACCGGTCTGGGAAACTCTTTATACCAAATATTTTAAATTTTTGATTTCTTTCAGAAGGATCATTAGTGAGGTTTTATATGTCAAATCATTGATTGATACAGTTGTAAAAGCGACATTGACTGGGTAGGTTGTTCGTGAAGAACCATGTGGCCATTACAGTGTCAGCCTTATGATAAATTAATTTTGGATAGGAATAGTTTTTCAGTTATATTTCCAACATAAAACGAAGACATCAGCTGTATACAGAAGACAGAAGTACATGAAGTATTTCAAATACTGACGAAGAAAACTACGCGGATATTACTTCAGTAGCGCTACATTGAGGTAACAGCAATTTATTAGATAATACTTCTGCCAAAGTAATCGTATTCCCAGATGGTCTAGGGGTTAGGATTCCTGGCTTTCACCCAGGCGGCCCGGGTTCGATTCCCGGTCTGGCAAACTTTTCTTCAAACAAAGATCAGGTAGGTCAGTTTTAGTTTTGAAACGTCAGAAAGATAATGGTGAAGCTTTACTCTTTAGGCTGTATTTCTCGAGTGACTAAAGAATATATTACCTTAACAAAAACTTTCCAGAATGTGATTAGTGGGGTTTAACCTGATAATTTATCGATTTAACTGTTGTAGTTGTTAAGGAGGATGATCGTAAAGATGCATGCAAATATGGGAATGTCACGAGTACAATAATATAACAGCACAACACTTTCACCTAACTTCAAGCCCGTGTCATTCTTTGAGATTAACGGTTAATAAGACTCTGGCCAGTACGGGGATCGAACCCGCGACATTCGCGTTATTAGCACGACGCTCTAACCAACTGAGCTAACCGGCCATATGTTCTATTGAATATACTCAGCCAATTTCATTAAGACTCTTACAGTAATTGTCTTCAAAAAGGAAGTTGTGAAATGTTATTTTTTTAACTAAGAAAGTACTTTTCTCACACGAGTCAAAAGCGCTGATAGGAAAGTACTAAAATCGCCGTTGGGCTATTCCTTATGGGAAAGTGGAATTCGTCTATGCATATAGAGTGAGGGAGAAGTTTTTCATTTGATATTTTAGTCACCATCGATTAATTGTGTGAAGAAACAGTAGAGGAACGAGATAGCATCTTTCAGTTACGAAGTACTAAATTCTGTCAGCGACATTTGTTTTTTGTAGTATCTGTTTGACTCTAGGAAACAGATATTAAAGATAGACTTGCTATTCCTTAATATTAAATGGATTTCATCCGAGGGAACACACAGATAGAAATGATTCATTTTTTAAATAATAGACAGCGTCCCTGGGTGGGCTTGAACCACCAACCTTTCGGTACCCATCAGTATAAGAGGTAACAGCCGAACGCGCTGACCGATTGCGCCACAGAGACCGACACGGACTATGGTTTGTTAATTTGTTTTTATAAAAGATTCGATATGTCCAATATTTTTTGGTAATCTGCATTAAGTTACATTGGTTTTAAATGATTTTCTCAACACAACAAAACACATAATTTATACATTTAAGAAAGAATTACATGAAGTATTTAAAATACTGACCTCGAAGACAGCATGGATATTAGTTCAGTGGAGAGAGTAGGTCATTTCTGCCGATATCCCATATGGACTAGGCGTTAAGATTTCAGGCTCTCACCCATGCGGCCCGGGTTCTATTCCCGGTCTGGGAAACTCTTTATACCAAATATTTTAAATTTTTAATTTCTTTCAGAAGGATCATTAGTGAGGTTTTATATGTCAAATCATTGATTGTTACAGTTGTAAAAGCGACAGTGACTGGGTAGGTTGTTCGTGAAGAACCATGTGGCCATTACAGTGTCAGCCTTATAATAAATTAATTTTGGATAGGAATAGTTTTTCAGTGATATTTCCAACATAAAACAAAAACATCAGCTGTATACAGAAGACAAAAGTACATGAAGTGTTTCAAATACTGACGAAGAAAACTACGCGGATATTACTTCAGTAGCGCTACATTGAGGTAACACCAATTTATTGGGTAATACTTCTGCCAAATTAATCGTATTCCCAGATGGTCTAGGGGTTAGGATTCCTGGCTTTCACCCAGGCGGCCCGGGTTCGATTCCCGGTCTGGGAAACTTTTCTTCAAACAAAGATCAGGTGGTCAGTTTTAGTTTTGAAACGTCAGAAGGATAATGGTGAAGCTTTACTCTTTAGGCTGTATTTCTCGAGTGACTAAAGAATATATTACCTTAACAAAAACTTTCCAGAATGTGATTAGTGGGGTTTAACCTGATAATTTATCGATTTAACTGTTGTAGTTGTTAAGAAGGATGATGGTGAAGATGCATGCAAATATGGGAATGTCACGAGTACAATAATATAACAGCACAACACTTTCACCTAACTTCAAGTCACGTGTCATTCTTTCTAACCAACTGAGCTAACCGGCCATATGTTCTATTGAATATACTCAGCCAATTTCATTAAGACTCTTACAGTAATTGTCTCCAAAAAGGAAGTTGTGAAATGTTATTTTGTTAACTAAGAAAGTACTTTTCTCACACGAGTCAAAAGCGCTGATAGGAAAGTACTAAAATCGCCGTTGGGCTATTCCTTATGGAAAAGTGGAATTCGTCTATGCATATTGAGTGAGGGAGAAGTTTTTCATTTGATATTTTAGTCACCATCGATTAATTGTGTGAAGAAACAGTGGAGGAACGAGATAGCATCTTTCAGTTGCGAAGTACTAAATTCTGTCAGCGACATTTGTTTTTTGTAGTATCTGTTTGACTCTAGGAAACAGAAATTAAAGATAGAATTGCTATTCCTTAATATTAAATGGATTTCATCCGAGAGAACAAACAGATAGAAAGGATTCCTTTTCTTAAATAATAGACAGCGTCCCTGGGTGGGCTTGAACCACCAACCTTTCGGTACCCATCAGTATAAGAGGTAACAGCCGAACGCGCTGACCGATTGCGCCACAGAGACCGAGACGGACTATGGTTTGTTAATTTGTTTTTATAAAAGATTCGAAATGTACAATATTTTTTGGTAATCTGCATTAAATTACATTGGTTTTAAATGATTTTCTCAACACAACAAAACACATAATTTATACATTTAAGAAAGAATTACATGAAGTATTTAAAATACTGACCTCGAAGACAGCATGGATATTAGTTCAGTGGAGAGAGTAGGTCATTTCTGCCGATATCCCAGAAGGACTAGGCGTTAGCATTTCAGGCTCTCACCCATGCGGCCCGGGTTCTATTCCCGGTCTGGGAAACTCTTTATACCAAATATTTTAAATTTTTGATTTCTTTCAGAAGGATCATTAGTGAGGTTTCATATGTCAAATCATTGATTGTTACAGTTGTAAAAGCGACAGTGACTGGGTAGGTTGTTCGTGAAGAACCATGTGGCCATTACAGTGTCAGCCTTATAATAAATTAATTTTGGATAGGAATAGTTTTTCAGTGATATTTCCAACATAACACAAAGACATCAGCTGTATACAGAAGACAGAAGTACATGAAGTATTACAAATACTAACGAAGAAAACTACGCGGATATTACTTCAGTAGCGCTACATTGAGGTAACACCAATTTATTAGATAATACTTCTGCCAAAGTAATAGTATTCCCAGATGGTCTAGGGGTTAGGATTCCAGGCTTTCACCCAGGACGCCCGGGTTCGATTCCCGGTCTGGAAAACTTTTCTTCAAACAAAGATCAGGTCAGTTTTAGTTTTGAAACGTCAGAAAGATAATGGTGAAGCTTTACACTTTAGGCTGTATTTCTGGAGTGACTAAAGAATATATTACCTTCACAAAAACTTTCCAGAATGTGATTAGTGGGGTTTAACCTGATAATTTATCGATTTAACTGTTGTAGTTGTTAAGAAGGATGATGGTGAAGATGCATGCAAATATGGGAATGTCACGAGTACAATAATATAACAGCACAACACTTTCACCTAACTTTAAGTCACGTGTCATTCTTTGAGATTAACGGTTAATAAGACACTGGCCAGTACGGGGATCGAACCCGCGACATTCTCGTTATTCGCACGACGCTCTAACCAACTGAGCTAACCGGCCATACGTTCTCTTGAATATACTCAGCCAATTTCATTGAAATTCTTACAGTAATTGTCTTCAAAAATGAAGTTGTGAAATGTTATTTTTTTAACTAAGAAAGTACTTTTCTCACACGAGTCAAAAGCGCTGATAGGAAAGTACTAAAATCGCCGTTGGGCTATTCCTTATGGAAAAGTGGAATTCGTCTATGCATATAGAGTGAGGGAGAAGTTTTTCATTTGATATTTTAGTCACCATCGATTAATTGTGTGAATAAACAGTAGAGGAACGAGATAGCAACTTTCAGTTACGAAGTACTAAATCCTGTCAGCGACATTTGTTTTTGTAGTATCTGTTTGACTCTAGGAAACATAAATTAAAGATAGACTTGCTATTCCTTAATATTAAATGGATTTCATCCGAGGGAACACACAGATAGAAAGGATTCATTTTTTAAATAATAGACAGCGTCCCTGGGTGGGCTTGAACCACCAACCTTTCGGTACCCATCAGTATAAGAGGTAACAGCCGAACGCGCTGACCGATTGCGCCACAGAGACCGACAAGGACTATGGTTTGTTAATTTGTTTTTATAAAAGATTCGAAATGTCCAATATTTTTTGGTAATCTTCATTAAATTACATTGGTTTTAAACGATTTTCTCAACACAACAAAACACATAATTTATACATTTAAGAAAGAATTACATGAAGTATTTAAAATACTGACCTCGAAGACAGCATGGATATTAGTTCAGTGGAGAGAGTAGGTCATTTCTGCCGATATCCCAGATGGACTAGGCGTTAGGTTTTCAGGCTCTCACCCATGCGGCCCGGGTTCTATTACCGGTCTGGGAAACTCTTTATACCAAATATTTTAAATTTTTGATTTCTTTCAGAAGGATCATTAGTGAGGTTTTATATGTCAAATCATTGATTGATACAGTTGTAAAAGCGACATTGACTGGGTAGGTTGTTCGTGAAGAACCATGTGGCCATTACAGTGTCAGCCTTATGATAAATTAATTTTGGATAGGAATAGTTTTTCAGTTATATTTCCAACATAAAACGAAGACATCAGCTGTATACAGAAGACAGAAGTACATGAAGTATTTCAAATACTGACGAAGAAAACTACGCGGATATTACTTCAGTAGCGCTACATTGAGGTAACAGCAATTTATTAGATAATACTTCTGCCAAAGTAATAGTATTCCCAGATGGTCTAGGGGTTAGGATTCCAGGCTTTCACCCAGGCGGCCCGGGTTCGATTCCCGGTCTTGGAAACTTTTCTTCAAACAAAGATCAGGTAGGTCAGTTTTAGTTTTGAAACGTCAGAAAGATAATGGTGAAGCTTTACTCTTTAGGCTGTATTTCTCGAGTGACTAAAGAATATATTACCTTAACAAAAACTTTCCAGAATGTGATTAGTGGGGTTTAACCTGATAATTTATCAATTTAACTGTTGTAGTTGTTAAGAAGGATGATGGTGAAGATGCATGCAAATATGGGAATGTCACGAGTACAATAATATAACAGCACAACACTTTCACCTAACTTTAAGTCACGTGTCATTCTTTGAGATTAACGGTTAATAAGAAAGATAATGGCCAGTACGGGGATCGAACCCGCGACATTCGCGTTATTAGCACGACGCTCTAACCAACTGAGCTAACCGGCCATACGTTCTATTGAATATACTCAGCCAATTTCATTAAAACTCTTACAGTAATTGTCTTCAAAAATGAAGTTGTGAAATGTTATTTTTTTAACTAAGAAAGTACTTTTCTCACACGAGTCAAAAGCGCTGATAGGAAAGTACTAAAATCGCCGTTGGGCTATTCCTTATGGGAAAGTGGAATTCGTCTATGCATATAGAGTGAGGGAGAAGTTTTTCATTTGATATTTTAGTCACCATCGATTAATTGTGTGAAGAAACAGTAGAGGAACGAGATAGCATCTTTCAGTTACGAAGTACTAAATTCTGTCAGCGACATTTGTTTTTTGTAGTATCTGTTTGACTCTAGGAAACAGATATTAAAGATAGACTTGCTATTCCTTAATATTAAATGGATTTCATCCGAGGGAACACACAGATAGAAATGATTCATTTTTTAAATAATAGACAGCGTCCCTGGGTGGGCTTGAACCACCAACCTTTCGGTACCCATCAGTATAAGAGGTAACAGCCGAACGCGCTGACCGATTGCGCCACAGAGACCGACACGGACTATGGTTTGTTAATTTGTTTTTATAAAAGATTCGATATGTCCAATATTTTTTGGTAATCTGCATTAAGTTACATTGGTTTTAAATGATTTTCTCAACACAACAAAACACATAATTTATACATTTAAGAAAGAATTACATGAAGTATTTAAAATACTGACCTCGAAGACAGCATGGATATTAGTTCAGTGGAGAGAGTAGGTCATTTCTGCCGATATCCCATATGGACTAGGCGTTAAGATTTCAGGCTCTCACCCATGCGGCCCGGGTTCTATTCCCGGTCTGGGAAACTCTTTATACCAAATATTTTAAATTTTTAATTTCTTTCAGAAGGATCATTAGTGAGGTTTTATATGTCAAATCATTGATTGTTACAGTTGTAAAAGCGACAGTGACTGGGTAGGTTGTTCGTGAAGAACCATGTGGCCATTACAGTGTCAGCTTCATAATAAATTAATTTTGGATAGGAATAGTTTTTCAGTGATATTTCCAACATAAAACAAAAACATCAGCTGTATACAGAAGACAAAAGTACATGAAGTGTTTCAAATACTGACGAAGAAAACTACGCGGATATTACTTCAGTAGCGCTACATTGAGGTAACACCAATTTATTGGGTAATACTTCTGCCAAATTAATCGTATTCCCAGATGGTCTAGGGGTTAGGATTCCTGGCTTTCACCCAGGCGGCCCGGGTTCGATTCCCGGTCTGGGAAACTTTTCTTCAAACAAAGATCAGGTGGTCAGTTTTAGTTTTGAAACGTCAGAAGGATAATGGTGAAGCTTTACTCTTTAGGCTGTATTTCTCGAGTGACTAAAGAATATATTACCTTAACAAAAACTTTCCAGAATGTGATTAGTGGGGTTTAACCTGATAATTTATCGATTTAACTGTTGTAGTTGTTACGGAAGAAGATCGTAAAGATGCATGCAAATATGGGAATGTCACGAGTACAATAATATAACAGCACAACACTTTCACCTAACTTCAAGTCACGTGTCATTCTTTGAGATTAACGGTTAATGAGACACTGGGCAGTACGGGGATCGAACCCGCGACATTCGCGTTATTAGCACGACGCTCTAACCAACTGAGCTAACCGGCCATATGTTCTATTGAATATACTCAGCCAATTTCATTAAGACTCTTACAGTAATTGTCTCCAAAAAGGAAGTTGTGAAATGTTATTTTGTTAACTAAGAAAGTACTTTTCTCACACGAGTCAAAAGCGCTGATAGGAAAGTACTGAAATCGCCGTTGGGCTATTCCTTGTGGAAAAGTGGAATTCGTCTAAGCATATAGAGTGAGGGAGAAGTTTTTCATTTGATATTTTAGTCACCATGGATTAATTGTGTGAAGAAACAGTAGAGGAACGAGATAGCATCTTTCAGTTACGAAGTACTAAATTCTGTCAGCGACATTTGTTTTTGTAGTATCTGTTTGACTCTAGGAAACAGAAATTAAAGATAGACTTGCTATTCCTTAATATTAAATGGATTTCATCCGAGGGAACACACAGATAGAAAGGATTCATTTTTTAAATAATAGACAGCGTCCCTGGGTGGGCTTGAACCACCAACCTTTCGGTACCCATCAGTATAAGAGGTACCAGCCGAACGCGCTGACCGATTGCGCCACAGAGACCGACACGGACTATGGTTTGTTAATTTGTTTTTATAAAAGATTCGAAATGTCCAATATTTTTTGGTAATCTGCATTAAATTACATTGGTTTTAAATGATTTTCTCAACACAACAAAACACATAATTTATAAATTTAAGAAAGAATTACATGAAGTATTTAAAATACTGACCTCGAAGACAGCATGGATATTAGTTCAGTGGAGAGAGTAGGTCATTTCTGCCGATATCCCAGATGAACTAGGCGTTAGGATTTCAGGCTCTCACCCATGCGGCCCGGGTTCTATTCCCGGTCTGGGAAACTCTTTATACCAAATATTTTAAATTTTTGATTTCTTTCAGAGGGATCATTAGTGAGGTTTTATATGTCAAATCATTGATTGTTACAGTTGTAAAAGCGACAGTGACTGGGTAGGTTGTTCGTGAAGAACCATGTGGCCATTACAGTGTCAGCCTTATAATAAATTAATTTTGGATAGGAATAGTTTTTCAGTGATATTTCCAACATAACACAAAGACATCAGCTGTATACAGAAGACAGAAGTACATGAAGTATTACAAATACTGACGAAGAAAACTACGCGGATATTACTTCAGTAGCGCTACATTGAGGTAACACCAATTTATTAGATAATACTTCTGCCAAAGTAATAGTATTCCCAGATGGTCTAGGGGTTAGGATTCCAGGCTTTCACCCAGGACGCCCGGGTTCGATTCCCGGTCTGGGAAACTTTTCTTCAAACAAAGATCAGGTCAGTTTTAGTTTTGAAGCGTCAGAAAGATAATGGTGAAGCTTTACACTTTAGGCTGTATTTCTGGAGTGACTAAAGAATATATTACCTTAACAAAAACTTTCCAGAATGTGATTAGTGGGGTTTAACCTGATAATTTATCGATTTAACTGTTGTAGTTGTTAAGAAGGGTGATGGTGAAGATGCATGCAAATATAGGAATGTCACGAGTACAATAATATAACAGCACAACACATTCACCTAACTTTAAGTCACGTGTCATTCTTTGAGATTAACGGTTAATAAGACACTGGCCAGTACGGGGATCGAACCCGCGACATTCGCGTTATTCGCACGACGCTCTAACCAACTGAGCTAACCGGCCATACGTTCTCTTGAATATACCCAGACAAATCTCATTGAAACTCTTACAGTAATTGTCTTCAAAAATGAAGTTGTGAAATGTTATTTTTTTAACTAAGAAAGTACTTTTCTCACACGAGTCAAAAGCGCTGATAGGAAAGTACTAAAATCGCCGTTGGGCTATTCCTTATGGAAAAGTGGAATTCGTCTATGCATATAGAGTGAGGGAGAAGTTTTTCATTTGATATTTTAGTCACCATCGATTAATTGTGTGAATAAACAGTAGAGGAACGAGATAGCAACTTTCAGTTACGAAGTACTAAATCCTGTCAGCGACATTTGTTTTTGTAGTATCTGTTTGACTCTAGGAAACATAAATTAAAGATAGACTTGCTATTCCTTAATATTAAATGGATTTCATCCGAGGGAACACACAGATAGAAAGGATTCATTTTTTAAATAATAGACAGCGTCCCTGGGTGGGCTTGAACCACCAACCTTTCGGTACCCATCAGTATAAGAGGTAACAGCCGAACGCGCTGACCGATTGCGCCACAGAGACCGACAAGGACTATGGTTTGTTAATTTGTTTTTATAAAAGATTCGAAATGTCCAATATTTTTTGGTAATCTTCATTAAATTACATTGGTTTTAAACGATTTTCTCAACACAACAAAACACATAATTTATACATTTAAGAAAGAATTACATGAAGTATTTAAAATACTGACCTCGAAGACAGCATGGATATTAGTTCAGTGGAGAGAGTAGGTCATTTCTGCCGATATCCCAGATGGACTAGGCGTTAGGTTTTCAGGCTCTCACCCATGCGGCCCGGGTTCTATTACCGGTCTGGGAAACTCTTTATACCAAATATTTTAAATTTTTGATTTCTTTCAGAAGGATCATTAGTGAGGTTTTATATGTCAAATCATTGATTGATACAGTTGTAAAAGCGACATTGACTGGGTAGGTTGTTCGTGAAGAACCATGTGGCCATTACAGTGTCAGCCTTATGATAAATTAATTTTGGATAGGAATAGTTTTTCAGTTATATTTCCAACATAAAACGAAGAAATCAGCTGTATACAGAAGACAGAAGTACATGAAGTATTTCAAATACTGACGAAGAAAACTACGCGGATATTACTTCAGTAGCGCTACATTGAGGTAACACCAATTTATTAGATAATACTTCTGCCAAAGTAATAGTATTCCCAGATGGTCTAGGGGTTAGGATTCCAGGCTTTCACCCAGGCGGCCCGGGTTCGATTCCCGGTCTTGGAAACTTTTCTTCAAACAAAGATCAGGTAGGTCAGTTTTAGTTTTGAAACGTCAGAAAGATAATGGTGAAGCTTTACTCTTTAGGCTGTATTTCTCGAGTGACTAAAGAATATATTACCTTAACAAAAACTTTCCAGAATGTGATTAGTGGGGTTTAACCTGATAATTTATCGATTTAACTGTTGTAGTTGTTCAGAAGGATGATGGTGAAGATGCATGCAAATATGGGAATGTCACGAGTACAATAATATAACAGCACAACACTTTCACCTAACTTTAAGTCACGTGTCATTCTTTGAGATTAACGGTTAATAAGAAAGATAATGGCCAGTACGGGGATCGAACCCGCGACATTCGCGTTATTAGCACGACGCTCTAACCAACTGAGCTAACCGGCCATACGTTCTATTGAATATACTCAGCCAATTTCATTAAAACTCTTACAGTAATTGTCTTCAAAAATGAAGTTGTGAAATGTTATTTTTTTAACTAAGAAAGTACTTTTCTCACACGAGTCAAAAGCGCTGATAGGAAAGTACTAAAATCGCCGTTGGGCTATTCCTTATGGGAAAGTGGAATTCGTCTATGCATATAGAGTGAGGGAGAAGTTTTTCATTTGATATTTTAGTCACCATCGATTAATTGTGTGAAGAAACAGTAGAGGAACGAGATAGCATCTTTCAGTTACGAAGTACTAAATTCTGTCAGCGACATTTGTTTTTTGTGGTATCTGTTTGACTCTAGGAAACAGATATTAAAGATAGACTTGCTATTCCTTAATATTAAATGGATTTCATCCGAGGGAACACACAGATAGAAATGATTCATTTTTTAAATAATAGACAGCGTCCCTGGGTGGGCTTGAACCACCAACCTTTCGGTACCCATCAGTATAAGAGGTAACAGCCGAACGCGCTGACCGATTGCGCCACAGAGACCGACACGGACTATGGTTTGTTAATTTGTTTTTATAAAAGATTCGATATGTCCAATATTTTTTGGTAATCTGCATTAAGTTACATTGGTTTTAAATGATTTTCTCAACACAACAAAACACATAATTTATACATTTAAGAAAGAATTACATGAAGTATTTAAAATACTGACCTCGAAGACAGCATGGATATTAGTTCAGTGGAGAGAGTAGGTCATTTCTGCCGATATCCCATATGGACTAGGCGTTAAGATTTCAGGCTCTCACCCATGCGGCCCGGGTTCTATTACCGGTCTGGGAAACTCTTTATACCAAATATTTTAAATTTTTAATTTCTTTCAGAAGGATCATTAGTGAGGTTTTATATGTCAAATCATTGATTGTTACAGTTGTAAAAGCGACAGTGACTGGGTAGGTTGTTCGTGAAGAACCATGTGGCCATTACAGTGTCAGCTTTATAATAAATAAATTTTGGATAGGAATAGTTTTTCAGTGATATTTCCAACATAAAACAAAAACATCAGCTGTATACAGAAGACAAAAGTACATGAAGTATTTCAAATACTGACGAAGAAAACTACGCGGATATTACTTCAGTAGCGCTACATTGAGGTAACACCAATTTATTGGGTAATACTTCTGCCAAAGTAATCGTATTCCCAGATGGTCTAGGGGTTAGGATTCCTGGCTTTCACCCAGGCGGCCCGGGTTCGATTCCCGGTCTGGGAAACTTTTCTTCAAACAAAGATCAGGTAGGTCAGTTTTAGTTTTGAAACGTCAGAAGGATAATGGTGAAGCTTTACTCCTTAGGCTGTATTTCTCGAGTGACTAAAGAATATATTACCTTAACAAAAACTTTCCAGAATGTGATTAGTGGGGTTTAACCTGATAATTTATCGATTTAACTGTTGTAGTTGTTACGGAGGAAGATCGTAAAGATGCATGCAAATATGGGAATGTCACGAGTACAATAATATAACAGCACAACACTTTCACCTAACTTCAAGTCACGTGTCATTCTTTGAGATTAACGGTTAATAAGACACTGGGCAGTACGGGGATCGAACCCGCGACATTCGCGTTATTAGCACGACGCTCTAACCAACTGAGCTGACCGGCCATATGATCTATTGAATATACTCAGCCAATTTCATTAAAACTCTTACAGTAATTGTCTTCAAAAATGAAGTTGTGAAATGTTATTTTTTTAACTAAGAAAGTACTTTTCTCACACGAGTCAAAAGCGCTGATAGGAAAGTACTAAAATCGCCGTTGGGCTATTCCTTATGGAAAAGTGGAATTCGTCTAAGCATATAGAGTGAGGGAGAAGTTTTTCATTTGATATTTTAGTCACCATCGATTAATTGTGTGAAGAAACAGTAGAGGAACGAGATAGCATCATTCAGTTACGAAGTACTAAATTCTGTCAGCCACATTTGTTTTTTGTAGTATCTGTTTGACTCTAGGAAACAGAAATTAAATATAGACTTGCTATTCCTTAATATTAAATGGATTTCATCCGAGGGAACACACAGATAGAAAGGATTCACTTTGTAAATAATAGACAGCGTCCCTGGGTGGGCTTGAACCACCAACCTTTCGGTACCCATCAGTATAAGAGGTAACAGCCGAACGCGCTGACCGATTGCGCCACAGAGACCGACACGGACTATGGTTTGTTAATTTGATTTTATAAAAGATTCGAAATGTCCAATATTTTTTGGTAATCTGCATTAAATTACATTGGTTTTAAATGATTTTCTCAACACAACAAAACACATAATTTATACATTTAAGAAAGAATTACATGAAGTATTTAAAATACTGACCTCGAAGACAGCATGGATATTAGTTCAGTGGAGAGAGTAGGTCATTTCTGCCGATATCCCAGATGGACTAGGCGTTAGGATTTCAGGCTCTCACCCATGCGGCCCGGGTTCTATTCCCGGTCTGGGAAACTCTTTATACCAAAAATTTTAAATTTTTGATTTCTTTTAGAAGGATCATTAGTGAGGTTTTATATGTCAAATCATTGATTGTTACAGTTGTAAAAGCGACAGTGACTGGGTAGGTTGTTCGTGAAGAACCATGTGGCCATTACAGTGTCAGCTTTATAATAAATTAATTTTGGATAGGAATAGTTTTTCAGTGATATTTCCAAAATAAAACAAAGACATCAGCTGTATACAGAAGACAGAAGTACATGAGGTATTTCAAATACTGACGAAGAAAACTACGCGGATATTACTTCAGTAGCGCTACATTGAGGTAACACCAATTTATTAGATAATACTTCTGCCAAAGTAATCGTATTCCCAGATGGTCTAGGGGATAGGATTCCTGGCTTTCACCCAGGCGGCCCAGGTTCGATTCCAGGTCTGGGAAACTTTTCTTCAAACAAATATCAGGTCAGTTTTAGTTTTGAAACGTCAAAAAGATAATGGTGAAGCTTTACACTTTAGGCTGTATTTCTCGAGTGACTAAAGAATACATTACCTTAACAAAAACTTTCCAGAATGTGATTAGTGGGGTTTAACCTGATAATTTATCGATTTAACTGTTGAAGTTGTTAAGAAGGATGATCGTAAAGATGCATGTAAATATGGGAATTTCACGAGTACAATAATATAACAGCACAACACTTTCACCTAACTTCAAGTCACGTGTCATTGTTTGAGATTAATGGTTAAAAAGACACTGGCCAGTACGGGAATCGAACCCGCGACATTCGCGTTATTAGCACGACGCTCTGACCAACTGAGCTAACCGGCCATAGGTCCTATTGAATATACTCAGCCAATTTCATTGAGACATTTCATTTGATATTTTAGTCACCATCTATTAATTGTGTGGCGGGACTGGATTGTTCTATTTTTTATTGTTATATTATTTTATTTATTTTTCTTGTCTAGTTAATGTATATGCATTGGTGTTTGGAGTCTGAGCCCTAATTCGCCCGATAGTTTGATCCAGTAACTCGACTCCAACCACCACTGCATATGTGAACTGTGCTGCGTACGCAGTGTTCGCTCTTCTTTGCTTTTGCTGTCGCTGTGTAAGGGCCGTATTTTGTCGCTAATATATTATCTGCTTTAAGCGTGGATTTTACATTGTTTTAGTAAAGTCTCTTCGTTTCCATCGTGAACTTCGAACCTATTTGTGTGTCTTTGCAGCACATTGGATCTTCTGAACTAATTATTACAGTATTACTAGACTGTATCAGTGGCGCGCACCTACCGGTATTCCGGTTAAGTCGTACCGTGGCAAATTGACGAGCTAGCGCCAGAATGGAAAAATCAGACGATTTTTTGATTAAAAGTTCATGATGTCACACCGAAGAAAGAATTGAGACCAGGAACGAGATGTAATATGGGTTAAAATTGCCCAGATGGAAACCGAAAAAAAGAGATTAAAAACATGAATAAAGACATACTAGTGGCAAATAAATCACTGGAAGCTGAAAATAAAGAACTGGCTAGACAACTGCGAGATGCTTTGTCTCAACTGAAAGTACTCAAGAACTTGAAGAAAGAGATTTTGGCATGAAGGAAGTACTCACACGGGTTTTATGCCGTCTGGAGAGCATTGACGAGGTCATGGCTGAGAGTGAGGTGCCATCATTTATTCCTAAACCTATTTTAAAAACCCCTGAGGTGCCTAAGAGTGTTGATAGGAATGGTGAACCTGACTGATAATGAATGTTTGATAAATGGTACCGGTACTATTAAAAAATTGAATTTTGCTGGTGAGTGTGTGGTTGACCAGTCTACACCTATGCATGCAAGTGTGAATGGTAACGTTACTGATTGCAAGGCAGTTCCTTTTGGTATGAATAAAATTATGAGAGTGGATATCCAGCCTGATACTTTTAATGGTTATGGTATGTGTTTGGATGATTATTTGTGTCATTTTTCATCCATTACTACCTGTAATGGATGGACTGATAAAATTGCCGGTGTTCATTTTGCTGCATGTATGCGTGGGAAGGCTTTGTCATTGTTGAATGAATTATCCCTTCCAGATAGACACAGTTTGAGTGTTGCAGTGAGTCACTTGAAAAAGCGTTATTATCCAGAGGGTAAGGAGTCATACTTTGCTACTCTGTTTAATAAGAGGAAGAAGTTGGCCACTGAGACGCCAACTGAATATGCTACTTCTCTTCGTGTATTGTCGAGGAAGGCTTATTTTTCTTTGGATGTTATTGCTCGTGAGAATCTGATTAAGCAGCGTTTCATTTCAGGTTTTCGTGATTTCGAGATGTGTAAGACTTTGACTATCAGGCAGACTCAGAGTTTGGATGAATTAATTACTGTGGCTGATGTTTGTCATTCTACTGATGCTACGCACAGTTCACCTGGTTGTAATCGTGCTAGTAAGCCCATGGTAGCTGTTGTGAGTAATTCTGAGCGTGATGATGGTGTGTGTGAATCTGAATTTAGTAAGCTGCGGAATGATATTAAAGAGATGCTTGACAGTTTTCGTGCTATGTTTGACAAAGGTCATCAACCCCGATTTTCCCGTCAGAAGGGTGGGCGTAGGAATGAACGTATTACTTGCTATGGTTGTGGTGCCAAGGGTCACATACGTAGAAATTGTCCAGAGAACCTGTGCCAGATATGTAATGGCAGGGGTCATATAGCTTCTCAGTGTGATAGATATTATGTTCCACAGAATTCGCAGCCTTCTGCTTATTCGGCCCAGCAAGCGGTCAGTGGCCCTGTAGGAAATTTTTCACCAGGGAATAGCTCAAATTCTGCCTGGGGTGGAAATGGCCAAACTCCTCGTGACGGTGGGAATATTCCCCAGTTTCACCCTGCTCCCAAGAATAATGATATGCCTTTAAACAGAAATCAGTAGCACGGGGGTCCTCCGTTGACTGGAAAGATGACGAATGTATGCATGGACCATGATTTTGATATTTTGATTTGTTCTTTGATATTACCCACTAGCTGGTATGCTATGGTTGATGTGAATGGCATCACTGTACGTTTTCTTATTGATTCTGGTAGTGCTGCTACACTTATAGATTATGCAGTTTTTTGTTCTATTGGTGGAAAGGAGTGTGATTTGTCTCCTTGTGATGTTTGTTTTCAAACTGCTAATGGTACTTCTCTGAAAGCTCGTGGTATGATTGATTTGAAAATTTGTATTGAGTCTGTATGTGCTTTTCAAAGAGTGATTGTTGCTGATCTTGATGTCCCCTATGGTTTGCTTGGTATGGATTTTTTCCAAGAGCATGACTGTGTTTTGCATATGTCTGTAGGTCAAATGGAGGTTTATGGTAAAACTGTTTCCCTGACCAAGCCTGTTTCGTCTGTTCCTAGTTGTAGAATTGTTGTAGATAAATGTGTGACTGTTCCCTGAGAGAGTGAGATGGTGATTTATGGTCGTTTGAATTGCCCATGGAAACCCAATAGTGACGTCATAGCTGTGGCAGAGGCTGCGTGTGTGTTTGAGAGCGAGTATGGCCATCGTGGTTCATTTTTATTTCCCGGAGTGGTGGACGCCTCATGCTCTTTAGTGCCTCTCATGGTGGTCAATGTTAGCAAGGAAGCGGTAGAAATACCTGTGGATTTGCTCATCGGTTTACTATGCCCAAGAGAAAACCTGACTGTGTCTTCTCTGGAACAAGTGGTGCCTGATGATGTCATGGACACCAGGGAACTACCTGAACATTTGAAGAAGCTCGTCGACGATCCAGAAGATTTAACGGTTGAACAACGTCAAAGTGTTCGTGATTTGCTCGTCGAATTTCAGGATATTTTTGCTGGTCCTGATGGCAAACTGGGACGAACTTCTGTAGTCAAACAGAAGATTAAAACGTCAACATCTGAACCAATCAAAGTTCCACCGCGACGTATGGGATGGGCGAAGAGAGAAATCGCAGAGAAACAAGTGCAGAGCATGCTTGATCAAGGTGTAATAGAACCGAGTGAAAGTCCCTATAATTCGCCTATTGTTCTCGTTCCTAAGAAAGACGGAAGTTGTCGTTTTTGTATCGATTTCCGGAAAATTAATCTGGTAACCATCAAAGATGCCTACAGTTTGCGAAGAATTGATGATATTTTGGATGTATTGGGTAAAGCAAAGTGGTTTTCATCGTAGGACTTGGCGAGTGGATAGTGGCAAGTAGAACTCGACCCAGAAGATCGGGAAAAAACAGAATTCAGCTTGCCAGAAAATAATCATTTTCAATTTCGTGTTCTTGCCTTCGGTCTGGCCAATGCGCCATCTTGCTTCCAGCGTTTAATAGACAAAATTTTGGCTGGAATCATATGGAAAATTTGTCTTGCATTCTTGGATGATATTTTGTCCTATGGAGAAAACTTTGATCTGGCCATGAGCAGCTTACATGAAGTTTTTGTAAGAATTCGTCCTGCTGGACTAAAATTCAAGCCTGAGAAGTGTAAACTTTTTCGTCGTAAAGTGGAATATTTGGGACATGTAATATCTGAATATGGTGTAAGCTGTAGCGATGGAAAATTTGCTGCTGTTCGTGATTGGCCCAAACCTGCTAATGTCAAAGAATTGCAGTCATTTCTTGGATTTTGTAATTATTACAGACAATTTGTTGAAGATTTCTCTACCATTGCACATCCTCTTGTTTATCTGACGAAGAAGAAAGTGGAATTTGCTTGGACAAAGCAGTGTGATGTCGCTTTTCTTCACTTGAAAGAACTTTTATTTCGTGCTCCTGTTTTATCATTTCCACAGGAAGATGGAGACGAATTCATTTTAGATACTGATTGTTCTGGTTTTGGAGCTGGCGAAGTTTTAACTCAAATTCATAATGGCGAGGAAAAAGTCATTGCATATGCCAGCGTTACCCTTAACAAGGCACAGAAGATATATTGTGCAACGTATCGAGAACTTTTTGCGTTGCAGTGGGGGGTCAAACATTTTCGTCATTTTCTGTGGGGTCGCCATTTCAAACTGAGAACTGACCATGCTTCACCACGTTGGCTTCTGAATTTTAAAGATCCGGAAGACATTGTAGCTCGTTGGATATCAGTTCTGGACACCTACGATTTTACAGTTGAACATCATGCTGGTTCCAAGCATGGCAATGCTGATGGTTTGAGTCGTATTCGTCGCCCCGATGTAAGCGTGATTCCTGCACTAGTTGTGGGAATGGTGATCAGCCGTGTGAATTGGAAACTGTCAAAGTTGCTGCTTTGCAACCGAGTCATGGTAATTCTATGGAATGGCTCGCTTCGTATTCATCGGCCGATATGCGTGAGATGCAGATGAAGGACGATAACATCTCTAAAGTACTGACAATGAAGTAAACGTTGGATCAACCACCCCCAGCTGCAGAACTTCTGTTTTTCTCCAGAGAAGTTCGAATCCTGTGCAGCCAGTGGAAATTATTGAGAGTCATCGATGGAGTGCTTCATCGAGAGTTTTTGCCATCCGCGCCTGTAGGGAAATCCATTTTTCAAATTGTGTTGCCTTTAGTTTTGCGTCGCGAAATGTATCGACAACTCCATGAGTTGCGTACTGGTGGACATTTGGGTAAAGAACGAACTTATAAAAAATTGAGGGAGCGATTTTATTGGCCTAGAATGCATAGTCAAGTATCTTCTTGGTGTCGTTATTGTAAAGATAGCACTGCTACCAAAATCCCTCGTGGGAAACGACGTGCAGAAATGTGTAAAATGATTTGTACTGAGCCACTTCTCAGAATTAGTCTTGATTTTGTGGGTCCTTTACCTAAAACTGAACGGGGCAATGAACATTTGTTAGTAGTCACAGACTATTTTACTAAATGGGTTGAGGCTTATCCTTTGCCTAATCAAAAGGCCAGTACTACAGCCGATGTACTTGTAACAGAATTTTTTAGTAGATTTGGTACTCCACGAATCATTCATTGTGACCAAGGGGTTAATTTTGAATCTCATTTGTTTAAGCATATGTGTTCCTTATTCGAAATTGATAAAACCCGTACGACTCCTTATCATCCTAGGTCGGATGGTCTATGTGAAAGAATGAATAAGACCTTGCAGCAAATGCTTAAAGCGTTTGTGGATTCTACTCGTACAGACTGGGATGAGCACATTCCTTATCCTTTAATGGCTTATAGATCTACTGTACATGAAATTACAGGTTTTACTACGAATCGTTTAATGTTGGGACGTGAAATTTCATTGCCGACTGATTTACTTTTTGGTAAACCTCCTGATCATAATGTCCCTAAGTGTTATGATGAATTTGTTGAATGGTTGAGAGTCATCGATGGAGTGCTTCATCGAGAGTTTTTGCCATCCGCTCCTGTAGGGAAATCCATTTTTCAAATTGTGTTGCCTTTAGTTTTGCGTCGCGAAATGTATCGACAACTCCATGAGTTGCGTACTGGTGGACATTTGGGTAAAGAACGAACTTATAAAAAATTGAGGGAGCGATTTTATTGGCCTAGAATGCATAGTCAAGTATCTTCTTGGTGTCGTTATTGTAAAGATAGCACTGCTACCAAAATCCCTCGTGGGAAACGACGTGCAGAAATGTGTAAAATGATTTGTACTGAGCCACTTCTCAGAATTAGTCTTGATTTTGTGGGTCCTTTACCTAAAACTGAACGGGGCAATGAACATTTGTTAGTAGTCACAGACTATTTTACTAAATGGGTTGAGGCTTATCCTTTGCCTAATCAAAAGGCCAGTACTACAGCCGATGTACTTGTAACAGAATTTTTTAGTAGATTTGGTACTCCACGAATCATTCATTGTGACCAAGGGGTTAATTTTGAATCTCATTTGTTTAAGCATATGTGTTCCTTATTCGAAATTGATAAAACCCGTACGACTCCTTATCATCCTAGGTCGGATGGTCTATGTGAAAGAATGAATAAGACCTTGCAGCAAATGCTTAAAGCGTTTGTGGATTCTACTCGTACAGACTGGGATGAGCACATTCCTTATCCTTTAATGGCTTATAGATCTACTGTACATGAAATTACAGGTTTTACTACGAATCGTTTAATGTTGGGACGTGAAATTTCATTGCCGACTGATTTACTTTTTGGTAAACCTCCTGATCATAATGTCCCTAAGTGTTATGATGAATTTGTTGAATGGTTTGATAATGCTACATCTGAAGCTTTTGAATTTGCTCGAGAACAGTTAGGTAAATCTGCTGTTCGACAGAAACGTAATTTTAATGCAACTGTTAAGCCTTTATCCTTTAATGTTGGTGATCTTTTGTGGTATTTTTATCCTCCTAAGAGTAGAAAACTTTCGACTGGTTGGATAGGTCCTTTTGAAGTGTTAGATTATTTTTCACATTTTGTATATCGTATTAAGAATGTTAACACTGGTAATTGTAGAATAGCTCATGTTGATCATCTTTGTTTATATTTGGTTGAAGATTGCGATAGTGTGCCTGATATTAATGCCGATTTCCCAAACAATATTGCTGTTTCTAATGATGATGAGCAGGATGTTGTTAATCCTGTTGATGTTGAGCCAGAAGTTAATTTAGATTTGCCTGTAGGGGGGTCTGATGAAAATCAGGTTGTTACTCGTTCTGGTAGGACAAGGCGTACACCTGCCTACTTGGATGATTTTCATACTTGATTTATGCGCTGTAACATTTTGTTTTGAATTACATTGGGAGTTGTGCTATAATGTATATATTTAGGTAGGACTAGTTAGAGTTTTTAGATAGGGTTTATTTGATTTTGTAGTTGGGAATTTTTTTGTATTTTTATTGTGTATTTTGTAAATAGTATGCTTTATATTTGTTATACGTTCAGGAATGCTTTCTACTGTTTGATATTTCGTTCCATTGTGTTTCATATTTTGCTAATACCTGCCGATGGACATACACATTGTGTTTTTTACCAGTTTAGTATTCTTACTGTGTTAATACCTTTCTTAGAGGATGTTTTTATTCTTTTTTAAGAGTAAATTTTTTGTTAATTTTCTCTAATGAAAAGGGGGGTATTGTGGCGGGACTGGATTGTTCTATTTTTTATTGTTTTATTATTTTATTTGTTTTTCTTGTCTAGTTAATGTATATGGTGTTTGGAGTCTGAGCTCTAATTCGCCCGATAGTTTGATCCAGTAACTCAACTTCAACCACCACTGCATATGTGAACTGTGCTGCGTACGCAGTGTTCGCTCTTCTTTGCTTTTGCTGTCGCTGAGTAAGGACCGTATTTTGTCGCTCTTATATTATCTGCTTTAAGCGTGGATTTTACATTGTTTTAATAAAGTCTCTTCGTTTCCATCGTGAACTTCGAACCTATTTGTGTGTCTTTGCAGCACATTGGATCTTCTGAACTAATTATTACAGTAATACTAGACTGTATCAGTGGCGAGCACCTACCGGTATTCCGGTTAAGTCGTACCGTTGCAATTGTGTGAAGAAACAGTAGAGGAACGAGATAGAAACAGTAGAGGAACGAGATTTGTAGTATCTGTTTGACTCTAGGAAACAGAAATTAAAGATAGACTTGCTATTCCTTAATATTAAATGGATTTCATCCGAGGGAACACACAGATAGAAAGGATTCATTTTGGAAATAATAGACAGAGGCGCTGGGTGGGCTTGAACCACCAACCTTTCGGTACCCATCAGTATAAGAGGTAACAGCTGAACGCGGTGACCGATTGCGCCACAGAGACCGACACGGACTATGGTTTGTTAATTTGTTTTTACAAAAGATTCGAAATGTCAATATTTTTTGGTAATCTGCATTAAATTACATTGGTTTTAAATGATTTTCTCACAACAACAAAACACATAATTTATACATTCAAGAAAGATTTACATGAGTGTTCTAAATTTACGAAAGAATTACATGAAGTATTTAAAATACTGACCTCGAAGACAGCATGGATATTAGTTCAGTAGAGAAATGGACTAGGCGTTAGGATTTCAGGCTCTCACCCATGCGGCCCGGGTTCTATTCCCGGTCTGGGAAACTTTTTATACCAAATATTATAAATTTTTGATTTCTTTCAGAAAGATCATTGGTGAGGTTTTATATTTCAAATCATTGATTGTTACAGTTGTAAAAGCGACAGTGACTGGGTAGGTTGTTCGTGAAGAACCATGTGGCCATTACAGTGTCAGCTTTATAATAAATTAATTTTGAATAGCAATAGTTTTTCAGTGATGTTTCCAACATAAAACAAAGACATCAACTGTATACAGAGGTAACACCAATTTATTAGATAATACTCCTGCCACAGTTATCGTATTCCCAGATGGTCTAGGGCAGGGGTTCTCAAACTTTTGGTGTTGCGGAGCCCTTGAAAAGATTAACCATTATTCACGGAGCCCCAAATTAAATGTTAAAATTGTTACTTTTCTATTAATATTCCTGAGTAAAATTAAAAGGACTTTACTTAATTTGAATGCTAAACCTTTTTTAATAGGGTTAATACAAGTCATAAATAAATCTAAATTTCAAAGATAAATTATGTATACTAAAACTGTAAATTTGACACTTGATAAACATATTAATAAATTATGGACCGAATCTTTACCCTTTCGACATTTTCAGAAGACTTACAAAGCCGCTGATAACGTGCGCGAATGTATTTTGTTACATTCGCCGATGGTTCTCCTCAGCATGGCATGTTTTTAACATCTTTACGTCGGTGTTTATTCTCCCTAAATCAAAAATTTCCGTCGGCACGTACATGTATTGTTTCACAATGACGACGATAATTGCTTTTTTGTTCTCGTGGGGAATTATGAGTTCAATGTGAAAAACATGTTACCATATCGTCACGCTAATAACCGAATTGCGTAAGTCATTTTTGGCGATTTTGAGTTTTTTTTATAAAATAGGTATTTATGTGATGCTGCGCATCTGTCTGTTAACTCAGATTTTATATTAAGAATTCCGAAACCCATAAAAATGAAGATTTAGTATGACATGCACATTTGTGCAATTGTTTCCTCATAATGAATTATCATTGTTACCGCAGGACTATTTTGACGTTACGAAGGCAAAATAATCTCGGCGAAGTATTTACGAGTTTTTGCATCTCGGATTCTAGCTTAGCGCGTATTAATTTGAATTTATACTACAGTATAGGAAGGCGTGCACTTGTGATATTCACTGTCCGAGTCCAATTCACCTTGGTTGGCCTATATATTGGGTGCATTGCTGTTTTATTCTTTATATTTAATCTTAGTCTTTTTTCGGTGGGTGTGCGGAACGTGTTATATTGATGAAATATATATTTTTAAACATAAAAAATATTGAAATTAAAACTGATTAGCTATTTTGGGGATTAGACATTGTAGATACTGAGAATTACATTCGTTTTTGGAATGTTTAGTTTTCAGGACTTGTGCATATAGTAAAGTTGCAAAATTGCGTATGTGCCCAAGTCATAAACACATTTCTGCCTAAGTCACAGTGCGCCTTTATGACGTCACTTAACTGCGTCATACAAATTAACTTAAATCCGGCTACGATCAAAAAATTGAACCATGGCAAATTATTGACTCTCAATGGCATAACAATATCATTAGGAGGTTTTTTACGTTTTTATCAAAACTGCTAAAAATGACTTACGCAATTCGGTTATTAGCGTGATGATATTATAGTCATCGGCGACAAAACGCTAAAAATAATTTAATAAAGAGGTAAATTCGAAACTCAAATTTCTTGATTGAAAAACGATATTCTGAAATAATTAAACTTAAAATGAAAGATCACACTATAAATTTTATTTCAGCAGTCTCACGTCAGATCAAAAACGCTTTTATATAGGCATTGGAAATCACAAAATTTGGTGTTATGTTAAGTTTTCTCTGGTGATTCATCGTAGTAACTGTGAAATCGTAACACAGTCAATTGTGCGCGCGATGTACCTTTTTTTCATTCTGAAACCACCGACGGAGCCGCATGCAATAAATTAATTTCAATCGTTCGTATTTTGCCGAGACCTTGTGATTTTTTAAACGGCGATTAAAATATCAATTATTATCTTGCTTAAAAATAATCTCGAGTGCAAAAGAACAAATGAAGTTTGACAAATCCCAAGATCGCAAAAATACGACTCCAATTTATTTATAGTTGGCAGTTTATCACGTATTTTATGTTATTTTAGAATAGTAATCCTTTATTTTAGTAATCCTAATAGTAATCTCGAATCAAACGTGAGTAACGACGAGCACAATTATATTATTAGAACAAGACACTTTAATTAAATGCTCGCATCGGTCATGGATTGAATATTTTACGCAACAGAAATCTCGCAATCCGTTTTGTTTTTAAATCGCGAAGAATGTCGCGCGGAAGTTTCCGATTCCATTCCCACCCCCTCCTCAGAAGCCTGGCTGCGCTCCAGCTTATAAATAATTTCATTTTTTAATTTCGCCTCTTTGCCATATTTCGAGGCTATATATTGTTTCAGATATTATTAAAGCTGTTATTGCTTCTTTGAACTGTTACAAAATTAGCCAAGTCAATATTTTGAAAAGTAATCGAATAGCTTGCGGAGCCCCTGTGTTTCTCTCGCGGAGCCCTGGGGCTCCGTACGGAGCACTTTGAGAACCTATGGTCTAGGGGTTAGGATTCCTGGCTTTCACCCAGGCGGCCCGGGTTCGATTCCCGGTCTGGGAAACTTTTCTTCAAACAAAGATCAGGTCAGTTTTTGTTTTGAAACGTCAGAAAGATAACGGTGAAGCTTTACGGTTTGTTAATTTGTTTTTATAAAAGATTCGAAATGCCAATATTTTTTGGTAATCTGCATTAAATTACATTGGTTTTAAATGATTTTCTCAACACAACAAAACACATAATTTATACATTTAAGAAAGAATTACATGAGTGTACTACATTTAAGAAAGAATTACATGAAGTATTTAAAATACTGACCTCGAAGACAGCATGGATATTAGTTCAGTAGAGAGATGGACTAGGCGTTACGATTTCAGGCTCTCACCCATGCGGCCCGGGTTCTATTCCCGGTCAGGGAAACTCTTTATACCAAATATTATAAATTTTTGATTTCTTTCAGAAGGATCATTAGTGAGGTTTAATATGTCAAATCATTGATTGTTACAGTTGTAAAAGCGACAGTGAATGCGTAGGTTGTTCGTGAAAAACCATGTGGCCATTACAGTGTCAGCTTTATATTAAATTAATTTTGGATAGCAATAGTTTTTCAGTGATATTTCCAACATAAAACAAAGACATCAACTGTATACAGAAGACAGAAGTACATGAAGTATTGTAAATACTGACGAAGAAAACTACGCGGATATTACTTCAGTAGCGCTACATTGAGGTAACACCAATTTATTAGATAATACTTCTGCCAAAGTAATCGTATTCCCAGATGGTCTAGGGGTTAGGATTCCTGGCTTTCACCCAGGCGGCCCTGGTTCGATTCCCGGTCTGGGAAACTCTTCTTCAAACAAAGATCAGGTCAGTTTTAGTTTTGAAACGTCAAAAAGATAATGGTGAAGCTTTACACTTTAGGCTGTATTTCTAAAGTGACTAAAGAATATATTACCTTAAAAAAAACTTTCCAGAATGTGATTAATGGGGTTTAACCTGATAATTGGTCGATTTAACTGTTGTAGTTGTTAAGGAGGATGATCATAAAGATGCATGCAACCATGGCAATGTCACGAGTACAATAATATAACAGCACAACACTTTCACCTAACTTCAAGTCACGTGTCATTGTTTGAGATTAACGGTTAAAAAGACACTGGCCAGTATGGGGATCGAACCCGCGACATTCGCGTTATTAGCACGACGCTCTAACCAACTGAGCTAACCGGCCATATGTCCTATTGAATATACTCAGCCAATTTCATTGAGACATTTCATTTGATATTTTAGTCACCATCTATTAATTGTGTGAAGAAACTGAAGTGGAACGAGATAGCATCTTTCAGTTACGAAGTACTAAATTCTGTCAGCGACATTTGTTTTTGTAGTATCTGTTTGTTTCTAGGAAACAGAAGTTAAAGATAGACTTGCTATTCCTTAATATTAAATGGATTTCATCCGAGGGAACACACAGATAGAAAGGATTCATTTTTTAAATAATAGACAGCGTCCCTGGGTGGGCTTGAACCACCAACCTTTCGGTACCCATCAGTATAAGAGGTAACAGCCGAACGCGCTGACCGATTGCGCCACAGAGACCGACACGGACTATGGTTTGTTAATTTGTATTTATAAAAGATTCGAAATGTCCAATATTTTCTGGTAATCTGCATTAAATTACAATGGTTTTAAATGATTTTCTCAACACAACAAAACACATAATTTATACATTTAAGAAAGAATTACATGAAGTATTTAAAATACTGATCTCGAAGACATCATGGATATTATTTCAGTGGAGAGAGTAGGTCATTTCTGCCGATATCCCAGATGGACTAGGCGTTAGGATTTCAGGCTCTCACCCATGCGGCCCGGGTTCTATTCTCGGTCTGGGAAACTCATTATACCAAATATTTTAAATTTTTGATTTCTTTTAGAAGGATCGTTAGTGAGGTTTTATATGTCAAATCATTGATTGTTACAGTTGTAAAAGCGACAGTGACTGAGTAGGTTGTTCGTGAAGAACCATGTGGCCATTACAGTGTCAGCTTTATAATAAATTAATTTTGGATAGGAATAGTTTTTCAGTGATATTTCCAACATAAAACAAAGACATCAGCTGTATACAGAAGAGAGAAATACATGAAGTATTTCAAATACTGACGAAGAAAACTACGCGGATATTACTTCAGTAGCGCTACATTGAGGTAACACCAATTTATTAGATAATACTTCTGCCAAAGTAATCGGATTCCCAGATGGTCTAGGCGTTAGGATTCCTGGCTTTCACCCAGGCGGCCCGGGTTCGATTCCCGGTCTGGGAAACTTTTCTTCAAACAAAGATCAGGTCAGTTTTAGTTTTGAAACGTCAGAAAGATAATGGTGAAGCTTTACACTTTGGGCTGTATTTCTCGAGTGACTTAAGAATATATTACCTTAACAAAAACTTTCCAGAATGTGATTAGTGGGGTTTAACCTGATAATTTATCGATTTAACTGTTGTAGTTATTAAGGAGGATGATAGTAAAGATGCATGCAAATATGGGAAAGTCACGAGTACAATAATATAACAGCACAACACTTTCACCTAACTTCAAGTCACGTGTCATTCTTTGAGATTAACGGTTAAAAGGACACTGGTCAGTACGGGGATCGAACCCGCGACGTTCGCGTTATTAGCACGACGCTCTAACGGTAGTCTACCCAACTGAGCTAACCGCTAACCGCTGAGCTAATTTATTAGATAATACTTCTGCCAAAGTAATCGTATTCCCAGGTGGTCTAGGGGTTAGGATTCCTGGCTTTCACCCAGGCGGCCCGGGTTCGATTCCCGGTCTGGGAAACTTTTCTTCAAGCAAAGATCAGGTCAGTTTTAGTTTTGAAACGTCAGAAAGATAATGGTGAAGCTCTACACTTTAGGCTGTATTTCTAGAGTGACTAAAGATTATATTACCTTAACAAAAACTTTCCAGAATGTTATTAATGGGGTTTAACCTGATAATTTATCGATTTAACTGTTGTATTTGTTAAGGAGGATGATCATAAAGATGCATGCAACCATGGCAATGTCACGAGTACAATAATATAACAGCACAACACTTTCACCTAACTTCAAGTCACGTGTCATTCTTTGAGATTAACGGTTAAAAAGACACTGGCCAGTACGGGGATGGACCCGCGACATTCGCGTTATTAGCACGACGCTCTAACCAACTGAGCTAACCGGCCATATTTCCTATTGAATATACTCAGCTAATTTCATTGAGACATTTCATTTGATATTTTAGTCTCCATCTAATAATTGTGTGAAGAAACAGTAGAGGAACGAGATAGCATCTTTCAGTTACGAAGTACTAAATTCTCTCAGCGACATTTGTTTCTGTAGTATCTGTTTGACTCTAGGAAACAGAAATTAAAAATAGACTTGCTATTCCTTAATATTAAATGGATTTCATCCGGTGGAACACACAGATAGAGAGGATTCAATTTTTAAATAATAGACAGCGTCCCTGGGTGGGCTTGAACCACCAACCTTTCGGTACCCATCAGTATAAGAGGTAACAGCCGAACGCGCTGACCGATTGTGCCACAGAGACCGACACGCACGATGGTTTGTTAATTTGTTTTTATAAAAGATTCGAAATTTCCAATTTTTTTTGGTAATCTGCATTAAATTACATTGGTTTTAAATGATTTTCTCAACACAACAAAACACATAATTTATACATTTAAGAAAGAATTACATGAAGTATTTAAAATACTGACCTCGAAGACATCATGGATATTATTTCAGTGGAGAGAGTAGGTCATTTCTGCCGATATCCCAGATGGACTAGGCGTTAGGATTTCAGGCTCTCACCCATGCGGCCCGGGTTCTATTCTCGGTCTGGGAAACTCATTATACCAAATATTTTAAATTTTTGATTTCTTTCAGAAGGATCGTTAGTGAGGTTTTATATGTCAAATCATTGATTGTTACAGTTGTAAAAGCGACAGTGACTGAGTAGGTTGTTCGTGAAGAATCATGTGGCCATTACAGTGTCAGCTTTATAATAAATTAATTTTGGATAGGAATAGTTTTTCAGTGATATTTCCAACATAAAACAAAGACATCAGCTGTATACAGAAGACAGAAATACATGAAGTATTTCAAATACTGACCAAGAAAACTACGCGGATATTACTTCAGTAGCGCTACATTGAGGTAACACCAATTTATTAGATAATACTTCTGCCAAAGCAATCGTATTCCCAGATGGTCTAGGGGTTAGGATTCCTGGCTTTCACCCAGGCGGCCCGGGTTCGATTCCCGGTCTGGGAAACTTTTCTTCAAACAAAGATCAGGTCAGTTTTAGTTTTGAAACGTCAGAAAGATAATGGTGAAGCTTTACACTTTGGGCTGTATTTCTCGAGTGACTAAAGAATATATTACCTTAACAAAAACTTTCCAGAATGTGATTAGTGGGGTTTAACCTGATAATTTATCTATTTAACTGTTGTAGTTATTAAGGAGGATGATCGTAAAGATGCATGCAAATATGGGAAAGTCACGAGTACAATAATATAACAGCACAACACTTTCACCTAACTTCAAGTCACGTGTCATTCTTTGAGATTAACGGTTAAAAGGACACTGGTCAATACGGGGATCGAACCCGCGACATTCGCGTTATTAGCACGACGCTCTAACGGTAGTCTACCCAACTGAGCTAACCGCTAACCGCTGAGCTAATTTATTAGATAATACTTCTGCCAAAGTAATCGTATTCCCAGATGGTCTAGGGGTTAGGATTCCTGGCTTTCACCCAGGCGGCCCGGGTTCGATTCCCGGTCTGGGAAACTTTTCTTCAAGCAAAGATCAGGTCAGTTTTAGTTTTGAAACGTCAGAAAGACAATGGTGAAGCTTTACACTTTAGGCTGTATTTCTAGAGTGACTAAAGATTATATTACCTTAACAAAAACTTTCCAGAATGTTATTAATGGGGTTTAACCTGATAATTAATCGATTTAACTGTTGTATTTGTTGAGGAGGATGATCATAAAGATGCATGCAACCATGGCAATGTCACTAGTACAATAATATAACAGCACAACACTTTCACCTAACTTCAAGTCACGTGTCATTCTTTGAGATTAACGGTTAAAAAGACACTGGCCAGTACGGGGATCGAACCCGCGACATTCGCGTTATTAGCACGACGCTCTATTCAACTGAACTAACCGGCCATATGTCCTATCGAATATACTCAGCTAATTTCATTGAGACATTTCATTTGATATTTTAGTCACCATCTATTAATTGTGTGAAGAAACAGTAGAGGAACGAGATAGCATCTTTCAGTTACGAAGTACTAAATTCTGTCAGCGACATTTGTTTTTGTAGTATCTGTATGACTCTAGGAAAAAGAAATTAAAAATAGACTTGCTATTCCTTAATATTAAATGGATTTCATCGGGGAACACACAGATAGAAAGGATTCAATTTTTAAATAATAGACAGCGTCCCTGGGTGGGCTTCTGCCAAAGTAATCGTATTCCCAGATGGTCTAGGGGTTAGGATTCCTGGCTTTCACCCAGGCGGCCCGGGTTCGATTCCCGGTCTGGGAAACTTTTCTTCAAGCAAAGATCAGGTCAGTTTTAGTTTTGAAACGTCAGAAAGACAATGGTGAAGCTTTACACTTTAGGCTGTATTTCTAGAGTGACTAAAGATTATATTACCTTAACAAAAACTTTCCAGAATGTTATTAATGGGGTTTAACCTGATAATTAATCGATTTAACTGTTGTATTTGTTGAGGAGGATGATCATAAAGATGCATGCAACCATGGCAATGTCACTAGTACAATAATATAACAGCACAACACTTTCACCTAACTTCAAGTCACGTGTCATTCTTTGAGATTAACGGTTAAAAAGACACTGGCCAGTACGGGGATCGAACCCGCGACATTCGCGTTATTAGCACGACGCTCTAACCAACTGAGCTAACCGGCCATATGTCCTATCGAATATACTCAGCTAATTTCATTGAGACATTTCATTTGATATTTTAGTCACCATCTATTAATTGTGTGAAGAAACAGTAGAGGAACGAGATAGCATCTTTCAGTTACGAAGTACTAAATTCTGTCAGCGACATTTGTTTTTGTAGTATCTGTATGACTCTAGGAAACAGAAATTAAAGATAGACTTGCTATTCCTTAATATTAAATGGATTTCATCCGGGGAACACACAGATAGAAAGGATTCAATTTTTAAATAATAGACAGCGTCCCTGGGTGGGCTTCTGCCAAAGTAATCGTATTCCCAGATGGTCTAGGGGTTAGGATTCCTGGCTTTCACCCAGGCGGCCCGGGTTCGATTCCCGGTCTGGGAAACTTTTCTTCAAACAAAGATCAGGTCAGTTTTAGTTTTGAAACGTCAGAAAGATAATGGTGAAGCTTTACACTTTGGGCTGTATTTCTCGAGTGACTAAAGAATATATTACCTTAACAAAAACTTTCCAGAATGTGATTAGTGGGGTTTAACCTGATAATTTATCGATTTAACTGTTGTAGTTATTAAGGAGGATGATCGTAAAGATGCATGCAAATATGGGAAAGTCACGAGTACAATAATATAACAGCACAACACTTTCACCTAACTTCAAGTCACGTGTCATTCTTTGAGAATAACGGTTAAAAGGACACTGGTCAGTACGGGGATCGAACCCGCGACATTCGCGTTATTAGCACGACGCTCTAACGGTAGTCCACCCAACTGAGCTAACCGCTAACCGCTGAGCTAATTTATTAGATAATACTTCTGCCAAAGTAATCGTATTCCCAGATGGTCTAGGGGTTAGTATTCCTGGCTTTCACCCAGGCGGCCCGGGTTCGATTCCCGGTCTGGGAAACTTTTCTTCAAGCAAAGATCAGGTCAGTTTTAGTTTTGAAACGTCAGAAAGATAATTGTGAAGCTTTACACTTTGGGCTGTATTTCTCGAGTGACTAAAGAATATATTACCTTAACAAAAACTTTCCAGTATGTGATTAGTGGGGCTTAACCTGATAATTTATCGATTTGACTGTTGTATTTGTTGAGGAGGATGATCATAAAGATGCATGCAACCATGGCAATGTCACTAGTACAATAATATAACAGCACAACACTTTCACCTAACTTCAAGTCACGTGTCATTCTTTGAGATTAACGGTTAAAAAGACACTGGCCAGTACGGGGATCGAACCCGCGACATTCGCGTTATTAGCACGACGCTCTATCCAACTGAGCTAACCGGCCATATGTCCTATCGAATATACTCAGCTAATTTCATTGAGACATTTCATTTGATATTTTAGTCACCATCTATTAATTGTGTGAAGAAACAGTAGAGGAACGAGATAGCATCTTTCAGTTACGAAGTACTAAATTCTGTCAGCGACATTTGTTTTTGTAGTATCTGTATGACTCTAGGAAACAGAAATTAAAAATAGACTTGCTATTCCTTAATATTAAATGGATTTCATCGGGGAACACATAGATAGAAAGGATTCAATTTTTAAATAATAGACAGCGTCCCTGGGTGGGCTTCTGCCAAAGTAATCGTATTCCCAGATGGTCTAGGGGTTAGGATTCCTGGCTTTCACCCAGGCGGCCCGGGTTCGATTCCCGGTCTGGGAAACTTTTCTTCAAGCAAAGATCAGGTCAGTTTTAGTTTTGAAACGTCAGAAAGACAATGGTGAAGCTTTACACTTTAGGCTGTATTTCTAGAGTGACTAAAGATTATATTACCTTAACAAAAACTTTCCAGAATGTTATTAATGGGGTTTAACCTGATAATTAATCGATTTAACTGTTGTATTTGTTGAGGAGGATGATCATAAAGATGCATGCAACCATGGCAATGTCACTAGTACAATAATATAACAGCACAACACTTTCACCTAACTTCAAGTCACGTGTCATTCTTTGAGATTAACGGTTAAAAAGACACTGGCCAGTACGGGGATCGAACCCGCGACATTCGCGTTATTAGCACGACGCTCTAACCAACTGAGCTAACCGGCCATATGTCCTATCGAATATACTCAGCTAATTTCATTGAGACATTTCATTTGATATTTTAGTCACCATCTATTAATTGTGTGAAGAAACAGTAGAGGAACGAGATAGCATCTTTCAGTTACGAAGTACTAAATTCTGTCAGCGACATTTGTTTTTGTAGTATCTGTATGACTCTAGGAAACAGAATATAAAGATAGACTTGCTATTCCTTAATATTAAATGGATTTCATCCGGGGAACACACAGATAGAAAGGATTCAATTTTTAAATAATAGACAGCGTCCCTGGGTGGGCTTCTGCCAAAGTAAACGTATTCCCAGATGGTCTAGGGGTTAGGATTCCTGGCTTTCACCCAGGCGGCCCGGGTTCGATTCCCGGTCTGGGAAACTTTTCTTCAAACAAAGATCAGGTCAGTTTTAGTTTTGAAATGTCAGAAAGATAATGGTGAAGCTTTACACTTTGGGCTGTATTACTCGAGTGACTAAAGAATATATTACCTTAACAAAAACTTTCCAGAATGTGATTAGTGGGGTTTAACCTGATAATTTATCGATTTAACTGTTGTAGTTATTAAGGAGGATGATCGTAAAGATGCATGCAAATATGGGAAAGTCACGAGTACAATAATATAACAGCACAACACTTTCACCTAACTTCAAGTCACGTGTCATTCTTTGAGAATAACGGTTAAAAGGACACTGGTCAGTACGGGGATCGAACCCGCGACATTCGCGTTATTAGCACGACGCTCTAACGGTAGTCCACCCAACTGAGCTAACCGCTAACCGCTGAGCTAATTTATTAGATAATACTTCTGCCAAAGTAATCGTATTCCCAGATGGTCTAGGGGTTAGTATTCCTGGCTTTCACCCAGGCGGCCCGGGTTCGATTCCCGGTCTGGGAAACTTTTCTTCAAGCAAAGATCAGGTCAGTTTTAGTTTTGAAACGTCAGAAAGATAATGGTGAAGCTTTACACTTTGGGCTGTATTTCTCGAGTGACTAAAGAATATATTACCTTAACAAAAACTTTCCAGTATGTGATTAGTGGGGCTTAACCTGATAATTTATCGATTTGACTGTTGTATTTGTTGAGGAGGATGATCATAAAGATGCATGCAACCATGGCAATGTCACTAGTACAATAATTTAACAGCACAACACTTTCACCTAACTTCAAGTCACGTGTCATTCTTTGAGATTAACGGTTAAAAAGACACCGGCCAGTACGGGGATCGAACCCGCGACATTCGTGTTATTAGCACGACGCTCTAACCAACTGAGCTAACCGGCCATATGTCCTATTGAATATAGTCAGCTAATTTCATTGAGACATTTCATTTGATATTTTAGTCACCATCTAATAATTGTGTGAAGAAACATTAGAGGAACGAGATAGCATCTTTCAGTTACGAAGTACTAAATTCTGTCAGCGACATTTGTTTTTGTAGTATCTGTATGACTCTAGGAAACAGAAATTAAAGATAGACTTGCTATTCCTTAATATTAAATGGATTTCATCCGGGGAACACACAGATAGAAAGAATTCAATTTTTAAATAATAGACAGCGTCCCTGGGTGGGCTTCTGCCAAAGTAATCGTATTCCCAGATGGTCTAGAGGTTAGGATTCCTGGCTTTCACCCAGGCGGCCCGGGTTCGATTCCCGGTCTGGGAAACTTTTCTTCAAGCAAAGATCAGGTCAGTTTTAGTTTTGAAACGTCAGAAAGACAATGGTGAAGCTTTACACTTTAGGCTGTATTTCTAGAGTGACTAAAGAATATATTACCTTAACAAAAACTTTCCAGAATGTTATTAATGGGGTTTAACCTGATAATTAATCGATTTAACTGTTGTATTTGTTGAGGAGGATGATCATAAAGATGCATGCAACCATGGCAATGTAACTAGTACAATAATATAACAGCACAACACTTTCACCTAACTTCAAGTCACGTGTCATTCTTTGAGATTAACGGTTAAAAAGACACTGGCCAGTACGGGGATCGAACCCGCGACGTTCGCGTTATTAGCACGACGCTCTAACCAACTGAGCTAACCGGCCATATGTCCTATCGAATATACTCAGCTAATTTCATTGAGACATTTCATTTGATATTTTAGTCACCATCTATTAATTGTGTGAAGAAACAGTAGAGGAACGAGATAGCATCTTTCAGTTACGAAGTACTAAATTCTGTCAGCGACATTTGTTTTTGTAGTATCTGTATGACTCTAGGAAACAGAAATTAAAGATAGACTTGCTATTCCTTAATATTAAATGGATTTCATCCAGGGAACACACAGATAGAAAGGATTCAATTTTTAAATAATAGACAGCGTCCCTGGGTGGGCTTCTGCCAAAGTAATCGTATTCCCAGATGGTCTAAGGGTTAGGATTCCTGGCTTTCACCCAGGCGGCCCGGGTTCGATTCCCGGTCTGGGAAACTTTTCTTCAAACAAAGATCAGGTCAGTTTTAGTTTTGAAACGTCAGAAAGATAATGGTGAAGCTTTACACTTTGGGCTGTATTTCTCGAGTGACTAAAGAATATATTACCTTAACAAAAACTTTCCAGAATGTGATTAGTGGGGTTTAACCTGATAATTTATCGATTTAACTGTTGTAGTTATTAAGGAGGATGATCGTAAAGATGCATGCAAATATGGGAAAGTCACGAGTACAATAATATAACAGCACAACACTTTCACCTAACTTCAAGTCACGTGTCATTCTTTGAGAATAACGGTTAAAAGGACACTGGTCAGTACGGGGATCGAACCCGCGACATTCGCGTTATTAGCACGACGCTCTAACGGTAGTCTACCCAACTGAGCTAACCGCTAACCGCTGAGCTAATTTATTAGATAATACTTCTGCCAAAATAATCGTATTCCCAGATGGTCTAGGGGTTAGTATTCCTGGCTTTCACCCAGGCGGCCCAGGTTCGATTCCCGCTCTGGGAAACTTTTCTTCAAGCAAAGATCAGGTCAGTTTTTGTTTTGAAACGTCAGAAAGATAACGGTGAAGCTTTACGGTTTGTTAATTTGTTTTTATAAAAGATTCGAAATGCCAATATTTTTTGGTAATCTGCATTAAATTACATTGGTTTTAAATGATTTTCTCAACACAACAAAACACATAATTTATACATTTAAGAAAGAATTACATGAGTGTACTACATTTAAGAAAGAATTACATGAAGTATTTAAAATACTGACCTCGAAGACAGCATGGATATTAGTTCAGTAGAGAGATGGACTAGGCGTTACGATTTCAGGCTCTCACCCATGCGGCCCGTGTTCTATTCCCGGTCAGGGAAACTCTTTATACCAAATATTATAAATTTTTGATTTCTTTCAGAAGGATCATTAGTGAGGTTTAATATGTCAAATCATTGATTGTTACAGTTGTAAAAGCGACAGTGAATGCGTAGGTTGTTCGTGAAGAACCATGTGGCCATTACAGTGTCAGCTTTATATTAAATTAATTTTGGATAGCAATAGTTTTTCAGTGATATTTCCAACATAAAACAAAGACATCAACTGTATACAGAAGACAGAAGTACATGAAGTATTGTAAATACTGACGAAGAAAACTACGCGGATATTACTTCAGTAGCGCTACATTGAGGTAACACCAATTTATTAGATAATACTTCTGCCAAAGTAATCGTATTCCCAGATGGTCTAGGGGTTAGGATTCCTGGCTTTCACCCAGGCGGCCCTGGTTCGATTCCCGGTCTGGGAAACTCTTCTTCAAACAAAGATCAGGTCAGTTTTAGTTTTGAAACGTCAGAAAGATAATGGTGAAGCTTTACACTTTAGGCTGTATTTCTAAAGTGACTAAAGAATATATTACCTTAAAAAAAACTTTCCAGAATGTGATTAATGGGGTTTAACCTGATAATTGGTCGATTTAACTGTTGTAGTTGTTAAGGAGGATGATCATAAAGATGCATGCAACCATGGCAATGTCACGAGTACAATAATATAACAGCACAACACTTTCACCAAACTTCAAGTCACGTGTCATTGTTTGAGATTAACGGTTAAAAAGACACTGGCCAGTACGGGGATCGAACCCGCGACATTCGCGTTATTAGCACGACGCTCTAACCAACTGAGCTAACCGGCCATATGTCCTATTGAATATACTCAGCCAATTTCATTGCGACATTTCATTTGATATTTTAGTCACCATCTATTAATTGTGTGAAGAAACTGAAGGGGAACGAGATAGCATCTTTCAGTTACAAAGTACTAAATTCTGTCAGCGACATTTGTTTTTGTAGTATCTGTTTGTTTCTAGGAAACAGAAGTTAAAGATAGACTTGCTATTCCTTAATATTAAATGGATTTCATCCGAGGGAACACACAGATAGAAAGGATTAATTTTTTAAATAATAGACAGCGTCCCTGGGTGGGCTTGAACCACCAACCTTTCGGTACCCATCAGTATAAGAGGTAACAGCCGAACGCGCTGACCGATTGCGCGACAGAGACCGACACGGACTATGGTTTGTTAATTTGTATTTATAAAAGGTTCGAAATGTCCAATATTTTCTGGTAATCTGCATTAAATTACATTGGTTTTAAATGATTTTCTCAACACAACAAAACACATAATTTATACATTTAAGAAAGAATTACATGAAGTATTTAAAATACTGATCTCGAAGACATCATGGATATTATTTCAGTGGAGAGAGTAGGTCATTTCTGCCGATATCCCAGATGGACTAGGCGTTAGGATTTCAGGCTCTCACCCATGCGGCCCGGGTTCTATTCTCGGTCTGGGAAACTCATTATACCAAATATTTTAAATTTTTGATTTCTTTTAGAAGGATCGTTAGTGAGGTTTTATATGTCAAATCATTGATTGTTACAGTTGTAAAAGCGACAGTGACTGAGTAGGTTGTTCGTGAAGAACCATGTGGCCATTACAGTGTCTGCTTTATAATAAATTAATTTTGGATAGGAATAGTTTTTCAGTGATATTTCCAACATAAAACAAAGACATCAGCTGTATACAGAAGAGAGAAATACATGAAGTATTTCAAATACTGACGAAGAAAACTACGCGGATATTACTTCAGTAGCGCTACATTGAGGTAACACCAATTTATTAGATAATACTTCTGCCAAAGTAATCGTATTCCCAGATGGTCTAGGGGTTAGGATTCCTGGCTTTCACCAGGCGGCCCGGGTTCGATTCCCGGTCTGGGAAACTTTTCTTCAACAAAGATCAGGTCAGTTTTAGTTTTGAAACGTCAGAAAGATAATGGTGAAGCTTTACACTTTGGGCTGTATTTCTCGAGTGACTAAAGAATATATTACCTTAACAAAAACTTTCCAGAATGTGATTAGTGGGGTTTAACCTGATAATTAATCGATTTAACTGTTGTAGTTATTAAGGAGGATGATAGTAAAGATGCATGCAAATATGGGAAAGTCACGAGTACAATAATATAACAGCACAACACTTTCACCTAACTTCAAGTCACGTGTCATTCTTTGAGATTAACGGGTAAAAAGACACTGGTCAGTACGGGGATCGAACCCGCGACATTCGCGTTATTAGCACGACGCTCTAACGGTAGTCTACCCAACTGAGCTAACCGCTAACCGCTGAGCTAATTTATTAGATAATACTTCTGCAAAAGTAATCGTATTCCCAGATGGTCTAGGGGTCAGGATTCCTGGCTTTCACCCAGGCGGCCCGGGTTAGATTCCCGGTCTGGGAAACTTTTCTTCAAGCAAAGATCAGGTCAGTTTTAGTTTTGAAACGTCAGAAAGATAATGGTGAAGCTTTACACTTTAGGCTGTATTTCTAGAGTGACTAAAGATTATATTACCTTAACAAAAACTTTCCAGAATGTTATTAATGGGGTTTAACCTGATAATTTATCGATTTAACTGTTGTATTTGTTAAGGAGGATGATCATAAAGATGCATGCAACCATGGCAATGTCACGAGTACAATAATATAACAGCACAACACTTTCACCTAACTTCAAGTCACGTGTCATTGTTTGAGATTAACGGGTAAAAAGGCACTGGCCAGTACGGGGATCGAACCCGCGACATTCGCGTTATTAGCACGACGCTCTAACCAACTGAGCTAACCGGCCATATGTCCTATTGAATATACTCAGCCAATTTCATTGAGACATTTCATTTGATATTTTAGTCACCATCTATTAATTGTGTGAAGAAACTGAAGGGGAACGAGATAGCATCTTTCAGTTACGAAGTACTAAATTCTGTCAGCGACATTTGTTTTTGTAGTATCTGTTTGTTTCTAGGAAACAGAAATTAAAGATAGACTTGCTATTCCTTAATATTAAATGGATTTCATCCGAGGGAACACACAGATAGAAAGGATTCATTTTTTAAATAATAGACAGCGTCCCTGGGTGGGCTTGAACCACCAACCTTTCGGTACCCATCAGTATAAGAGGTAACAGACGAACGCGCTGACCGATTGCGCCACAGAGACCGACACGGACTATGGTTTGTTAATTTGTATTTATAAATGGTTCGAAATGTCCAATATTTTTTGGTAATCTGCATTAAATTACATTGGTTTTAAATGATTTTCTCAACACAACAAAACACATAATTTATACATTTAAGAAAGAATTACATGAAGTATTTAAAATACTGACCTCGAAGACAGCATCGATATTAGTTCAGTGGAGAGAGTAGGTCCTTTCTGCCGATATCCCAGATGGACTAGGCGTTAGGATTTCAGGCTCTCACCCATGCGGCCCGGGTTCTATTCCCGGTCTGGGAAACTCTTTATACCAAATATTTTAAATTTTTGATTTCTTTCAGAAGGATCATTAGTGAGGTTTTATATGTCAAATCATTGATTGTTACAGTTGTAAAAGCAACAGTGACTGGGTAGGTTGTTCGTGAAGAACCATGTGGACATTACAGTGTCAGCTTTATAATAAATTAATTTTGGATAGGAATAGTTTTTCAGTGATATTTCCAACATAAAAAAAGACATCAGCTGTATACAGAAGACAGAAGTACATGAAGTATTTCAAATACTGACGAAGAAAACTACGCGGATATTACTTCAGTAGCGCTACATTGAGGTAACACCAATTTATTAGATAATACTTCTGCCAAAGTAATCGGATTCCCAGATGGTCTAGGCGTTAGGATTCCTGGCTTTCACCCAGGCGGCCCGGGTTCGATTCCCGGTCTGGGAAACTTTTCTTCAAACAAAGATCAGGTCAGTTTTAGTTTTGAAACGTCAGAAAGATAATGGTGAAGCTTTACACTTTGGGCTGTATTTCTCGAGTAAATAAAGAATATATTACCTTAACAAAAACTTTCCAGAATGTGATTAGTGGGGTTTAACCTGATAATTTATCGATTTAACTGTTGTAGTTATTAAGGAGGATGATCGTAAAGATGCATGCAAATATGGGAAAGTCACGAGTACAATAATATAACAGCACAACACTTTCACCTAACTTCAAGTCACGTGTCATTCTTTGAGAATAACGGTTAAAAGGACACTGGTCAGTACGGGGATCGAACCCGCGACATTCGCGTTATTAGCACGACGCTCTAACGGTAGTCCACCCAACTGAGCTAACCGCTAACCGCTGAGCTAATTTATTAGATAATACTTCTGCCAAAGTAATCGTATTCCCAGATGGTCTAGGGGTTAGTATTCCTGGCTTTCACCCAGGCGGCCCGGGTTCGATTCCCGGTCTGGGAAACTTTTCTTCAAGCAAAGATCAGGTCAGTTTTAGTTTTGAAACGTCAGAAAGATAATGGTGAAGCTTTACACTTTGGGCTGTATTTCTCGAGTGACTAAAGAATATATTACCTTAACAAAAACTTTCCAGTATGTGATTAGTGGGGCTTAACCTGATAATTTATCGATTTGACTGTTGTATTTGTTGAGGAGGATGATCATAAAGATGCATGCAACCATGGCAATGTCACTAGTACAATAATATAACAGCACAACACTTTCACCTAACTTCAAGTCACGTGTCATTCTTTCAGATTAACGGTTAAAAAGACACCGGCCAGTACGGGGATCGAACCCGCGACATTCGTGTTATTAGCACGACGCTCTAACCAACTGAGCTAACCGGCCATATGTCCTATTGAATATAGTCAGCTAATTTCATTGAGACATTTCATTTGATATTTTAGTCACCATCTAATAATTGTGTGAAGAAACATTAGAGGAACGAGATAGCATCTTTCAGTTACGAAGTACTAAATTCTGTCAGCGACATTTGTTTTTGTAGTATCTGTATGACTCTAGGAAACAGAAATTAAAGATAGACTTGCTATTCCTTAATATTAAATGGATTACATCCGGGGAACACACAGATAGAAAGAATTCAATTTTTAAATAATAGACAGCGTCCCTGGGTGGGCTTCTGCCAAAGTAATCGTATTCCCAGATGGTCTAGGGGTTAGGATTCCTGGCTTTCACCCAGGCGGCCCGGGTTCGATTCCCGGTCTGGGAAACTTTTCTTCAAGCAAAGATCAGGTCAGTTTTAGTTTTGAAACGTCAGAAAGACAATGGTGAAGCTTTACACTTTAGGCTGTATTTCTAGAGTGACTAAAGATTATATTACCTTAACAAAAACTTTCCAGAATGTTATTAATGGGGTTTAACCTGATAATTAATCGATTTAACTGTTGTATTTGTTGAGGAGGATGATCATAAAGATGCATGCAACCATGGCAATGTAACTAGTACAATAATATAACAGCACAACACTTTCACCTAACTTCAAGTCACGTGTCATTCTTTGAGATTAACGGTTAAAAAGACACTGGCCAGTACGGGGATCGAACCCGCGACATTCGCGTTATTAGCACGACGCTCTAACCAACTGAGCTAACCGGCCATATGTCCTATCGAATATACTCAGCTAATTTCATTGAGACATTTCATTTGATATTTTAGTCACCATCTATTAATTGTGTGAAGAAACAGTAGAGGAACGAGATAGCATCTTTCAGTTACGAAGTACTAAATTCTGTCAGCGACATTTGTTTTTGTAGTATCTGTATGACTCTAGGAAACAGAAATTAAAGATAGACTTGCTATTCCTTAATATTAAATGGATTTCATCCGGGGAACACACAGATAGAAAGGATTCAATTTTTAAATAATAGACAGCGTCCCTGGGTGGGCTTCTGCCAAAGTAATCGTATTCCCAGATGGTCTAAGGGTTAGGATTCCTGGCTTTCACCCAGGCGGCCCGGGTTCGATTCCCGGTCTGGGAAACTTTTCTTCAAACAAAGATCAGGTCAGTTTTAGTTTTGAAACGTCAGAAAGATAATGGTGAAGCTTTACACTTTGGGCTGTATTTCTCGAGTGACTAAAGAATATATTACCTTAACAAAAACTTTCCAGAATGTGATTAGTGGGGTTTAACCTGATAATTTATCGATTTAACTGTTGTAGTTATTAAGGAGGATGATCGTAAAGATGCATGCAAATATGGGAAAGTCACGAGTACAATAATATAACAGCACAACACTTTCACCTAACTTCAAGTCACGTGTCATTCTTTGAGAATAACGGTTAAAAGGACACTGGTCAGTACGGGGATCGAACCCGCGACATTCGCGTTATTAGCACGACGCTCTAACGGTAGTCTACCCAACTGAGCTAACCGCTAACCGCTGAGCTAATTTATTAGATAATACTTTTGCCAAAATAATCGTATTCCCAGATGGTCTAGGGGTTAGTATTACTGGCTTTCACCCAGGCGGCCCGGGTTCGATTCCCGCTCTGGGAAACTTTTCTTCAAGCAAAGATCAGGTCAGTTTTTGTTTTGAAACGTCAGAAAGATAACGGTGAAGCTTTACGGTTTGTTAATTTGTTTTTATAAAAGATTCGAAATGCCAATATTTTTTGGTAATCTGCATTAAATTACATTGGTTTTAAATGATTTTCTCAACACAACAAAACACATAATTTATACATTTAAGAAAGAATTACATGAGTGTACTACATTTAAGAAAGAATTACATGAAGTATTTAAAATACTGACCTCGAAGACAGCATGGATATTAGTTCAGTAGAGAGATGGACTAGGCGTTACGATTTCAGGCTCTCACCCATGCGGCCCGTGTTCTATTCCCGGTCAGGGAAACTCTTTATACCAAATATTATAAATTTTTGATTTCTTTCAGAAGGATCATTAGTGAGGTTTAATATGTCAAATCATTGATTGTTACAGTTGTAAAAGCGACAGTGAATGCGTAGGTTGTTCGTGAAGAACCATGTGGCCATTACAGTGTCAGCTTTATATTAAATTAATTTTGGATAGCAATAGTTTTTCAGTGATATTTCCAACATAAAACAATGACATCAACTGTATACAGAAGACAGAAGTACATGAAGTATTGTAAATACTGACGAAGAAAACTACGCGGATATTACTTCAGTAGCGCTACATTGAGGTAACACCAATTTATTAGATAATACTTCTGCCAAAGTAATCGTATTCCCAGATGGTCTAGGGGTTAGGATTCCTGGCTTTCACCCAGGCGGCCCTGGTTCGATTCCCGGTCTGGGAAACTCTTCTTCAAACAAAGATCAGGTCAGTTTTAGTTTTGAAACGTCAGAAAGATAATGGTGAAGCTTTACACTTTAGGCTGTATTTCTAAAGTGACTAAAGAATATATTACCTTAAAAAAAACTTTCCAGAATGTGATTAATGGGGTTTAACCTGATAATTGGTCGATTTAACTGTTGTAGTTGTTAAGGAGGATGATCATAAAGATGCATGCAACCATGGCAATGTCACGAGTACAATAATATAACAGCACAACACTTTCACCAAACTTCAAGTCACGTGTCATTGTTTGAGATTAACGGTTAAAAAGACACTGGCCAGTACGGGGATCGAACCCGCGACATTCGCGTTATTAGCACGACGCTCTAACCAACTGAGCTAACCGGCCATATGTCCTATTGAATATACTCAGCCAATTTCATTGCGACATTTCATTTGATATTTTAGTCACCATCTATTAATTGTGTGAAGAAACTGAAGGGGAACGAGATAGCATCTTTCAGTTACAAAGTACTAAATTCTGTCAGCGACATTTGTTTTTGTAGTATCTGTTTGTTTCTAGGAAACAGAAGTTAAAGATAGACTTGCTATTCCTTAATATTAAATGGATTTCATCCGAGGGAACACACAGATAGAAAGGATTAATTTTTTAAATAATAGACAGCGTCCCTGGGTGGGCTTGAACCACCAACCTTTCGGTACCCATCAGTATAAGAGGTAACAGCCGAACGCGCTGACCGATTGCGCGACAGAGACCGACACGGACTATGGTTTGTTAATTTGTATTTATAAAAGGTTCGAAATGTCCAATATTTTCTGGTAATCTGCATTAAATTACATTGGTTTTAAATGATTTTCTCAACACAACAAAACACATAATTTATACATTTAAGAAAGAATTACATGAAGTATTTAAAATACTGATCTCGAAGACATCATGGATATTATTTCAGTGGAGAGAGTAGGTCATTTCTGCCGATATCCCAGATGGACTAGGCGTTAGGATTTCAGGCTCTCACCCATGCGGCCCGGGTTCTATTCTCGGTCTGGGAAACTCATTATACCAAATATTTTAAATTTTTGATTTCTTTTAGAAGGATCGTTAGTGAGGTTTTATATGTCAAATCATTGATTGTTACAGTTGTAAAAGCGACAGTGACTGAGTAGGTTGTTCGTGAAGAACCATGTGGCCATTACAGTGTCTGCTTTATAATAAATTAATTTTGGATAGGAATAGTTTTTCAGTGATATTTCCAACATAAAACAAAGACATCAGCTGTATACAGAAGAGAGAAATACATGAAGTATTTCAAATACTGACGAAGAAAACTACGCGGATATTACTTCAGTAGCGCTACATTGAGGTAACACCAATTTATTAGATAATACTTCTGCCAAAGTAATCGTATTCCCAGATGGTCTAGGGGTTAGGATTCCTGGCTTTCACCAGGCGGCCCGGGTTCGATTCCCGGTCTGGGAAACTTTTCTTCAACAAAGATCAGGTCAGTTTTAGTTTTGAAACGTCAGAAAGATAATGGTGAAGCTTTACACTTTGGGCTGTATTTCTCGAGTGACTAAAGAATATATTACCTTAACAAAAACTTTCCAGAATGTGATTAGTGGGGTTTAACCTGATAAATAATCGATTTAACTGTTGTAGTTATTAAGGAGGATGATAGTAAAGATGCATGCAAATATGGGAAAGTCACGAGTACAATAATATAACAGCACAACACTTTCACCAAACTTCAAGTCACGTGTCATTCTTTGAGATTAACGGTTAAAAAGACACTGGTCAGTACGGGGATCGAACCCGCGACATTCGCGTTATTAGCACGACGCTCTAACGGTAGTCTACCCAACTGAGCTAATCGCTAACCGCTGAGCTAATTTATTAGATAATACTTCTGCAAAAGTAATCGTATTCCCAGATGGTCTAGGGGTCAGGATTCCTGGCTTTCACCCAGGCGGCCCGGGTTAGATTCCCGGTCTGGGAAACTTTTCTTCAAGCAAAGATCAGGTCAGTTTTAGTTTTGAAACGTCAGAAAGATAATGGTGAAGCTTTACACTTTAGGCTGTATTTCTAGAGTGACTAAAGATTATATTACCTTAACAAAAACTTTCCAGAATGTTATTAATGGGGTTTAACCTGATAATTTATCGATTTAACTGTTGTATTTGTTAAGGAGGATGATCATAAAGATGCATGCAACCATGGCAATGTCACGAGTACAATAATATAACAGCACAACACTTTCACCTAACTTCAAGTCACGTGTCATTGTTTGAGATTAACGGGTAAAAAGGCACTGGCCAGTACGGGGATCGAACCCGCGACATTCGCGTTATTAGCACGACGCTCTAACCAACTGAGCTAACCGGCCATATGTCCTATTGAATATACTCAGCCAATTTCATTGAGACATTTCATTTGATATTTTAGTCACCATCTATTAATTGTGTGAAGAAACTGAAGGGGAACGAGATAGCATCTTTCAGTTACGAAGTACTAAATTCTGTCGGCGACATTTGTTTTTGTAGTATCTGTTTGTTTCTAGGAAACAGAAATTAAAGATAGACTTGCTATTCCTTAATATTAAATGGATTTCATCCGAGGGAACACACAGATAGAAAGGATTCATTTTTTAAATAATAGACAGCGTCCCTGGGTGGGCTTGAACCACCAACCTTTCGGTACCCATCAGTATAAGAGGTAACAGACGAACGCGCTGACCGATTGCGCCACAGAGACCGACACGGACTATGGTTTGTTAATTTGTATTTATAAAAGGTTCGAAATGTCCAATATTTTTTGGTAATCTGCATTAAATTACATTGGTTTTAAATGATTTTCTCAACACAACAAAACACATAATTTATACATTTAAGAAAGAATTACATGAAGTATTTAAAATACTGACCTCGAAGACAGCATCGATATTAGTTCAGTGGAGAGAGTAGGTCCTTTCTGCCGATATCCCAGATGGACTAGGCGTTAGGATTTCAGGCTCTCACCCATGCGGCCCGGGTTCTATTCCCGGTCTGGGAAACTCTTTATACCAAATATTTTAAATTTTTGATTTCTTTCAGAAGGATCATTAGTGAGGTTTTATATGTCAAATCATTGATTGTTACAGTTGTAAAAGCAACAGTGACTGGGTAGGTTGTTCGTGAAGAACCATGTGGACATTACAGTGTCAGCTTTATAATAAATTAATTTTGGATAGGAATAGTTTTTCAGTGATATTTCCAACATAAAAAAAGACATCAGCTGTATACAGAAGACAGAAGTACATGAAGTATTTAAAATACTGACGAAGAAAACTACGCGGATATTACTTCAGTAGCGCTACATTGAGGTAACACCAATTTATTAGATAATACTTCTGCCAAAGTAATCGGATTCCCAGATGGTCTAGGCGTTAGGATTCCTGGCTTTCACCCAGGCGGCCCGGGTTCGATTCCCGGTCTGGGAAACTTTTCTTCAAACAAAGATCAGGTCAGTTTTAGTTTTGAAACGTCAGAAAGATAATGGTGAAGCTTTACACTTTGGGCTGTATTTCTCGAGTAAATAAAGAATATATTACCTTAACAAAAACTTTCCAGAATGTGATTAGTGGGGTTTAACCTGATAATTTATCGATTTAACTGTTGTAGTTATTAAGGAGGATGATAGTAAAGATGCATGCAAATATGGGAAAGTCACGAGTACAATAATATAACAGCACAACACTTTCACCTAACTTCAAGACACGTGTCATTCTTTGAGATTAACGGTTAAAAGGACACTGGTCAGTACGGGGATCGAACCCGCGACGTTCGCGTTATTAGCACGACGCTCTAACGGTAGTCTACCCAACTGAGCTAACCGCTAACCGCTGAGCTAATTTATTAGATAATACTTCTGCCAAAGTAATCGTATTCCCAGATGGTCTAGGGGTTAGGATTCCTGGCTTTCACCCAGGCGGCCCGGGTTCGATTCCCGGTCTGGGAAACTTTTCTTCAAGCAAAGATCAGGTCAGTTTTAGTTTTGAAACGTCAGAAAGATAATGGTGAAGCTTTACACTTTAGGCTGTATTTCTAGAGTGACTAAAGATTATATTACCTTAACAAAAACTTTCCAGAATGTTATTAATGGGGTTTAACCTGATAATTTATCGATTTAACTGTTGTATTTGTTAAGGAGGATGATCATAAAGATGCATGCAACCATGGCAATGTCACGAGTACAATAATATAACAGCACAACACTTTCACCTAACTTCAAGTCACGTGTCATTCTTTGAGATTAACGGTTAAAAAGACACTGGCCAGTACGGGGATGGACCCGCGACATTCGCGTTATTAGCACGACGCTCTAACCAACTGAGCTAACCGGCCATATGTCCTATTGAATATAGTCAGCTAATTTCATTGAGACATTTCATTTGATATTTTAGTCACCATCTAATAATTGTGTGAAGAAACAGTAGAGGAACGAGATAGCATCTTTCAGTTACGAAGTACTAAATTCTGTCAGCGACATTTGTTTTTGTAGTATCTGTATGACTCTAGGAAACAGAAATTAAAGATAGACTTGCTATTCCTTAATATTAAATGGATTTCATCCGGGGAACACACAGATAGAAAGGATTCAATTTTTAAATAATAGACAGCGTCCCTGGGTGGGCTTCTGCCAAAGTAATCGTATTCCCAGATGGTCTAGGGGTTAGGATTCCTGGCTTTCACCCAGGCGGCCCGGGTTCGATTCCCGGTCTGGGAAACTTTTCTTCAAGCAAAGATCAGGTCAGTTTTAGTTTTGAAACGTCAGAAAGACAATGGTGAAGCTTTACACTTTAGGCTGTATTTCTAGAGTGACTAAAGATTATATTACCTTAACAAAAACTTTCCAGAATGTTATTAATGGGGTTTAACCTGATAATTAATCGATTTAACTATTGTATTTGTTGAGGAGGATGATCATAAAGATGCATGCAACCATGGCAATGTAACTAGTATAATAATATAACAGCACAACACTTTCACCTAACTTCAAGTCACGTGTCATTCTTTGAGATTAACGGTTAAAAAGACACTGGCCAGTACGGGGATCGAACCCGCGACATTCGCGTTATTAGCACGACGCTCTAACCAACTGAGCTAACCGGCCATATGTCCTATCGAATATACTCAGCTAATTTCATTGAGACATTTCATTTGATATTTTAGTCACCATCTATTAATTGTGTGAAGAAACAGTAGAGGAACGAGATAGCATCTTTCAGTTACGAAGTACTAAATTCTTCCAGCGACATTTGTTTTTGTAGTATCTGTATGACTCTAGGAAACAGAAATTAAAGATAGACTTGCTATTCCTTAATATTAAATGGATTTCATCCGGGGAACACACAGATAGAAAGGATTCAATTTTTAAATAATAGACAGCGTCCCTGGGTGGGCTTCTGCCAAAGTAATCGTATTCCCAGATGGTCTAAGGGCTAGGATTCCTGGCTTTCACCCAGGCGGCCCGGGTTCGATTCCCGGTCTGGGAAACTTTTCTTCAAACAAAGATCAGGTCAGTTTTAGTTTTGAAACGTCAGAAAGATAATGGTGAAGCTTTACACTTTGGGCTGTATTTCTCGAGTGACTAAAGAATATATTACCTTAACAAAAACTTTCCAGAATGTGATTAGTGGGGTTTAACCTGATAATTTATCGATTTAACTGTTGTAGTTATTAAGGAGGATGATCGTAAAGATGCATGCAAATATGGGAAAGTCACGAGTACAATAATATAACAGCACAACACTTTCACCTAACTTCAAGTCACGTGTCATTCTTTGAGAATAACGGTTAAAAGGACACTGGTCAGTACGGGGATCGAACCCGCGACATTCGCGTTATTAGCACGACGCTCTAACGGTAGTCTACCCAACTGAGCTAACCGCTAACCGCTGAGCTAATTTATTAGATAATACTTCTGCCAAAATAATCGTATTCCCAGATGGTCTAGGGGTTAGTATTCCTGGCTTTCACCCAGGCGGCCCGAGTTCGATTCCCGGTCTGGGAAACTTTTCTTCAAGCAAAGATCAGGTCAGTTTTAGTTTTGAAACGTCAGAAAGATAATGGTGAAGCTTTACACTTTGGGCTGTATTTCTCGAGTGACTAAAGAATATATTACCTTAACAAAAACTTTCCAGTATGTGATTAGTGGGGTTTAACCTGATAATTTATCGATTTAACTGTTGTATTTGTTGAGGAGGATGATCATAAAGATGCATGCAACCATGGCAATGTCACTAGTACAATAATATAACAGCACAACACTTTCATCTAACTTCAAGTCACGTGTCATTCTTTGAGATTAACGGTTAAAAAGACACTGGCCAGTACGGGGATCGAACCCGCGACATTCGCGTTATTAGCACGACGCTCTAACCAACTGAGCTAACCGGTCATATGTCCTATTGAATATACTCAGCTAATTTCATTGAGACATTTCATTTGATATTTTAGTCACCATCTAATAATTGTGTGACGAAACAGTAGAGGAACGAGATAGCATCTTTCAGTTACGAAGTACTAAATTCTGTCAGCGACATTTGTTTTTGTAGTATCTGTTTGACTCTAGGAAACAGAAATTAAATATAGACTTGCTATTCCTTAATATTAAATGGATTTCATCCGGGGGAACACACAGATAGAGAGGATTCAATTTTTAAATAATAGACAGCGTCCCTGGGTGGGCTTGAACCACCAACCTTTCGGTACCCATCAGTATAAGAGGTAACAGCCGAACGCGCTGACCGATTGTGCCACAGAGACCGACACGCACGATGGTTTGTTAATTTGTTTTTATAAAAGATTCGAAATTTCTAATATTTTTTGGTAATCTGCATTAAATTACATTGGTTTTAAATGATTTTCTCAACACAACAAAACACATAATTTATACATTTAAGAAAGAATTACATGAAGTATTTAAAATACTGACCTCGAAGACATCATTATATTATTTCAGTGGAGAGAGTAGGTCATTTCTGCCGATATCCCAGATGGACTAGGCGTTAGGATTTCAGGCTCTCACCCATGCGGCCCGGGTTCTATTCTCGGTCTGGGGAACTCATTATACCAAATATTTTAAATTTTTGATTTCTTTCAGAAGGATCGTTAGTGAGGTTTTATATGTCAAATCATTGATTGTTACAGTTGTAAAAGCGACAGTGACTGAGTAGGTTGTTCGTGAAGAACCATGTGGCCATTACAGTGTCAGCTTTATAATAAATTAATTTTGGATAGGAATAGTTTTTCAGTGATATTTCCAACATAAAACAAAGACATCAGCTGTATAAAGAAGACAGAAATACATGAAGTATTTCAAATACCGACGAAGAAAACTACGCGGATATTACTTCAGTAGCGCTACATTGAGGTAACACCAATTTATTAGATAATACTTCTGCCAAAGTAATCGTATTCCCAGATGGTCTAGGGGTTAGGATTCCTGGCTTTCACCCAGGCGGCCCGGGTTCGATTCCCGGTCTGGGAAACTTTTCTTCAAACAAAGATCAGGTCAGTTTTAGTTTTGAAACGTCAGAAAGATAATGGTGAAGCTTTACACTTTGGGCTGAATTTCTCGAGTGACTAAAGAATATATTACCTTAACAAAAACTTTCCAGAATGTGATTAGTGGGGTTTAACCTGATAATTTATCGATTTAACTGTTGTATTTGTTGAGGAGGATGATCATAAAGATGCAACACTTTCACCTAACTTCAAGTCACGTGTCATTCTTTGAGATTAACGGTTAAAAAGACACTGGCCAGTACGGGGATCGAACCCGCGACATTAGCGTTATTAGCAAGACGCTCTAACCAACTGAGCTAACCTATGCCCTATGGAATATACTCAGCTAATTTCATTGAGACATTTCATTTGATATTTTAGTCACCATCTATTAATTGTGTGAAGAAACAGTAGAGGAACGAGACAGCATCTTTCAGTTACGAAGTACTAAATTCTGTCAGCGACATTTGTTTTTGTAGTATCTGTTTGACTCTAGAAAACAGAAATTAAAGATAGACTTGCTATTCCTTAATATTAAATGGATTTCATCCGAGGGAACACACAGATAGAAAGGATTAATTTTTTAAATAATAGACAGCGTCTCTGGGTGGGCTTGAACCACCAACCTTTCGGTACCCATCAGTATAAGAGGTAACAGCCCAACGCGCTGACCGATTGTGCCACAGAGAGCGACACGGACTATGGTTTGTTAATTTGTTTTTATAAAAGATTCGAAATTTCCAATATTTTTTGGTAATCTGCATTAAATTACATTGGTTTTAAATGATTTTCTCAACACAACAAAACACATAATTTATACATTTAAGAAAGAATTAAATGAAGGATTCAAAATACTGACCTCGAATACAGCATGGATATTAGTTCAGTGGAGAGAGTAGGTCATTTCTGCCGATATCCCAGATGGACTAGGCGTTAGGATTTCAGGCTCTCACCCATGCGGCCCGGGTTCTATTCCCGGTCTGGGAAACTCTTTATACCAAATATTTTAAATTTTTGATTTCTTTCAGAAGGATAGTTAGTGAGGTTTTATATGTCAAATCATTGATTGTTACAGTTGTAAAAGCGACAGTGACTGGGTAGGTCATTCGTGAAGAACCATGTGGCCATTACAGTGTCAGCTTTATAATAAATTAATTTTGAATAGCAATAGTTTTTCAGTGATATTTCCAACATAAAACAAAGACATCAACTGTATACAGAAGACAGAATTACATGAAGTATTTCAAATACTGACAAAGAAAACTACGCGGATATTACTTCAGTAGCGCTACATTGAGGTAACACCAATTTATTAGATAATACTTCTGCCAAAGTAATCGTATTCCCAGATGGTCTAGGGGTTACGATTCCTGCCTTTTACCCAGACGGCCCGGGTTCGATTCCCGATCTGGGAAAATTTTCTTCAAGCAAAGATCAGGTCAGTTTTAGTTTTGAAACGTCAGAAAGATAATGGTGAAGCTTTACACTTTAGGCTGTATTTCTAGAGTGACTAAAGAATATATTACCTTAACAAAAACTTTCCAGAATGTTATTAATGGGGTTTAACCTGATAATTTATTGATTTAACTGTTGTAGTTGTTAAGGAGGATGATCATAAAGATGCATTCAACCATGGCAATGTCACGAGTACAATAATATAACAGAACAACACTTTCACCTAACTTCAAGTCACGTGTCATTCTTTGAGATTAACGGTTAAAAAGACACTGGCCAGTACGGTTCTAATCCCGGTCTGGGAAACTCTTTAATACCAAATGTTATGATTTTTTGATTTCTTTCAGAAGGATAGTTAGTGAGGTTTTATATGTCAAATCATTGATTGTTACAGTTGTAAAAGCGACAGTGACTGGGTAGGTCATTCGTGAAGAACCATGTGGCCATTACAGTGTCAGCTTTATAATAAATTAATTTTGAATAGCAATAGTTTTTCAGTGATATTTCCAACATAAAACAAAGACATCAACTGTATACAGAAGACAGAATTACATGAAGTATTTCAAATACTGACAAAGAAAACTACGCGGATATTACTTCAGTAGCGCTACATTGAGGTAACACCAATTTATTAGATAATACTTCTGCCAAAGTAATCGTATTCCCAGATGGTCTAGGGGTTAGGATTCCTGCCTTTTACCCAGACGGCCCGGGTTCGATTCCCGATCTGGGAAAATTTTCTTCAAGCAAAGATCAGGTCAGTTTTAGTTTTGAAACGTCAGAAAGATAATGGTGAAGCTTTACACTTTAGGCTGTATTTCTAGAGTGACTAAAGAATATATTACCTTAACAAAAACTTTCCAGAATGTTATTAATGGGGTTTAACCTGATAATTTATTGATTTAACTGTTGTAGTTGTTAAGGAGGATGATCATAAAGATGCATTCAACCATGGCAATGTCACGAGTACAATAATATAACAGAACAACACTTTCACCTAACTTCAAGTCACGTGTCATTCTTTGAGATTAACGGTTAAAAAGACACTGGCCAGTACGGTTCTAATCCCGGTCTGGGAAACTCTTTAATACCAAATGTTATGAATTTTTGATTTCTTTCAGAAGGATCATTTTTGAGGTTTTATATGTCAAATCATTGATTGTTACAGTTGTAAAAGCGACAGTGACTGGGTAGGTTGTTCGTGAAGAACCATGTGGCCATTACAGTGTCAGCTTTATAATAAATTAATTTTGAATAGCAATAGTTTTTCAGTGATATTTCCAACATAAAACAAAGACATCAACTGTATACAGAAGACAGAAGTACATGAAGTATTTCAAATACTGACGAAGAAAACTACGCGGATATTACTTCAGTAGCGCTACATTGAGGTAACACCAATTTATTAGATAATACTTCTGCCAAAGTAATCGTATTCCCAGATGGTCTAGGGGTTAGGATTCCTGGCTTTCACCCAGTCAGCCCGGGTTCGATTCCCGGTCTGGGAAACTTTTCTTCAAGCAGAGATCAGGTCAGTTTTAGTTTTGAAACGTCAGAAAGATAATGGTGAAGCTTTACACTTTAGGCTGTATTTTTAGAGTGACTAAAGATTATATTACCTTAACAAAAACTTTCCTGAATGTTATTAATGGGGTTTAACCTGATAATTTATCGATTTAACTGTTGTATTTGTTGAGGAGGATGGTCATAAAGATGCATGCAACCATGGCAATGTCACGAGTACAATAATATAACAGCACAACACTTTTACCTAACTTCAAGTCACGTGTCATTCTTTGAGATTAACGGTTAAAATGACACTGGCCAGTACGGGGATCGAACCCGCGACATTCGCGTTATTAGCACGACGCTCTAACCAACTGAGCTAACCGGCCATATGCCCTATGGAATATACTCAGCTAATTTCATTGAGACATTTCATTTGATATTTTAGTCACCATCTATTAATTGTGTGAAGAAACAGTAGAGGAACGAGATAGCATCTTTCAGTTACGAAGTACTAAATTCTGTCAGCGACATTTGTTTTTGTAGTATCTGTTTGACTCTAGAAAACAGAAATTAAAGATAGACTTGCTATTCCTTAATATTAAATGGATTTCATCCGGGGGAACACACAGATAGAAAGGATTCAATTTTTAAATAATAGACAGCGTCCCTGGGTGGGCTTGAACCACCAACCTTTCGGTACCCATCAGTATAAGAGGTAACAGCCGAACGCGCTGACCGATTGTGCCACAGAGACCGATACGCACGATGGTTTGTTAATTTGTTTTTATAAAAGATTCGAAATTTCCAATATTTTTTGGTAATCTGCATTAAATTACATTGGTTTTAAATGATTTTCTCAACACAACAAAACACATAATTTATACATTTAAGAAAGAATTACATGAAGTATTTAAAATACTGACCTCGAAGACATCATGAATATTATTTCAGTGGAGAGAGTAGGTCATTTCTGCCGATATCCCAGATGGACTAGGCGTTAGGATTTCAGGCTCTCACCCATGCGGCCCGGGTTCTATTCTCGGTCTGGGAAACTCATTATACCAAATATTTTAAATTTTTGATTTCTTTTAGAAGGATCGTTAGTGAGGTTTTATATGTCAAATCATTGATTGTTACAGTTGTAAAAGCGACAGTGACTGAGTAGGTTGTTCGTGAAGAACCATGTGGCCATTACAGTGTCAGCTTTATAATAAATTAATTTTGGATAGGAATAGTTTTTCAGTGATATTTCCAACATAAAACAAAGATATCAGCTGTATACAGAAGACAGAAATACATGAAGTATTTCAAATACTGACGAAGAAAACTACGCGGATATTACTTCAGTAGCGCTACATTGAGGTGACACCAATTTATTAGATAATACTTCTGCCAAAGTAATCGTATTCCCAGATGGTCTAGGGGTTAGGATTCCTGGCTTTCACCCAGGCGGCCCGGGTTCGATTCCCGGTCTGGGAAACTTTTCTTCAAACAAAGATCAGGTCAGTTTTAGTTTTGAAACGTCAGAAAGATAATGGCGAAGCTTTACACTTTGGGCTGTATTTCTCGAGTGACTAAAGAATATATTACCTTAACAAAAACTTTCCAGAATGTGATTAGTGGGGTTTAACCTGATAATTTATCGATTTAACTGTTGTAGTTATTAAGGAGGATGATAGTAAAGATGCATGCAAATATGGGAAAGTCACGAGTACAATAATATAACAGCACAACACTTTCACCTAACTTCAAGTCACGTGTCATTCTTTGAGATTAACGGTTAAAAAGACACTGGTCAGTACGGGGATCGAACCCGCGACATTCGCGTTATTAGCACGACGCTCTAACGGTAGTCTACCCAACTGAGCTAACCGCTAACCGCTGAGCTAATTTATTAGATAATACTTCTGCCAAAGTAATCGTATTCCCAGATGGTCTAGGGGTTAGGATTCCTGGCTTTCACACAGGCGGCCCGGGTTCGATTCCCGGTCTGGGAAACTTTTCTTCAATCAAAGATCAGGTCAGTTTTAGTTTTGAAACGTCACAAAGATAATGGTGAAGCTTTACACTTTAGGCTGTATTTCTAGAGTGACTAAAGATTATATTACCTTAACAAAAACTTTCCAGAATGTTATTAATGGGGTTTAACCTGATAATTTATCGATTTAACTGTTGTATTTGTTAAGGAGGATGATCATAAAGATGCATGCAACCATGGCAATGTCACGAGTACAATAATATAACAGCACAACACTTTCACCTAACTTCAAGTCACGTGTCATTCTTTGAGATTAACGGTTAAAAAGACACTGGCCAGTACGGGGATCGAACCCGCGACATTCGCGTTATTAGCACGACGCTCTAACCAACTGAGCTAACCGGACATATGTCCTATTGAATATACTCAGCTAATTTCATTGAGACATTTCATTTTATATTTTAGTCACCATCTATTAATTGTGTGAAGAAACAGTAGAGGAACGAGATGGCATCTTTCAGTTACGAAGTACTAAATTTTGTCAGCAACATTTGTTTTCTGTAGCATCTGTTTGACTCTAGGAAACAGAAATCAAAGATAGACTTGCTATTCCTCAATATTAAATGGATTTCATCCGAGGGAACACATAGATTGAAAGGATTCATTTTTTAAATAATAGACAGCGTCCCTGGGTGGGCTTCAACCACCAACCTTTCGGTACCCATCAGTATAAGAGGTAACAGCCGAACGCGCTGACCGATTGTGCCACAGAGACCGACACGGACTATGGTTTGTTAATTTGTTTTTATAAAAGATTCGAAATGTCCAATATTTTTTGTTAATCTGCATTAAATTACATTGGTTTTAAATGATTTTCTCAACACAACAAAACACATAATTTATACATTTAAGAAATAATTACATGAAGTATTTAAAATACTGACCTCGAAGACATCATGGATATTATTTCAGTGGAGAGAATAGGTCATTTTTGCCGATATCCCAGATGGACTAGGTGTTAGGATTTCAGGCTCTCACCCATGCGGCCCGGTTTCTATTCTCGGTCTGGGAAACTCTTTATACCAAATATTTTAAATTTTTGATTTCTTTCAGAAGGATCGTTAGTGAGGTTTTATATGTCAAATCATTGATTGTTACAGTTGTAAAAGCGACAGTGACTGAGTAGGTTGTTCGTGAAGAACCATTTGGCCATTAAAGTGTCAGCTTTATAATAAATTAATTTTGGATAGGAATAGTTTTTCAGTGATATTTCCAACATAAAACAAAGACATCAGCTGTATACAGAAGACAGAAATACATGGAGTATTTCAAATACTGACGAAGAAAACTACGCGGATATTACTTCAGTAGCGCTACACTGAGGTAACACCAATTTATTAGATAATACTTCTGCCAAAGCAATCGTATTCCCAGATGGTCTAGGGGTTAGAATTCCTGCCTTTCACCCAGACGGCCCGGGTTTGATTCCCGGTCTGGCAAACTTTTCTTCAAGCAAAGATCAGGTCAGTTTTAGTTTTGAAACGTCAGAAAGATAATGGTGAAGCTTTACACTTTAGGCTGTATTTCTAGAGTGACTAAAGAATTTATTACCTTAACAAAAACTTTCCAGAATGTTATTAATGGGGTTTAACCTGATAATTTATCGATTTAACTGTTGTAGTTGTTAAGGAGGATGATCATAAAGATGCATTCAACCATGGCAATGTCACGAGTACAATAATATAACAGCACAACACTTTTACCTAACTTCAAGTCACGTGTCATTCTTTGAGATTAACGGTTAAAAAAACACTGGCCAGTACGGGGATCGAACCCGCGACATTCGCGTTATTAGCACGACGCTCTAACCAACTGAGCTAACCGCTAACCGCTGAGCTAATTTATTAGATAATACTTCTGCCAAAGTAATCGGATTCCCAGATGGTCTAGGGGTTAGGATTCCTGGCTTTCACCCAGTCGGCCCGGGTTCGATTCCCGGTCTGGGAAACTTTTCTTCAAACAAAGATCAGGTCAGTTTTAGTTTTGAAACGTCAGAAAGATAATGGTGAAGCTTTACACTTTGGGCTGTATTTCTAGAGTGACTAAAGAATATATTACCTTAACAAAAACTTTCCAGAATGTTATTAATGGGGTTTAACCTGATAATTTATCGATTTAACTATTGTAGTTGTTATGGAGGATGATCATAAAGATGCATGCAACCATGGCAATGTCATGAGTACAATAATATAACAGCACAACACTTTCACCTAACTTCAAGTCACGTGTCATTCTTTGAGATTAACGGTTAAAAAGACACTGGCCAGTACGGGGATCGAACCCGCGACATTCGCGTTATTAGCACGACGCTCTAACCAACTGAGCTAACCGCTAACCGCTGAGCTAATTTATTAGATAATACTTCTGCCAAAGTAATCGGATTCCCAGATGGTCTAGGGGTTAGGATTCCGGCTTTCACCCAGTCGGCCCGGGTTCGATTCCCGGTCTGGGAAACTTTTCTCCAAACAAAGATCAGGTCAGTTTTAATTTTGAAACGTCAGAAAGATAATGGTGAAGTTTTACACTTTAGTCTGTATTTCTAGAGTGACTAAAGAATATATTACCTTAACAAAAACTTTCCAGAATGTTATTAATGGGGTTTAACCTGATAATTTATCGATTTAACTATTGTAGTTGTTATGGAGGATGATCATAAAGATGCATGCAACCATGGCAATGTCATGAGTACAATAATATAACAGCACAACACTTTCACCTAACTTCAAGTCACGTGTCATTCTTTGAGATTAACGGTTAAAAAGACACTGGCCAGTACGGGGATCGAACCCGCGACATTCGCGTTATTAGCACGACGCTCTAACCAACTGAGCTAACCGGCCATATGTCCTATTGAATATACTCAGCTAATTTCATTGAGACATTTCATTTTATATTTTAGCTTTCATTTATTAATTGTGTGAAGAAACAGTAGAGGAACGAGATAGCATCTTTCAGTTACGAAGTACTAAATTCTGTCAGCGACATTTGTTTTTGTAGTATCTGTTTGACTCTAGGAAACAGAAATTAAAGATAGACTTGCTATTCCTTAATATTAAATGGATTTCATCCGAGGGAACACACAGATAGAAAGGATTCATTTTTTAAATAATAGACAGCGTCCCTGGGTGGGCTTCAACCACCAACCTTCCGGTACCCATCGGTATAAGAGGTAACAGCCGAACGCGCTGACCGATTGTGCCACAGAGACCGACACGGACTATGGTTTGTTAATTTGTTTTTATAAAAGATTCGAAATGTCCAATATTTTTTGGTAATCTGCATTAAATTACATTGGTTTTAAATGATTTTCTCAACACAACAAAACACATAATTTATACATTTAAGAAAGAATTACATGAAGTATTTAAAATACTGACCTCGAAGACAGCATCGATATTAGTTCAGTGGAGAGAGTAGGTCCTTTCTGCCGATATCCCAGATGGACTAGGCGTTAGGATTTCAGGCTCTCACCCATGCGGCCCGGGTTCTATTCCCGGTCTGCGAAACTCTTTATACCAAATATTTTAAATTTCTGATTTCTTTCAGAAGGATCATTAGTGAGGTTTTATATGTCCAATCATTGATTGTTACAGTTGTAAAAGCGACAGTGACTGGGTAGGTTGTTCGTGAAGAACCATGTGGACATTACAGTGTCAGCTTCATAATAAATTGATTTCGGATAGGAATAGTTTTTCAGTGATATTTTCAACATAAAAAAAGACATCAGCTGTATACAGAAGACAGAAGTACACGAAGTATTTCAAATACTGACGAAGAAAACTACGCGGATATTACTTCAGTAGCGCTACATTGAGGTAACACCAATTTATTAGATAATACTTCTGCCAAAGTAATCGGATTCCCAGATGGTGTAGGGGTTAGGATTCCTGGCTTTCACCCAGGCGGCCCGGGTTCGGTTCCCGGTCTGGAAAACTTTTCTCCAAACAAAGATCAGGTCAGTTTTAGTTTTGAAACGTCAGAAAGATAATGGAGAAGTTTTACACTTTAGGCTGTATTTCTCGAGTGACTAAAGAATTACCTTAACAAAAACTTTCCAGAATGTGATTAGTGGGGTTTAACCTGATATTTTATCGATTTAACTGTTGTAGTTGTTAAGGAGGATGATCGTAAAGATGCATGCAAATATGGGAATGTCACGAGTACAATAATATAACAGCACAACACTTTCACCTAACTTCAAGTCACGTGTCATTCTTTGAGATTAAGGTTAAAAAGACACTGGCCAGTACGGGGATCGAACCCGCGACATTCGCGTTATTAGCACGACGCTATAACCAACTGAGCTAACCGGCCATATGTTCTATTGAATATACTCAGCCAATTTCATTAAGACTCTTACAGTAATTGTCTTCAAGAAGGAAGTTGTGAAATGTTATTTTTTTAACTAAGAGAGTACTTTTTTCACTCAATCTGCATTAAATTACATTGGTTTTAAATGATTTTCTCAACACAACAAAACACTTAATTTATACATTTAAGAAAGAATTACATGAAGTATTTAAAATACTGACCTCGAAAACAGCATGGATATTAGTTCAGTAGAGAGATGGACTAGGCGTTAGGATTTCAGGCTCTCACCCATGCGGCCCGGGTTCTAATCCCGGTCTGGGAAACTCTTTAACACCAAATATTATAAATTTTTGATTTCTTTCAGAAGGATCATTAGTGAGGTTTTATATGTCAAATCATTGATTGTTACAGTTGTAAAAGCGACAGTGACTGGGTAGGTCGTTCGTGAAGAACCATGTGGCCATTACAGTGTCAGCTTTATAATAAATTAATTTTGAATAGCAATAGTTTTTCAGTGATATTTCTAACATAAAACAAAGACATCAACTTTATACAGAAGACAGAATTACATGAAGTATTTCAAATACTGACAAAGAAAACTACGCGGATATTACTTCAGTAGCGCTACATTGAGGTAACACCAATTTATTAGATAATACTTCTGCCAAAGTAATCGTATTCCCAGATGGTCTAGGGGTTAGGATTCCTGGCTTTCACCCAGGCGGCCCGGGTTCGATTCCAGGTCTGGGAAACTTTTCTTCAAGCAAAGATCAGGTCAGTTTTAGTTTTGAAACGTCAGAAAGATAATGGTGAAGCTTTACACTTTAGGCTGTATTTCTAGAGTGACTAAAGAATATATTACCTTAACAAAAACTTTCCAGAATGTGATTAGTGGGTTTTAACCTGATAATTTATCGATTTAACTGTTGTAGTTGTTAAGGAGGATGATCGTAAAGATGCATGCAAATATGGGAAAATCACGAGTACATTAATATAACAGCACAACACTTTCACCTAACTTCAAGTCACGTGTCATTCTTTGAGATTAACGGTTAAAAAGACCCTGGTCAATACGGGGATCGAACCCGCGACATTCGCGTTATTAGCACGACGCTCTAACGGTAGTCTAACCAACTGAGCTAACAGCTATCCGCTGATCTAATTTATTAGATAATACTTCTGCCAAAGTAATCGGATTCCCAGATGGTCTAGGGGTTAGGATTCCTGGCTTTCACCCAGGCGGCCCGGGTTCAATTCCCGGTCTGGGAAACTTTTCTCCAAACAAAGATCAGGTCAGTTTTAGTTTTGAAACGTCAGAAAGATAATGGTGAAGTTTTACACTATAGGCTCTATTTCTAGAGTGACTAAAGAATATATTACCTTAACAAAAACTTTCCAGAATGTTATTAATGGGGTTTAACCTGATAATTTATCGATTCAACTATTGTAGTTGTTATGGAGGATGATCATAAAGATGCATGCAACCATGGCAATGTCATGAGTACAATAATATAACAGCACAACACTTTCACCTAACTTCAAGTCACGTGTCATTCTTTGAGATTAACGGTTAAAAAGACACTGGCCAGTACGGGGATCGAACCCGCGACATTCGCGTTATTAGCACGACGCTCTAACCAACTGAGCTAACCGGCTATATGTCCTAATGAATATACTCAGCTAATTTCATTGAGACATTTCATTCGATATTTTAGTCACCATCTATTGATTGTGTGAAGAAACAGTAGAGGAACGAGATAGCATCTTTCAGTTACGAAGTACTAAATTCTGTCAGCGACATTTGTTTTTGTAGTATCTGTTTGACTCTAGGAAACAGAAATTAAAGATAGACTTGCTATTCCTTAATATTAAATGGATTTCATCCGGGGGAACACACAGATAGAAATGATTCAATTTTTAAATAATAGACAGCGTCCCTGGGTGGGCTTGAACCACCAACCTTTCGGTACCCATCAGTATAAGAGGTAACAGCCGAACGCGCTGACCAATTGTGCCACAGAGACCGACACGGACTAAGGTTTGTTAATTTGTTTTTATAAAAGATTCGAAATGTCCAATATTTTTTGGTAATCTGCATTAAATTACATTGGTTTTAAATGATTTTGTCAACACAACAAAACACATAATTTATACATTTAAGAAAGAATTACATGAAGTATTTAAAATACTGACATCGAAGACATCATGGATATTATTTCAATGGAGAGAGTAGGTCATTTCTGCCGATATCCCAGATGGACTAGGCGTTAGGGTTTCAGGCTCTCACCCATGCGGCCCGGGTTCCATTCTCGGTCTGGGAAACTCATTATACCAAATATTTTAAATTTTTGATTTCTTTCAGAAGGATCGTTAGTGATTTTTTATATGTCAAATCATTGATTGTTACAGTTGTAAAAGCGACAGTGACTGAGTAGGTTGTTTGTGAAGAACCATGTGGCCATTACAGTGTCAGCTTTATAATAAATTAATTTTGGATAGGAATAGTTTTTCAGTGATATTTCCAACATAAAACAAAGACATCAGCTGTATACAGAAGACAGAAATACATGAAGTATTTCAAATACTGACGAAGAAAATTACGCGGATATTACTTCAGTAGCGCTACATTGAGGTAACACCAATTTATTAGATAATACTTCTGCCAAAGTAATCGTATTCCCAGATGGTCTAGGGGTTAGGATTCCTGGCTTTCACCCAGTCGGCCCGGGTTCGATTCCCGGTCTGGGAAACTTTTCTTCAAACAAAGATCAGGTCAGTTTTAGTTTTGAAACGTCAGAAAGATAATGGTGAAGCTTTACACTTTGGGCTGTATTTCTCGAGTGACTAAAGAATATATTACCTTAACAAAAACTTTCCAGAATGTGATTAGTGGGGTTTAACCTGATAATTTATCGATTTAACTGTTGTAGTTGTTAAGGAGGATGATCGTAAAGATGCATGCAAATATGGGAAAGTCACGAGTACAATAATATATCACCACAACACTTTCACCTAACTTCAAGTCACGTGTCATTCTTTGAGATTAACGGTTAAAAAGACACTGGTCAGTACGGGGATCGAACCCGCGACATTCGCGCTATTAGCACGACGCTCTAACGGTAGTCTAACCGACTGAGCTAACCGCTAACCGCTAAGCTAATTTAATAGATAATACTTCTGCCAAAGTAATCGGATTCCCAGATGGTCTAGGGGTTAGGATTCGCGGCATTCACCCAGGGGCCCGAGTTCGATTCCCGGTCTGGGAAACTTTTCTCCAAACAAAGATCAGGTCAGTTTTAGTTTTTAAACGTCAGAAAGATAATGGTGAAGTTTTACACTTTAGGCTCTATTACTAGAGTGACTAAAGAATATATTACCTTAACAAAAACTTTCCAGAATGTTATTAATGGGGTTTAACCTGATAATTTATCGATTTAACTATTGTAGTTGTTATGGAGGATGATCATAAAGATGCATGCAACCATGGCAATGTCATGAGTACAATAATATAACAGCACAACACTTTCACCTAACTTCAAGTCACGTGTCATTCTTTGAGATTAACGGTTAAAAAGACACTGGCCAGTACGGGGATCGAACCCGCGACATTCGCGTTATTAGCACGACGCTCTAACCAACTGAGCTAACCGGCCATATGTCCTATTGAATATACTCAGCTAATTTCATTGAGACATTTCATTTTATATTTTAGTCACCATCTATTAATTGTGTGAAGAAACAGTAGAGGAACGAGATGGCATCTTTCAGTTACGAAGTACTAAATTTTGTCAGCAACATTTGTTTTTGTAGTATCTGTTTGACTCTAGGAAACAGAAATCAAAGATAGACTTGCTATTCCTCAATATTAAATGGATTTCATCCGAGGGAACACATAGATTGAAAGGATTCATTTTTTAAATAATAGACAGCGTCCCTGGGTGGGCTTCAACCACCAACCTTTCGGTACCCATCAGTATAAGAGGTAACAGCCGAACGCGCTGACCGATTGTGCCACAGAGACCGACACGGACTATGGTTTGTTAATTTGTTTTTATAAAAGATTCGAAATGTCCAATATTTTTTGTTAATCTGCATTAAATTACATTGGTTTTAAATGATTTTCTCAACACAACAAAACTCATAATTTATACATTTAAGAAAGTATTACATGAAGTATTTAAAATACTGACCTCGAAAACAGCATGGATATTAGTTCAGTAGAGAGATGGACTAGGCGTTAGGATTTCAGGCTCTCACCCATGCGGCCCGGGTTCTAATCCCGGTCTGGGAAACTCTTTAACACCAAATATTATAAATTTTTGAATTCTTTCAGAAGGATCATTAGTGAGGTTTTATATGTCAAATCATTGATTGTTACAGTTGTAAAAGCGACAGTGACTGGGTAGGTCGTTCGAGAAGAACCATGTGGCCATTACAGTGTCAGCTTTATAATAAATTAATTTTGAATAGCAATAGTTTTTCAGTGATATTTCCAACATAAAACAAAGACATCAACTGTATACAGAAGACAGAATTACATGAAGTATTTCAAATACTGACAAAGAAAACTACGCGGATATTACTTCAGTAGCGCTACATTGAGGTAACACCAATTTATTAGATAATACTTCTGCCAAAGTAATCGTATTCCCAGATGGTCTAGGGGTAAGGATTCCTGGCTTTCACCCAGGCGGCCCGGGTACGATATCCGGTCTGGGAAACTTTTCTTCAAGCAAAGATCAGGTCAGTTTTAGTTTTGAAACGTCAGAAATATAATGGTGAAGCTTTACACTTTAGGCTGTATTTCTAGAGTGACTAAAGAATATATTACCTTAACAAAAACTTTCCAGAATGTGATTAGTGGGGTTTAACCTGATAATTTATCGATTTAACTGTTGTAGTTGTTAAGGAGGATGATCGTAAAGGTGCATGCAAATATGGGAAAGTCACGAGTACAATAATATAACAGCACAACACTTTCACCTAACTTCAAGTCACGTGTCATTCTTTGAGATTAACGGTTAAAAAGACACTGGTCAGTACGGGGATCGAACCCGCGACATTCGCGTTATTAGCACGACGCTCTAACCAAGAGCTAACCGGCCATATGTTCTATTGAATATACTCAGCCAATTTCATTAAGACTCTTACAGTAATTGTCTTCAAGAAGGAAGTTGTGAAATGTTATTTTTTTAACTAAGAGAGTACTTTTTTCACTCAATCTGCATTAAATTACATTGGTTTTAAATGATTTTCTCAACACAACAAAACACATAATTTATACATTTAAAAAAGAATTACATGAAGTATTTAAAATACTTACCTCGAAGACATCATGGATATTATTTCAGTGGAGAGAATAGGTCATTTTTGCCGATATCCCAGATGGACTAGGTGTTAGGATTTCAGGCTCTCACCCATGCGGCCCGGGTTCTATTCTCGGTCTGGGAAACTCTTTATACCAAATATTTTAAATTTTTGATTTCTTTCAGAAGGATCGTTAGTGAGGTTTTATATGTCAAATCATTGATTGTTACAGTTGTAAAAGCGACAGTGACTGAGTAGGTTGTTCGTGAAGAACCATGTGGCCATTAAAGTGTCAGCTTTACAATAAATTAATATAAATTAATATATAACAGCACAACACTTTCACCTAACTTCAAGTCACGTGTCATTCTTTGAGATTAACGGTTAAAAAGACACTGGTCAGTACGGGGATCAAACCCGCGACATTCGCGTTATTAGCTCGACGCTCTAACGGTAGTCTAACCAACTGAGCTAACCGCTAACCGCTGAGCTAATTTATTAGATAATACTTCTGCCAAAGTAATCGGATTCCCAGATGGTCTAGGGGTTAGGATTCCTGGCTTTCACCCAGGCGGCCCGGGATCGATTCCCGGTTTGGGAAACTTTTCTCCAAACAAAGATTAGGTCAGTTTTAGTTTTGAAACGTCAGAAAGATAATGGTGAAGTTTTACACTTTAGGCTGTATTTCTAGAGTGACTAAAAAATAAATTTACCTTAACAAAAACTTTCCAGAATGTTATTAATGGGGTTTAACCTGATAATTTATTGATTCAACTATTGTAGTTGTTAAGGAGGATGATCATAAAGATGCATGCAACCATGGCAATGTCATGAGTACAATAATATAACAGCACAACACTTTCACCTAACTTTAAGTCACGTGTCATTCTTTGAGATTAACGGTTAAAAAGACACTGGTCAGTACGGGGATCGAACCCGCGACATTCGCGTTATTAGCACGACTCTCTAACCAACTGAGCTAACCGGCCATATGTTATATTGAATATACTCAGCCAATTTCATTAAGACTCTTACAGTAATTGTCTTCAAGAAGGAAGTTGTGAAATGTTATTTTTTTAACTAAGAGAGTACTTTTTTCACTCAATCTGCATTAAATTACATTGGTTTTAAATGATTTTCTCAACACAACAAAACACATAATTTATACATTTAAGAAAAAATTACATGAAGTATTTAAAATACTGACCTCGAAGACAGCACGGATATTAGTTCAGTAGAGAGATGGACTAGGCGTTAGGATTTCAGGCTCTCCCCCATGCGTTCCGGGTTCTAATCCCGGTCTGGGAAACTCTTTAACACCAACTAATATAAATTTTTGACTTCTTGCAGAAGGATCATTAGTGAGGTTTTATATGTCAAATCATTGATTGTTACAGTTGTAAAAGCGACAGTGACTGAGTAGGTTGTTCGTGAAGAACCATGTGGCCATTACAGTGTCAGCTTTATAATAAATTAATTTTGGATAGGAATAGTTTTTCAGTGATATTTCCAACATAAAACAAAGACATCAGCTGTGTACAGAAGACAGAAATACATGAAGTATTTCAAATACTGACGAAGAAAACTACGCGGATATTACTTCAGTAGCGCTACATTGAGTTAACACCAATTTATTAGATAATACTTCTGCCAAAGTAATCGTATTCCCAGATGGTCTAGGGGTTAGGATTCCTGGCTTTCACCCAGGCGGCCCGGGTTCTATTCCAGGTCTGGGAAACTTTTCTTCAAACAATGATCAGGTCAGTTTTAGTTTTGAAACGTCAGAAAGATAATGGTGAAGCTTTACACTTTGGGCTGTACTTCTCGAGTGACTAAAGAATATATTACCTTAACAAAAACTTTCCAGAATGTGATTAGTGGGGTTTAACCTGATAATTTATCGATTTAACTGTTGTAGTTGTTAAGGAGGATGATCGTAAAGATGCATGCAAATATAGGAAAGTCACGAGTACAATAATACAACAGCACAACACTTTCACCTAACTTCAAGTCACGTGTCATTCTTTGAGATTAAAGGTTAAAAAGACACTGGTCAGTACGGGGATCGAACCCGCGACATTCGCGTTATTAGCACGACGCTCTAACCAACTGAGCTAACCGCTAACCGCTAAGCTAATTTATTAGATAATACTTCTGCCAAAGAAATCGGATTCCCAGATGGTCTAGGGGTTAGGATTCCTGGCTTTCACCCAGGCGGCCCGGGTTCGATTCCCGGTCTGGGAAACTTTTCTCCAAACAAAGATCAGGTCAGTTTTAGTTTTGAAACGTCAGAAAGATAATGGTGAAGTTTTACACTATAGGCACTATTTCTAGAGTGACTAAAGAATATATTACCTTAACAAAAACTTTCCAGAATGTTATTAATGGGGTTTAACCTGATAATTTATTGATTCAACTATTGTAGTTGTTAAGGAGGATGATCATAAAGATGCATGCAACCATGGCAATGTCATGAGTACAATAATATAACAGCACAACACTTTCACCTAACTTCAAGTCACGTGTCATTCTTTGAGATTAACGGTTAAAAAGACACTGGCCAGTACGGGGATCGAACCCGCGACATTCGCGTTATTAGCACGACGCTCTAACCAACTGAGCTAACCGGCCATATGTCCTATTGAATATATTCAGCTAATTTCATTGAGACATTTCATTTGATATTTTAGTCACCATCTATTAATTGTGTGAAGAAACAGTAGAGTAACGAGATAGCATCTTTCAGTTACGAAGTACTAAATTCTGTCAGAGACATTTGTTTTTGTAGTATCTGTTTGACTCTAGGAAACAGAAATTAAAGATAGACTTGCTATTCCTTAATATTAAATGGACTTCATTCGAGGGAACACACAGATAGAAAGGATTCAATTTTTAAATAATAGACAGCGTCCCTGTGTGGGCTTGAACCACCAACCTTTCGGTACCCATCAGTATAAGAGGTAACAGCCGAACGCGCTGACCGATTGTGCCACAGAGACCGACACGGACTATGGTTTGTTAATTTTTTTTTATAAAAGATTCGAAATTTCCAATATTTTTTGGTAATCTGCATTAAATTACATTGGTTTTAAATGATTTTCTCAACACAACAAAACACATAATTTATACATTTAAGAAAGAATTACATGAAGTATTTAAAATACTGACCTCGAAGACATCATGGATATTATTTCAGTGGAGAGAATAGGTCATTTTTGCCGATATCCCAGATGGACTAGGTGTTAGGATTTCAGGCTCTCACCCATGCGGCCCGGGTTCTATTCTCGGTCTGGGAAACTCTTTATACCAAATATTTTAAATTTTTGATTTCTTTCAGAAGGATCGTTAGTGAGGTTTTATATGTCAAATCATTGATTGTTACAGTTGTAAAAGCGACAGTGACTGAGTAGGTTGTTCGTGAAGAACCATGTGGCCATTAAAGTGTCAGCTTTATAATAAATTAATTTTGGATAGGAATAGTTTTTCAGTGATATTTCCAACATAAAACAAAGACATCAGCTGTATACAGAAGACAGAAATACATGAAGTATTTCAAATACTGACGAAGAAAACTACGCGGATATTACTTCAGTAGCGCTACATTGAGGTAACACCAATTTATTAGATAATACTTCTGCCAAAGTAATCGTATTCCCAGATGGTCTAGGGGTTAGGATTCCTGGCTTTCACCCTGGCGGCCCGGGTTCGATTACCGGTCTGGGAAACTTTACTTCAAGCAGAGATCAGGTCAGTTTTAGTTTTGAAACGTCAGAAAGATAATGGTGAAGCTTTACACTTTAGGCTGTATTTCTAGAGTGACTAAAGATTATATTACCTTAACCAAAACTTTCCAGAATGTTATTAATGTGGTTTAACCTGATAATTTATCGATTTAACTGTTGTATTTGTTGAGGAGGATGATCATAAAGATGCATGCAACCATGGCAATGTCACGAGTACAATAATATAACAGCACAACACTTTCACCTAACTTCAAGTCACGTGTCATTCTTTGAGATTAAGATTAAAAAGACACTGGTCAGTACGGGGATCGAACCCGCGACATTCGCGTTATTAGCACGACGCTCTAACCAACTGAGCTAACCGGCCATATGTCGTATTGAATATACTCAGCTAATTTCGTTGAGACATTTCATTTGATATTTTAGTCACCATCTATTAATTGTGTGAAGAAACAGTAGAGGAACGAGATAGCATCTTTCAGTTACGAAGTACTAAATTCTGTCAGCGACATTTGTTTTTGTAGTATCTGTTTGACTCTAGGAAACAAAAATTAAAGATAGACTTGCTATTCCTTAATATTAAATGGATTTCATCCGAGGGAACACACAGATAGAAAGGATTCACTTTTTAAATAATAGACAGCGTCCCTGGGTGGGCTTCAACCACCAACCTTTCGGTACCCACCAGTATAAGAGGGTAACAGCCGAACGCGCTGACCGATTGTTTCCACAGAGACCGACACGGACTATGGTTTGTTAATTTGTTTTTATAAAAGATTCGAAATGTCTAATATTTTTTGGTAATCTGCATTAAATTACATTGGTTTTAAATGATTTTCTCAACACAACAAAACACATATTTTGTACATTTAAGAAAGAATTACATGAGATGAACTAGGCGTTAGGATTTCAGGCTCTCACCCATGCGGCCCGGGTTCTAATCCCGGTCTGGGAAACTCTTTAATGCCAACTATTATAAATTTTTGATTTCTTTCAGAAGTATCATTAGTGAGGTTTTATATGTCAAATCATTGATTGTTACAGTTGTAAAAGCGACAGTGACTGGGTAGGTCGTTCGTGAAGAACCATGTGGCCATTACAGTGTCAGCTTTATAATAAATTAATTTTGAATAGCAATAGTTTTTTAGTGATATTTCCAACATAAAACAAAGACATCAACTGTATACAAAAGACAGAATTACATGAAGTATTTCAAATACTGACAAAGAAAACTACGCGGATATTACTTCAGTAGCGCTACATTGAAGTAACACCAATTTATTAGATAATACTTCTGCCAAAGTAATCGGATTCCCAGATGGTCTAGGGGCTAGGATTCCTGGCTTTCACCCATGGGCCCGGGTTCATTCCCGGTCTGGGAATCTTTTCTCCAAACAAAGATCAGGTCAGTTTTAGTTTTGAAACGACAGAAAGATAATGGTGAAGCTTTACACTTTAGGCTGTATTTCTAGAGTGACTAAAGATTATATTACCTTAACAAAAACTTTCCAGAATGTTAATAATGGGGTTTAACCTGATAATTTATCGATTTAACTGTTGTATTTGTTAAGGAGGATGATCATAAAGATGCATGCAACCATGGCAATGTCACGAGTACAATAATATAACAGCACAACACTTTCACCTAACTTCAAGTCCCGTGTCATTCTTTGAGATTAACGGTTAAAAAGACACTGGCCAGTACGGGGATCGAACCCGCGTCATTCGCGTTATTAGCACGACGCTCTAACCAACTGAGCTAACCGGCCATATGTCCTATTGAATATACTCGGCTAATTTCATTGAGACATTTCATTTGATATTTTAGACACCATCTATTAATTGTGTGAAGAAACAGTAGAGGAACGAGATAGCATCTTTCAGTTACGAAGTACTAAATTCTGTCAGCGACATTTGTTTTTGTAGTATCTGTTTGACTCTAGAAAACAGAAATTAAAGATAGACTCGCTATTCCTTAATATTAAATGGATTTCATTCGAGGGAACACACAGATAGAAAGGATTCATTTTTTAAATAATAGACAGCGTCCCAGGGTGGGCTTGAACCACCAACCTTTCGGTACCAATCAGTATAAGAGGTAACAGCCGAAAGCGCTGACCGATTGTGCCACAGAGACCGACACGGACTATTGTTTGTTAATTTGTTTTTATAAAAGATTCGAAATTTCCAATATTTTTTGGTAATCTGCATTAAATTACATTGGTTTTAAATGATTTTCTCAACACAACAAAACACATTATTTATACATTTAAGAAAGAATTACATGAAGTATTTAAATTACTGACCTCGAAGACACCATGGATATTAGTTCAGTGGAGAGAGTAGGTCATTTCTGCCGATATCCCAGATGGACTAGGCGTTAGGATTTCAGGCTCTCACCCATGCGGCCCGGGTTCTATTCCCGGTCTGGGAAACTCTTTATACCAAATATTTTAATTTTTTGATTTCTTTCAGAAGGATCGTTAGTGAGGTTTTATATGTCAAATCATTGATTGTTACAGTTGTAAAAGCGACGGTGACTGAGTAGGTTGTTCGTGAAGAACCATGTGGCCATTACAGTGTCAGCTTTATAATAAATTAATTTTGGATAGGAATAGTACTTCAGTGATGTTTCCTACATAAAACAAAGACATCAGCTGTATACAGATGACAGAAATACATGAAGTATTTCAAATACTGACGAAGAAAATTACGCGGATATTACTTCAGTAGCGCTACATTGAGGTAACACCAATTTATTAGATAATACTTCTGCCAAAGTAATCGTATTCCCAGATGGTCTAGGGGTTAAGATTCCTGGCTTTCACCCAGGCGGCCCGCGTTCGATTCCCGGTCTGGGGAACTTTTCTTCAAACAAAGATCAGGTCAGTTTTAGTTTTTAAACGTCAGAAAGATAATGGTGAAGCTTTACACTTTGGGCTGTATTTCTCGAGTGACTAAAGAATATATTACCCTAACAAAAACTTTCCAGAATGTGATTAGTGGGGTTTAACCTGATAATTTATCGATTTAACTGTTGTAGTTGTTAAGGAGGATGATCGTAAAGATGCATGCAAATATGGGAAAGTCACGAGTACAATAATATAACAGCACAACACTTTCTCCTAACTTCAAGTCACGTGTCATTCTTTGAGATTAACGGTTAAAAAGACACTGGTAAGTACGGGGATCGAACCCGCGACATTCGCGTTATTAGCACGACGCTCTAACCAACTGAGCTAACCGGCCATATGTTCTATTGAATATACTCAGCCAATTTCATTAAGACTCTTACAGTAATTGTCTTCAAGAAGGAAGTTGTGAAATGTTATTTTTTTAACTAAGAGAGTACTTTTTTCACTCAATCTGCATTAAATTACATTGGTTTTAAATGATTTTCTCAACACAACAAAACACATAATTTATACATTTAAGAAAGAATTACATGAAGTATTTAAAATACTGACCTCGAAGACAGCATGGATATTAGTTCAGTAAAGAGATGGACTAGGCGTTAGGATTTCAGGCTCTCACCCATGCGGCCCGGGTTCTAATCCCGGTCTGGGAAACTCTTTAATACCAAATATTATAAATTTTTGATTTCTTTCAGAAGGATCATTAGTGAGGTTTTATATGTCAAATCATTGATTGTTACAGTTGTTAAAGCGACAGTGACTGGGTAGGTTGTTCGTGAAGAACCATGTGGCCATTACAGTGTCAGCTTTATAATAAATTAATTTTGAATAGCAATAGTTTTTCAGTGATATTTTCAACATAAAACAAAGACATCAACTGTATACAGAAGACAGAAGTACATGAAGTATTTCAAATACTGACGAAGAAAACTACGCAGATATTACTTCAGTAGCGCTACATTGAGGTAACACCAATTTATTAGATAATACTTCTGCCAAAGTAATCGGATTCCCAGATGGTCTAGGGGTTAGGATTCCTGGCTTTCACCCAGAGGCCCGGGTTCATTCCCGGTCTGGGAATCTTTTCTCCAAACAAAGATCAGGTCAGTTTTAGTTTTGAAACGACAGAAAGATAATGGTGAAGCTTTACACTTTAGGCTGTATTTCTAGAGTGACTAAAGGTTATATTACCTTAACAAAAACTTTCCAGAATGTTAATAATGGGGTTTAACCTGATGATTTATCGATTTAACTATTGTTGTTGTTATGGAGGATGATCATAAAGATGCATGCAACCATGGCAATGTCATGAGTACAATAATATAACAGCACAACACTTTCACCTAACTTCAAGTCACGTGTCATTCTTTGAGATTAACGGTTAAAAAGACACTGGCCAGTACGGGGATCGAACCCGCGACATTCGCGTTATTAGCACGACGCTCTAACCAACTGAGCTAACCGGCCATATGTCCTATTGAATATACTCAGCTAATTTCATTGAGACATTTCATTTTATATTTTAGCTTTCATTTATTAATTGTGTGAAGAAACAGTAGAGGAACGAGATAGCATCTTTCAGTTACGAAGTACTAAATTCTGTCAGCGACATTTGTTTTTGTAGTATCTGTTTGACTCTAGGAAACAGAAATTAAAGATAGACTTGCTATTCCTTAATATTAAATGGATTTCATCCGAGAGAACACACAGATAGAAAGGATTCATTTTTTAAATAATAGACAGCGTCCCTGGGTGGGCTTCAACCACCAACCTTCCGGTACCCATCAGTATAAGAAGTAACAGCCGAACGCGCTGACCGATTGTGCCACAGAGACCGACACGGACTATGGTTTGTTAATTTGTTTTTATAAAAGATTCGAAATGTCAAATATTTTTTGGTAATCTGCATTAAATTACATTGGTTTTAATTGATTTTCTCAACACAACAAAACACATATTTTATACATTTAAGAAAGAATTACATGAGATGGTCTAGGCGTTAGGATTTCAGGCTCTCACCCATGTGGCCCGGGTTCTAATCCCGGTCTGGGAAACTCTTTAATACCAACTATTATAAATTTTTGATTTCTTTCAGAAGGATCATTAGTGAGGTTTTATATGTCAAATCATTGATTGTTACAGTTGTAAAAGCGACAGTGACTGGGTAGGTCGTTCGTGAAGAACCATGTGGCCATTACAGTGTCAGCTTTATAATGAATTATTTTTGAATAGCAATAGTTTTTTAGTGATATTTCCAACATAAAACAAAGACATCAACTGTATACAAAAGACAGAATTACATGAAGTATTTCAAATACTGACAAAGAAAACTACGCGGATATTACTTCAGTAGCGCTACATTGAGGTAACACCAATTTATTAGATAATACTTCTGCCGAAGTAATCGTATTCCCAGATGGTCTAGGGGTTAGGATAGCTGGCTTTCACCCAGGCGGCCCGGGTTAGATTCCCGGTCTGGAAATCTTTTCTTCAGTCAAAGATCAGGTCAGTTTTAGTTTTGAAACGTCAGAAAGAGAATGGTGAAAAAAAAATAAAGATAAAAAGAAAAAAAAAAAAAAAAAAAAAAAAAAAAAAAAAAAAATTTACACTTTGGGCTGTATTTCTCGAGTGACTAAAGAATATATTACCTTAACAAAAACTTTCCAGAATGTGATTATTGGGGTTTAACCTGATAAGGTATCGATTTAACTGTTGTAGTTGTTAAGGAGGATGATCGTAAAGATGCATGCAAATATGGGAAAGTCACGAGTACAATAATATAACAGCACAACACTTTCACCTAACTTCAAGTCACGTGTCATTCTTTGAGATTAACGGTTAAAAAGACACTGGTCAGTACGGGGATCGAACCCGCGACATTCGCGTTATTAGCACGAAGATCTAACCAACTGAGCTAACCGGCCATATGTTCTATTGAATATACTCAGCCAATTTCATTAAGACTCTTACAGTAATTGTCTTTAAGAAGGAAGTTGTGAAATGTTATTTTTTTAACTAAGAGAGTACTTTTTTCACTCAATCTGCATTAAATTACATTGGTTTTAAATGATTTTCTCAACACAACAAAACACATAATTTATACATTTAAGAAAGAATTACATGAAGTATTTAAAATACTGACCTCGAAGACAGCATGGATATTAGTTCAGTAGAGAGATGGACTAGGCGTTAGGATTTCAGGCTCTCACCCATGCGGCCCGGGTTCTAATCCCGTTCTGGGAAACTCTTTAATACCAAATATTATAAATTTTCGATTTCTTTCAGAAGGATCATTAGTGAGGTTTTATATGTCAAATCATTGATTGTTACAGTTGTAAAAGCGACAGTGACTGGGTAGGTTGTTCGTGAAGAACCATGTGGCCATTACAGTGTCAGCTTTATAATAAATTAATTTTGAATAGCAATAGTTTTTCAGTGATATTTTCAACATAAAACAAAGACATCAACTGTATACAGAAGACAGAAGTACATGAAGTATTTCAAATATTGACGAAGAAAACTACGCAGATATTACTTCAGTAGCGCTACATTGAGGTAACACCAATTTATTAGATAATACTTCTGCCAAAGTAATCGGATTCCCAGATGGTCTAGGGGTTAGGATTCCTGGCTTTCACCCAGGGGCCCGGGTTCATTCCCGGTCTGGGAATCTTTTCTCCAAACAAAGATCAGGTCAGTTTTAGTTTTGAAACGACAGAAAGATAATGGTGAAGCTTTACACTTTAGGCTGTATTTCTAGAGTGACTAAAGATTATATTACCTTAACAAAAACTTTCCAGAATGTGATTAGTGGGGTTTAACCTGATAATTTATCGATTTAACTGTTGTAGTTGTTAAGGAGGATGATCGTAAAGATGCATGCAAATATGGGAAAGTCACGAGTACAATAATATAACAGCACAACACTTTCACCTAACTTCAAGTCACGTGTCATTCTTTGAGATTAACGTATAAAAAGACACTGCTCAGTACGGGGATCGAACCCGCGACATTCGCGTTACTAGCACGACGCTCTAACGGTAGTCTACCCAACTGAGCTAACCGCTAACCGCTTAGCTAATTTATTAGTTAATACTTTTGCAAAAGTAATCGGATTCCCAGATGGTCTAGGGGTTAGGATTCCTGGCTTTCACCCAGGCGGCCCGGGTTCGATTCCCGGTCTGGGAAACTTTTCTCCAAACAAAGAGCAGGTCAGTTTTAGTTTTGAAACGTCAGAAAGATAATGGTGAAGTTTTACACTTTAGGCTCTATTTCTAGAGTGACTAAAGAATATATTACCTTAACAAAAACTTTCCAGAATGTTATTAATGGGGTTTAATCTGATAATTTATCAATTTAACTATTGTAGTTGTTATGGAGGATGATCATGAAGATGCATGCAACCATGGCAATGTCATGAGTACAATAATATAACAGCACAACACTTTCACCTAACTTCAAGTCACGTGTCATTCTTTGAGATTAACGGTTAAAAAGACACTGGCCAGTACGGGGATCGAACCCGCGACATTCGCGTTATTAGCACGACGCTCTAACCAACTGAGCTAACCGGCCATATGTCCTATTGAATATACTCAGCTAATTTCATTGAGACATTTCATTTTATATTTTAGTCACCATCTATTACTTGTGTGAAGAAACAGTAGAGGAACGAGATAGCATCTTTCAGTTACGAAGTACTAAATTCTGTCAGCGACATTTGTTTTTGTAGTATCTGTTTGACTCTGGGAAACAGAAATTAAAGATAGACTTGCTATTCCTTAATAATAAATGGACTTCATCCGAGGGAACACACAGATAGAAAGGATTCAATTTTTAAATAATAGACAGCGTCCCTGGGTGGGCTTGAACCACCAACCTTTCGTTACCCATCAGTATAAGAGGTAACAGCCGAACGCGCTGACCGATTGTGCCACAGAGACCGACACGGACTATGGTTTGTTAATTTGTTTTTATAAAAGATTCAAAATTTCCAATATTTTTTGGTAATCTGCATTAAATTACATTGGTTTTAAATGATTTTCTCAACACAACAAAACACATAATTTATACATTTAAGAAAGAATTACATGAAGTATTTAAAATACTGACCTCGAAAAAGGGATGGATATTAGTTCAGTAGAGAGATGGACTAGGCGTTAGGATTTCAGGCTCTCACCCATGCGGCCCGGGTTCTAATCCCGGTCTGGGAAACTCTTTAATACCAAATATTATAAATTTTTGATTTCTTCAGAAGGATCATTAGTGAGGTTTTATATGTCAAATCATTGATTTTTACAGTTGTAAAAGCGACAGTGACTGGGTAGGTTGTTCGTGAAGAACCATGTGGCCATTACAGTGTCAGCTTTATAATAAATTAATTTTGAATAGCAATAGTTTTTCAGTGATATTTCCAACATAAAACAAAGACATCAACTGTATACAGAAGACAGAAGTACATGAAGTATTTCAACTACTGACGAAGAAAACTACGCGGATATTACTTCAGTAGCGCTACATTGAGGTAACACCAATTTATTAGATAATACTTCTGCCAAAGTAATCGTGTTCCCAGATGGTCTAGGGGTTAGGATTCCTGGCTTTCACCCAGGCGGCCCGGGTTCGATTCCCGGTCTGGGAAACTTTTCTTCAAGCAAAGATCAGGTCAGTTTTAGTTTTGAAACGTCAGAAAGATAATGGTGAAGCTTTACACTTTAGGCTGTATTTCTAGAGTGACTAAAGATTATATTACCTTAACAAAAACTTTCCAGAATGCTATTAATGGGGTTTAACCTGATAATTTATCGATTTAACTGTTGTAGTTGTTAAGGAGGATGATCATAAAGATGCATGCAACCATGGCAATGTCACGAGTACAATAATATAACAGCACAACACTTTCACCTAACTTCAAGTCACGTGTCATTCTTTGAGATTAACGGTTAAAAAGACACTGGCCAGTACGGGGATCGAACCCGCGACATTCGCGTTATTAGCACGACGCTCTAACCAACTGAGCTAACCGGCCATAATTCCTATTAAATATACTCAGCAAATTTCATTGCGACATTTCATTTAATATTTTAGTCACCATCTATTAATGGTGTGAAGAAACAGTAGAGGAACGAGATAGCATCTTTCAGTTACGAAGTACTAAATTCGGTCAGCGACATTTGTTTTTGTGGTATCTGTTTGACTCTAGGAAACAGAAATTAAAGATAGACTTGCTATTCCTTAATATTAAATGGATTTCATCCGAGGGAACACACAGATAGAAAGGATTCATTTGTAAATAATAGACAGCGTCCCTGGGTGGGATTGAACCACCAACCTTTAGGTACCCATCAGTATAGTAGGTAACAGCCGAACGCGCTGATCGATTGCGCCACAGAGACCGACACGGAATATGGTTTGTTAAATTGTTTTCATAAAAGATTCAAAATGTCCAATATTTTTGGGTAATCGGCATTAAATTACATTGGTTTTAAATGATTATCTCAACACAACAAAACACATAATTTATACATTTAGGAAAGAATTACATGGAAGTATTTAAAATACTGACCTCGAAGACAGCATGGATATTAGTTCAGTAGAGAGATGGACTAGGCGTTAGGATTTCAGGCTCTCACCCATGCGGCCCGGGTTCTATCTGGGAAACTTTTTATACCAAATATTATAAATTTTTGATTTCTTTCAGAAGGATCATTAGTGAGGTTTTATATGTCAAATCATTGATTGTTACAGTTGTAAAAGCGACAGTGACTGGGTAGGTTGTTCGTGAAGAACCATGTGGCCATTACAGTGTCAGCTTTATAATATATTAATTTTGTATAGCAATAGTTTTTCAGTGATATTTCCAACATAAAACAAAGACATCAACTGTATACGGAAGACAGAAGTACATGAAGTATTTCAACTACTGACGAAGAAAACTACGCGGATATTACTTCAGTAGCGCTACATTGAGGTAACACCAATTTATTAGATAATACTTCTGCCAAAGTAATCGTGTTCCCAGATGGTCTAGGGGTTAGGATTCCTGGCTTTCACCCAGGCGGCCCGGGTTCGTTTCCCGGTCTGGGAAACTTTTCTTCAAGCAAAGATCAGGTCAGTTTTAGTTTTGAAACGTCAGAAAGCTAATGGTGAAGCTTCACACTTTAGGCTGTATTTCTCGAGTGACTAAAGAATATATTACCTCAACAAAAACTTTCCAGAATGTGATTAGTGGGGTTTAACCTGATAATTTATCGATTTAACTGTTGTAGTTGTTAAGGAGGATGATCATAAAGATGCATGCAATCATGGCAATGTCACGAGTACAATAATATAACAGCACAACACTTTCACGTTTAACCTGAAAATTTATCGATTTAACTGTTGTAGTAGTTAAGGAGGATGATCGTAAAGATGCATGCAACCATGGCAATGTCACGAGTACAATAATACAACAGCACAACACTTTCACCTAACTTCAAGTCAGGTGTCATTCTTTGAGATTAACGGTTAAAAAAGACACTGGCCAGTACGGGGATCGAACCCGCGACATTCGCGTTATTAGCACGACGCTCTAACCAACTGAGTTAACCGGCCATATGTTCTATTGAATATACTCAGCCAATTTCATTAAGACTCTTACAGTAATTGTCTTCAAGAAGGAAGTTGTTTAAATGTTATTTTTTTAACTAAGAAAGTACTTTTTTCACACGAGTCAAAAGCGCTGATAGGAGAGTGCTAAAATCGCCGTTGGGCTATTCCTTATGGAAAAGTGGAATCCGTCAAAGCATATAGAGTGAGGGAGAAGTTTTTCATTTGATATTTTAGTCACCATGGATTATTTGTGTGAAGAAACAGTAGAGGAACGAGATAGCATCTTTCAGTTACAAAGTACTAAATTCTGTCAGCAACATTTGTTTTTGTAGTATCTGTTTGACTCTAGGTAACAGAAATTAAAGATAGACTTGCTATTCCTTAATATTAAATGGATTTCATCCAAGGGAACACACAGATAGAAAGGATTCATTTTTTAAATAATAGACAGCGTCCCTGGGTGGGCTTGAACTACCAACCTTTTGGTACCAATCAGTATAAGAGGTAACAGCCGAACGCGCTGACCGATTGTGCCACAGAGACCGACACGGACTGTGGTTTGTTAATTTGTTTTTATAAAAGATTCGAAATTTCCAATATTTTTTGGTAATCTGCATTAAATTACATTGGTTTTAAATGATTTTCTCAACACAACAAAACACATAATTTATACATTTAAGAAAGAATTACATGAAGTATTTAAAATACTGACCTCGAAGACATCATGGATATTAGTTCAGTGGAGAGAGTAGGTCATTTCTGCCGATATCCCAGATGGACTAGGCGTTAGGATTTCAGGCTCTCACCCATGCGGCCCGGGTTCTATTCCCGGCCTGGGAAACTCTTTATACCAAATATTTTAAATTTTTGATTTCTTTCAGAAGGATCTTTAGTGAGGTTTTATATGTCAAATCATTGATTGTTACAATTGCAAAAGCGACAGTGACTGAGTAGGTTGTTCGTGAAGAACCATGTGGCCATTACAGTGTCGCTTTATAATAAATTAATTTTGGATAGGAATAGTTTTTCAGTGATATTTCCAACATAAAACAAAGACATCAGCCGTATACAGAAGACAGAAATACATGAAGTATTTCAAATACTGACGAAGAAAACTACGCGGATATTACTTCAGTAGCGCTACATTGAGGTAACACCAATTTATTAGATAATACTTCTGCCAAAGTAATCGTATTTCCAGGTGGTCTAGGGGTTAGGATTCCTGGCTTTCACCCGGGCGGCCCGGGTTCGATTCCCGGTCTGGAAAAGTTTTCTTCAAACAAAGATCAGGTCAGTTTTAGTTTTGAAACCTCAGAAAGATAATGGCGAAGCTTTACACTTTGGGCTGTATTTCTCGAGTGACTAAAGAATATATTACCTTAACAAAAACTTTCCAGAATGTGATTAGTGGGGTTTAACCTGATAATTTATCGATTTAACTGTTGTAGTTGTTAAGGAGGATGATCGTAAAGATGCATGCAAATATGGGAAAGTCACGAGTACAATAATATAACAGCACAACACTTTCACCTAACTTCAAGTCACGTGTCATTCTTTGAGATTAACGTATAAAAAGACACTGCTCAGTACGGGGATCGAACCCGCGACATTCGCGTTACTAGCACGACGCTCTAACGGTAGTCTACCCAACTGAGCTAACCGCTAACCGCTTAGCTAATTTATTAGTTAATACTTTTGCAAAAGTAATCGGATTCCCAGATGGTCTAGGGGTTAGGATTCCTGGCTTTCACCCAGGCGGCCCGGGTTCGATTCCCGGTCTGGGAAACTTTTCTCCAAACAAAGAGCAGGTCAGTTTTAGTTTTGAAACGTCAGAAAGATAATGGTGAAGTTTTACACTTTAGGCTCTATTTCTAGAGTGACTAAAGAATATATTACCTTAACAAAAACTTTCCAGAATGTTATTAATGGGGTTTAATCTGATAATTTATCAATTTAACTATTGTAGTTGTTATGGAGGATGATCATGAAGATGCATGCAACCATGGCAATGTCATGAGTACAATAATATAACAGCACAACACTTTCACCTAACTTCAAGTCACGTGTCATTCTTTGAGATTAACGGTTAAAAAGACACTGGCCAGTACGGGGATCGAACCCGCGACATTCGCGTTATTAGCACGACGCTCTAACCAACTGAGCTAACCGGCCATATGTCCTATTGAATATACTCAGCTAATTTCATTGAGACATTTCATTTTATATTTTAGTCACCATCTATTACTTGTGTGAAGAAACAGTAGAGGAACGAGATAGCATCTTTCAGTTACGAAGTACTAAATTCTGTCAGCGACATTTGTTTTTGTAGTATCTGTTTGACTCTGGGAAACAGAAATGAAAGATAGACTTGCTATTCCTTAATAATAAATGGACTTCATCCGAGGGAACACACAGATAGAAAGGATTCAATTTTTAAATAATAGACAGCGTCCCTGGGTGGGCTTGAACCACCAACCTTTCGTTACCCATCAGTATAAGAGGTAACAGCCGAACGCGCTGACCGATTGTGCCACAGAGACCGACACGGACTATGGTTTGTTAATTTGTTTTTATAAAAGATTCAAAATTTCCAATATTTTTTGGTAATCTGCATTAAATTACATTGGTTTTAAATGATTTTCTCAACACAACAAAACACATAATTTATACATTTAAGAAAGAATTACATGAAGTATTTAAAATACTGACCTCGAAAAAGGGATGGATATTAGTTCAGTAGAGAGATGGACTAGGCGTTAGGATTTCAGGCTCTCACCCATGCGGCCCGGGTTCTAATCCCGGTCTGGGAAACTCTTTAATACCAAATATTATAAATTTTTGATTTCTTCAGAAGGATCATTAGTGAGGTTTTATATGTCAAATCATTGATTTTTACAGTTGTAAAAGCGACAGTGACTGGGTAGGTTGTTCGTGAAGAACCATGTGGCCATTACAGTGTCAGCTTTATAATAAATTAATTTTGAATAGCAATAGTTTTTCAGTGATATTTCCAACATAAAACAAAGACATCAACTGTATACAGAAGACAGAAGTACATGAAGTATTTCAACTACTGACGAAGAAAACTACGCGGATATTACTTCAGTAGCGCTACATTGAGGTAACACCAATTTATTAGATAATACTTCTACCAAAGTAATCGTGTTCCCAGATGGTCTAGGGGTTAGGATTCCTGGCTTTCACCCAGGCGGCCCGGGTTCGATTCCCGGTCTGGGAAACTTTTCTTCAAGCAAAGATCAGGTCAGTTTTAGTTTTGAAACGTCAGAAAGATAATGGTGAAGCTTTACACTTTAGGCTGTATTTCTAGAGTGACTAAAGATTATATTACCTTAACAAAAACTTTCCAGAATGCTATTAATGGGGTTTAACCTGATAATTTATCGATTTAACTGTTGTAGTTGTTAAGGAGGATGATCATAGAGATGCATGCAACCATGGCAATGTCACGAGTACAATAATATAACAGCACAACACTTTCACCTAACTTCAAGTCACGTGTCATTCTTTGAGATTAACGGTTAAAAAGACACTGGCCAGTACGGGGATCGAACCCGCGACATTCGCGTTATTAGCACGACGCTCTAACCAACTGAGCTAACCGGCCATAATTCCTATTAAATATACTCAGCAAATTTCATTGCGACATTTCATTTGATATTTTAGTCACCATCTATTAATGGTGTGAAGAAACAGTAGAGGAACGAGATAGCATCTTTCAGTTACGAAGTACTAAATTCGGTCAGCGACATTTGTTTTTGTGGTATCTGTTTGACTCTAGGAAACAGAAATTAAAGATAGACTTGCTATTCCTTAATATTAAATGGATTTCATCCGAGGGAACACACAGATAGAAAGGATTCATTTGTAAATAATAGACAGCGTCCCTGGGTGGGATTGAACCACCAACCTTTAGGTACCCATCAGTATAGTAGGTAACAGCCGAACGCGCTGATCGATTGCGCCACAGAGACCGACACGGAATATGGTTTGTTAAATTGTTTTCATAAAAGATTCAAAATGTCCAATATTTTTGGGTAATCGGCATTAAATTACATTGGTTTTAAATGATTTTCTCAACACAACAAAACACATAATTTATACATTTAAGAAAGAATTACATGGAAGTATTTAAAATACTGACCTCGAAGACAGCATGGATATTAGTTCAGTAGAGAGATGGACTAGGCGTTAGGATTTCAGGCTCTCACCCATGCGGCCCGGGTTCTATCTGGGAAACTTTTTATACCAAATATTATAAATTTTTGATTTCTTTCAGAAGGATCATTAGTGAGGTTTTATATGTCAAATCATTGATTGTTACAGTTGTAAAAGCGACAGTGACTGGGTAGGTTGTTCGTGAAGAACCATGTGGCCATTACAGTGTCAGCTTTATAATATATTAATTTTGTATAGCAATAGTTTTTCAGTGATATTTCCAACATAAAACAAAGACATCAACTGTATACGGAAGACAGAAGTACATGAAGTATTTCAACTACTGACGAAGAAAACTACGCGGATATTACTTCAGTAGCGCTACATTGAGGTAACACCAATTTATTAGATAATACTTCTGCCAAAGTAATCGTGTTCCCAGATGGTCTAGGGGTTAGGATTCCTGGCTTTCACCCAGGCGGCCCGGGTTCGTTTCCCGGTCTGGGAAACTTTTCTTCAAGCAAAGATCAGGTCAGTTTTAGTTTTGAAACGTCAGAAAGCTAATGATGAAGCTTCACACTTTAGGCTGTATTTCTCGAGTGACTAAAGAATATATTACCTCAACAAAAACTTTCCAGAATGTGATTAGTGGGGTTTAACCTGATAATTTATCGATTTAACTGTTGTAGTTGTTAAGGAGGATGATCATAAAGATGCATGCAATCATGGCAATGTCACGAGTACAATAATATAACAGCACAACACTTTCACGTTTAACCTGAAAATTTATCGATTTAACTGTTGTAGTTGTTAAGGAGGATGATCGTAAAGATGCATGCAACCATGGCAATGTCACGAGTACAATAATACAACAGCACAACACTTTCACCTAACTTCAAGTCAGGTGTCATTCTTTGAGAGTAACGGTTAAAAAAGACACTGGCCAGTACGGGGATCGAACCCGCGACATTCGCGTTATTAGCACGACGCTCTAACCAACTGAGCTAACCGGCCATATGTTCTATTGAATATACTCAGCCAATTTCATTAAGACTCTTACAGTAATTGTCTTCAAGAAGGAAGTTGTTTAAATGTTATTTTTTTAACTAAGAAAGTACTTTTTTCACACGAGTCAAAAGCGCTGATAGGAGAGTGCTAAAATCGCCGTTGGGCTATTCCTTATGGAAAAGTGGAATCCGTCAAAGCATATAGAGTGAGGGAGAAGTTTTTCATTTGATATTTTAGTCACCATGGATTATTTGTGTGAAGAAACAGTAGAGGAACGAGATAGCATCTTTCAGTTACAAAGTACTAAATTCTGTCAGCGACATTTGTTTTTGTAGTATCTGTTTGACTCTAGGTAACAGAAATTAAAGATAGACTTGCTATTCCTTAATATTAAATGGATTTCATCCGAGGGAACACACAGATAGAAAAGATTCATTTTGTAAATAATAGACAGCGTCCCTGGGTGGGCTTGAACCCCCAACCAAATTATTTTTTTCACTTCATTAGTGAATAATTATCAGTCAAATCAGCTCATGTCAAATGTGTGTGTGGCGCCTATGAAGCCTCATATTGAATATCCAAGCGACACAATTTAGCAAAACGATGCCTATGTTGTTTTTGCTTAACAACGGAGTTTGAGATTGTTTGGACAATTTAAATTTTTAACATAAAATCAAAATTTGAACAAAATTTTTATTTATATCAAGGCGGGACTTAGTCAGAAATACTTATATCATTGAAGTATATTTTCGTGCAAATAAACTGGACCAAATACTGCAATATAATCATCAAGATATGATTAGAATAATAAACAGAGAATAAAAAATTTAATCATTCCGAGAAGAAATGCGCTTCAGGTAATTATGTTTCAACACCTGTTAATTAATTTAAATGAGTTTCTGTTACCGCATTAAAAATTCATAGAATCTAGTTTTATTTCACTTGCGTCATAGACATAGATTACCGCGACATATCGGGAGTTTACCAACGGTATCAGAGTACACGTCGTATATGTAAACAAGGAGCTCCTCACTCACCTTACTCCTTACTGTATAATACGCCTAAACATAATGTAGCGGACGCTGGTATGTCCAGATTCTCATACTGTTGAACTGTACAGTATAACTTCATATTTCATTCATGTTGACTATTATATGATCATATGCATCAAAGGTAAAACATATCTGTGAAGAAATTTTATAACATGCAACTGGAAGAAAGATAACTCACAATCAAGTGATTAACACCTTGTAGTGGCCTTATTATTCACTCAATCATTTGTGAAATGATTGTTTATTTACGCCGATGCTGCGTTTTGGTGCACCATTGTACATCACCCATTCAGTCGCACCTAGTAAACCAATATGAAGAAACTCGTATCCAGACGAACTAAATAGCGCAAAATGGTTTTATTCAAATATCGTTAACGATTTAATATAAGAATCAAATGTAGTTCGTCTAGATACGCGTTCCTTTAACACAACATTTCAATCAATCAATCAAACTGTTTTTTATTAGCCGTCCTGGCAAACCGGCACAAAAAAATTGAAGCAAAATTGAAAGTATATACATGCCTTTGCCCAGAACGGAAAGGATGACCGCAAAATGACCATTCGGTCTACTTGTCAGCGGCTACCTTGCAATAGCTATAGTACTTAAAATTTAAGAATCGAACACAGGTAAACGCTTTTATACGAGAACAACATTGCCTCGAGATGGCGCTACAAAACAATAAGTTGCTATGGGTTTTTTTTAAATTTGGAATTTCCCCTCTATATTATTTTGATGCAATGCTGTTCTAGCAGTAAGACATTTTCGAAAGAGAATTTAGAGAAGAAGTTTAGTATTATAAAATGTACTTATGATAGACTTATTAATGTACTTATACTTACTTTTCAGGTCACAATTGACAATCAACTTCTTGAAAGAGTAGAATATTACAAATACCTAGGCATATATATTGATGAAAACCTAAGCTGGAATAAACATATTTCAGATTTGTTAAGGAAATTATCACATGCTGTAGGGATTTTGAGTAAAATTCGTAAGCTCTTCCCCACTCGAGTTCTACGTATTGATATACTTTGCCCTCTTTCAGTCTCATATACAGTATGGTTTGGTGGCATGGGGATACTCGGTTACTAGCAAATTGTCAAAAAGGATAGAAGTTCTACAAAATAAAGCTTTGAGAATATTATCTAATTCTCCACCTCGCTCTAGTTGTACCCCTTTATTTGCTAAACTAAAAATACTCAAATTCAAAGACTTGTGTCTTTTTGAAGTTGCAAAAGTATTTATTACCAAGAGCTTTTGATAATTATTCCACCGCACAGTCTCATGTGCATAGCCACCACACTCGATCATCAGCCCAAGGATCTTTTTTTGTTCCAAGATGTAAATCAAAGCGGACACAAAGCACTCTGAGATACACCGGGGTAAAAATCTGGAATGACTTACCTTCTAGCATTAAAGCCTCAACATATCCAAATTTCAAAACTCAGTTACGCAACTATTTACTATCCTTATATTCTTCATAAATGTCTATGATTCTGTGATTGTTGGTCTTTAATATTTCTTCATGTACCGTACATTGAGATATTTTACTGTCATGCAGACGTCTTTTCTCGTTTCAGTACTGTTATTTATTCCTTATGTATCGTACTTTTTCTAATCTTTACTTAATATGTATTGTTCAACTTTTTCCCAGAAACGCTAACCAAAATGTGCCTGAACAGCACCGCTTCGAAATAATATACGGGGAAATCCCAATTCTATAAACAACAAGGCTTATTATTGCCTTGCAGCGCCATCTTGGGGCGATGCTGTTCTCGCATAAAAACGTTTCACGCTGTGCTAATTACTAATATGGAGAACAAATTGTGGTAGTTATACCCAATGAGCGTATTTGGATAATTATTAAGGTAAATGAAAAGAAATGTAAATGAAAAAAAATTAAAAATTAAAATATTGGATTTACGAAGATAGGATTAACTTTGGTTTATGAAAAACCAATATAACACAATGTAAATATTAAATCAATTTAAAGGACTACTGAAAGGGATTTTTCAGAGTACAAGAAGGGGGTTTGTAATCAAATTTATAAATAACTAATATCATTAATTAACAAAGGATGAAAAATAGAACTCTGAAACCAATCGGGGTCTGTAGAGATCTAAGTTCTAGTGTCTACAGGGGGTGTACTGTGGAACGGGTGTACCCATTTAAAACATTTTTATCAAACAACAAAAATCTCTAAAGGTAATTGAATATATCCAATATAAAGGAAACTTCAAACAATATTGAATTTTCAAATAGTTCAAATATCTATAGCAGTGCTATTGATAGGAAGTGGAGCTAATGTATTTGTGGTAATTTGCCAAAATATAGTAAAAATTTTACAATCAGGGATGTAGAGGGATGAATATTTAAACTCAAACTTCACTTACTATATTGTGAATAGAATACTAGTTTGAGTTTGAAAATTGTCTAATAATTCGAAGGGGACAAAGAATTGCGCTTTACTTAATAGAACAAAATAGATGAATTTCAATATTATGCTAATCCAGCCACTTTATGGAAAAATTATTTCGGAGTATGCAAGTTCAAAGTTGGGTCATACATGAAAGGAGAATTATATATATGTAATCGAATATTACAACATTATATAGAATATCCACATAACTGATTTGGTTGATTATATTTTTGCAATATTATACCTGCAGAATTAATCAGTTTACAAATTTTGAGTTGTTGCATTAATATTCAGCCAAGAATAAACTACATCATATACAACTAATTTCAAAACAAGTTATTCAGTTGACACTTTCTGAAAAACGAATTCAGAGGATACAAGTTCAAAGTGCGATCATACATGAAATGAGAGTTATATACAGTATATATATTCAAATATTACAATATTATGCAGACTGTCAGCAGAAATGATTTGATTGAAATTTATTCCTGCAATGTAGGACCATCGGAAATACTCTTGTGGCAGATTTACAAATTGTTAAATTAATATTTGATCATGATTCCACTACAAGGAGAACAGCTAGTTACAATACTGATTATATTGTTTAAAGTTCCCATCACCACCATGAGTATACTGATGATTGTTTATTAACGCCGATGCTGCGTTTTGGTGCACTATTGTACATCAACCAATCAGCACCTAGAAAACCAATATTTTGTATCCTAATCTTTTGAGTTTGTTGTTGTAATGAAGAAACGCGTATCTAGACGAACTAAATAGCGCAAAATGATTTTATTCAAATATTATAAGAATCAAATGTAGTTCGTCTAGATACGCGTTCTTTTATCACAACATTTCAATCAATCAATCAAATAGTCTTTTATTAGCCGTCTAGGCCAGGGGTGGGCAACCCCTGGCACGCGTGCCAAACTTGGCACGCGAGCCCTTTTATTTGGCACGCGAGCAAGGTCTCGGAAACGAGATCATTTTCCTTCAGATAAAAAGTTTCAAGGTTCTACAACAGTGCTTCTCTAACTTTTTTAGTCCCAGAGCCTCATTTCAAACCTCAAAGTTATCAAGAGCCGCACGCAAACAACGTAAGGTAAAATAGAAACAAACCTTGAGCGCGTATCTAAAATACCAAGTCTTCGTAACAACAACATGCGTAACAACTAGGGCTGGGCAAAATATTGGAATATAATAAAATATTCAAATGAGATTTTACTATTCGAATATCCGGTACAACGTGACCTGCACCGCTCTGCTTGGACACCGAAATCGCTCGTCTCCAACTCAACGTGAATTGTGTGATTTTTCCCAACGGCGGTCGCTGTCACGAAAAATCGACAAATTTAAAAAGTCGTTGTCTTTGCGTTATGGTGTTATATGCTTATCTTTGCAATTAACGTATCGTTTCAATTCCATATTTTGACCGTTCCGTAAATTTAGAAACGTCAAACCAGATTAGGTATTTAAAATAAATTTCTCAGATTTTGAACTCCGCATGCTTGGTGACATGTCATTAGCCATTTCTTGCATTACCGAACATAAAGTTGATTGAAATTAAATGTTAAAATGTCTTTTCGGCGTTCCATTGTGAAAGAGGCGATTTAAGGTTATTAGAAAACCCTAGTTATATAAATAACATGGTTTTAAAAATGATCAAAAGTTTTTCCAAAAGCTGGTATGAGTTACTGGTATGAAAAACACTCATTAAATTGTAACCAGATAAGAAATGTCATGTCCTACTCCATTTAAAGCACTTTGTATTAGCTATTTAGTGATTCCTTCCATCCTTGGCCAAGTAATGTTTTGAATATGTAAACACTTTACTCGGCCATGCATGGCCGTTGAGCCAAGAGTAGAACGTAAAATCAATCGTGAATTTCGTTGTAACAATGCACACTGACTCGTTCACGAGTTGTTAAATTTTGAAGCATTTGGGCAGTAATAATTACGGTAAGCCATGACATAATCAAAATCATTAAGTGAAGTGCTGAATTTGCAAATTCCGTAAACAAAATTGAGCATTACTCAGTAAGTATTTTAGCTATAATAACCATCGGGTTTTGTTGAAAAAAAAAGTTAAAACTCGAAGGAATTAGTTATAATTAGCGTTTGACCTTCTATTAGGCACAAAGGCCTAGGAATGCTTTTAATGCCAATTTATTCAATCGCTATTTTAAAGCAACATTCAGAATTCACGCAATCGTAAATTGGCTAGGTTTATCTATCTAATACTAAAATAACACGAACACCATAGAAAAGCATGAGAAACTTAATTATCATTTTCATAAATATCTGCATCTCGGTTACCGTTAACTTCAAACAGTCACGGTTAATTTACAAGTGGTGATAAGGAAAATCAAATCCAAGGCAGATGATAAAACTCAGAATAAAATTAATTTGGTTTTGAAATCAGCCCTTAATGTATTCAACAGCTGTCGCTGATGTGAACGCAAGGGTATACTAGAAATATGAAACTTCGATATCCGGCGACACCTTATTCTTGCAAAAATCGAGAAAAGGGCGGGAATATCAAATACCAACTTTAGGATATCGCCGCCGAAACGATTGCGGTGATAAAGACAATCAGCGATTATGATGAAATTAACCATTAACCAGTAAAAAACGCTTTATTGCCGACTTTTCAATGTTTCTATGAATTTCCAAATGGAGTATCGACCTCCGTCGTTCTGGACCCCTGCTATGTATAAAAAATATTTATTATGCGACTATTCGGTATTTGTTAAAAATATTCAAATTATTCGATTCGAAAAAAGATTCGATTTTGCCCACCCGAGACTAACAACCATTTAATTTAGCTTTGATTAGTAATAATTTTTTCAAAGAAGGTCATAATCGTGGAGGATGCAAGGTGCAGTAGCTGCTTGAGATAGTCGCCAGATATTTCGGGACTATTTTCGATTACTGGAACAAAATTGAAATGGTCTAAAAATTAGAATAATCATTGAGGTATTTGATAATTTTTCCAAATGAAAAGTGTCTCAGTGGCCGCAAAAACGCTTACTGTTGCGTCATTATTGCCTCTTGTAGATTAGTCCAGTGGTTCCCAAACTTTTTTGACCATCGCCCCCCTAAAGTAGTTTATGCAACTTCATCGCCCCCCTGCACTACAAAAAAATATAAAGTCATAAATGAATATATTACAGACCAAATAAGAAGACAAATAATAGTTTATGGTGTTTTTTAATAAAATAGATGAGCTTGGTGTTCTTCAGCGAGTTATTTATTATATCTAAAATTACCCCGTTTACTGATGGAAAGGTGATTTCGTTGTTTTAATAGCAATAGTAGCACGGCTGAAAACCCCTTTTTCACCATATATTAGATCGAAAATGAAAGAATCCAGGGTTCTACCACCTCAAAAACCGCCGTGTACTCTTGCCTTATAGCATTTCACTTTCTAAATTCACCCCATTTCACATTAAAATAATAAAAACAAAGTTAATTTTCTCAAACTTATAATAATGATTTTCGTACATCTCATTCATTCGTACAGCCTGATGACCTGCACCAAAATATTTCGGAAAAATTCATCCCTGATTCCTCATTCTATCACGGCCTCCAGTCCGATCACCATTCCACAATTAACCAGCCATTTGTTTTTGATTCATTGACTCGGATGTGGAAGAAGCCGTGACTGACTATCGGCTACGGTCCAGGGGACGGCAAATTTTATGTCGCTCGCAGGACAAAATTCAGGGTTGCTATTCTTTTGCGGGTCGCATATATTTTTTGGAAGTTAAAAACGGAACAGCACGCAAAAACTGCGACAATTCGTGAACTCAACTCAGTCGTCTCATTAAAAAAATATTACAATGATATTTAATGTGACACTGTCTCGTTGCTGCATCACGCTAGATAGCTTTACGACGCCAAGATTGAAACATTTTCTAAATGGGCATCACCAAACCCACTTCTTTGCTTGTTCTTTGTAATGTTCATTTTCGAAAATAATGATTTGCACAAATATGTACTTCCAAACATCGAAGTGAATATTTTCGCATGATTTGTGAAATTTTGATAAATATTTTCTCCCTAAGAAGATACATTCTTACAAAAATTAAGCAGTGATGAATCTCTCGATTAGAATATGAATTTTATTTTCCTATTGCTTCGCAATATATTCGAATATTTACTGCGCTATTGAACCCCTGCACTCAGCATCAACTTTTCTGCGTGTTTTCATTTGTCTAATTATAATTACATTGTAGGCTCGTTAAACGAGTGGATGTTCACTAGATTGTTAGGATATAGTATAATTTAGTCTAAACGTGTCTCATGATAAATTCTGTTACGTAAAAAAATGTAATTTACTCCTCGAGCGTAGATTATAAATAAAAAAATTTTATCGTCAAAACCGCCGTTTGGATATTTCCCCGGGCATAGACTTCCTTGTTTACTTCGTGACATTGGCCAATCAGCAAGATGCAAAAAAAGGGAACAATGCCCCCTTTCGCATCCGCTCAAGCGCTCAGACACTCTCACTCAGACAGATTTTCAGGCGTGGTCGTGAACACTACCTCATTTTCGCATTTTTGAATTATATTCGTTAGTTTTTAGTTGTTTTTCGGAAATTTAAATATAAATCAAATAAGTCAATGATTACTTTGCCTTTCCATGAGTTTCAGTTTAAATACAGCAATCAAAAATTAGTGTAGAAATAGCTGTGATAGACTAGGCTAAAATTCTTTATCGGTACTTTAAAAAACAGATTGTTGAATGGTGTGTATTAGAATGATAGTTTGAAACAAATACCCCATTTTAAAGGCAACAACTCGCGAAACCACTCTTAAAATAAGCCCCGAAACTTTTAAAATGGTAAAGTATGGGAAGAATTTTCCACAGTCAAAGGTCGGGAAAAGGTCCATTCAGTGAATCGTCCAGGGCCAGATTATTTTACTCCGGCCGTATTTTGCCGACCACTGGGATACGCAAACTACCTTACCTTGCGAAGACGAGACCAGAAATCCATTCGCGTGTGAATATCGCCCACATGATTCAAGCCTGCCAATGCACACAGAGTACAGAATTAAGTGCGCCGAACATAAAACAGGTTTCGCGAAATCGCCCCCTTAGACTTTTTCGCCCCCCTCTGTATCGTTTTCGTCCACTGGGGGGCGATATCGCCCACTTTAGGAATCACTGGATTAGTCAACGCTACGCAAATAAACACGGGGGAATCCATTCGTCTAACGAATAGACTTACTCATTTTAATTTCAAGTCAATGATTAGTTTTCAATGAAAATTTTTCGTTGAAAGTAGTTAATTTTTAAAGCATTAAAGAGAGCGGCAGGAAAGGTTGTTGAGAGCCGCATGCGGCTCTCAAACCCTAGTTTGAGAATCACTGCTCTACATTATCTGATGAAACTAGTTGTTCGTTTATTCATTATCGTTTGTTGACAATTCTTTATTTATTTAAAATCTTTTTGTTCTTTCATGACATATGGCTACAAAGACATATATTATGACGTAACAGATGAGTGAGCTCACGAGAAATTTTGTCGAAAAGAGCGCATCATTCATTTGGCTACATTCTTACGCAATATAGTTCGTCTGCGCCATCACTTTTTACATTTCTGTTCGATTTATGAAGTTGTACAGCTCATGCTGGTTAGAGTAACTTGATAACTTACTGTAATGAATTGATTTCGAAAGAAATATGAGCGATTGGGGAAGGGAATACAAGAGAGAATGGCAGAAAACAAACTGTTGCATGATTGGGATGTCATTCCCCAAAATGTTTTGTGTCTGAAAAACTTTGTAACTGCATTACTTTTCAAGTTTTCATCTTGTGAATCTCTGTTTTCAGTTATGAACTTTATTAAGTCCTGTAACAGGAGTAGGCCAAAAGATGAAACCAGTAGTTCGTGTATCTCTTTGAAAGTTACAAAATATAAACCCCCCAAAAAATAAAGAAGACTCAATATTTAAAAACAACCTAATGATAAAGGGAAACACCCTTTCATAAACCCAAAAAATTCACGCTTCACATTACCTTATTTACCAAATGTAAAATCTCTATAAGCGGTAATACATCAGCTAAAGTCTCACTGATATAAAATGAGAAAATAATCAAATGAAGTAATTAAATCTATTTGTCCGACTGATATTTCCCCGGATGGTGAATCTGTCCGAACATTCTTAAAAGATTTGTGATTGTGTATTTTAGCTATGAAGTTAGCAAAGCATTGTTTTTCAAATTTGGTCGGCACGCGGAGGAATTTTGTCATTAAATTCAGCCGATTTTGGCTCGCGAGCAGAAAAAGGTTGCCCACCCCTGGTCTAGGCAAACGGGCTCAAAAAAATTGAAGCAAAATTTAAAATATATACATGCCTTTGCCCAGAACAGAAAGGAAGACCGCGAAATGACCGTTTGGTCTACTTGTCATCGGCTACCTTGCAATAGGCAACATTGTCTCAGAAAATATATAATAGTCGGGCAATGCGTTGGAAAACGGGGTAACCTCGAAAATTTGATAACACATGGCATCATATGAAAACCAGGGTATAAAAAGGTCCTAGATCAGAATTATAACGGTTCTTTGGCAAAACATAGAGGAACTTGATAAAATGTGATAAATTATAAGGAAGCGTACAATACTTGGGAAATAGTGAGATTGCATCTAAATATACATCAATTTAAAATCTTATTTAGTATATTCCAACAGTGTCTTTTTATTTTTAGTTCAATTTTAACTTATCACAGATTTCTCTATTAATAATTCAAAAGTAGAACAGAGCATGAAAGTAAAGTAGGAAAAAGCGTGTACGGAATTTCATCATTTAAGTGCGTTTTATTATGCTAAAACTTGTTGTTGTTTTGTATTTAACTGCTCGAAACTCTTCGAAATTATGTATGTATAAAACGTTGAATACGTAATATTGCAATGGGTCGAAGTGGATAAAACACGTAGCCTACTCGTAGATTTCAGTCACATGCGCGAATTAACGAACCGATTTCACAAATTATCGAAACCTGAAGTGTAAATAAAATCAATACCATACTTGTCAAACACCTATTTAAGGGCCAATCGCCAAGTACACTGGTACAAAAGAACAAACAAACATAATTTATCTTGGCAAAAATCCGGTTCGAGCACCAGTTAAGCCTGCAGTTAGAGAGAGAGAGAGAGAGAGAGAGAGAGAGAGAGAGAGAGAGAGAGAGAGAGAGAGATTTATTTTTTCGTCAACCAAACTAAAATAATAGTCATCGTAATAATTAAAATAATACGAAGTAATAAATTAGTTTGGTATAGACAGGAGGGTGTGATGTGACCAGGCGGTCAGCAAAGTCAACTAACCCTCCAGGCTATTATATTTAAGATTCACAATTTTAACTCCCAACCATTACTCATTACTCAAATTAACCATGAATGAAAAGATAATGACTACGGTCAACTACCCATTCGTATGTAACATAATTAAAAATACTATCAAAAGGGGAATATTATTGGCGCTCGTAACGCTCTCACTCAATTGCATTTACTAATACCGATACCTGCCCACCAGCTGGGAAGGTTAAGTACTATATGAATGATATACCGACAAATTTTGGCGCCGTTAGGAAAATAAGTGGTCGAGTTTAAGCTAAAAACAAGACTATTTTGTCCGAAGTTGGTCATTTTTCGGGTGCCTGAAATGTTTGACAGAAATAAGGCGACACCTGAAAATCTTTACACGGCCACAGTTTGGAAAACACTGATTTAATGCATATAATTATATATATATTAGTCAACACCAATGATATATGGAGATATAATTGTACAGTTTCTCCGTATGAGATTCTGGACATCCCAGCGTCCGTTCCAATATGTTTAGCCCTTTGATACAGTAAGAAGTAAGGTAAGTAAGGGGGTCGCTCAATATGTCGCGGGAATCCAAGTCTATGACGCAAGTAGAATCCAACTACATCCTATGAATTTTTAATGCATAACAGAAACATGTTGAAATTAATTTACAGCAGTTGAAACATAATTACCCAAAGCGCTAATTCATTTGATTGTGAGGTTGGCAGTAAGAACTGCTTGTGAGTCATATTCTATTGTTTTCAGGGATAGTATTATCACTGCAGAAAATATTGTAACTGCGAAAAATGCAATAGATACACGAATGGAGCGCTTTATTAAAGAAATGCTTTTGCACCGTAACTTTCTTTTTCAGTATTTTAATCTCTTCTGTGCTTTATCAGTGGATAGGTAAACAAAGATACAAAAACGAGATTCTCCATAATTCGTACAGTCAAAGGACTGAGCAAAATTTGATCATGTTCCGACGGCACGCGGATTTTCGAGCATTCCTTGGATATTTTTAGTAATCTATAACCAGAAATTGGGTATAATGGGATAAAAAGTACACTGGCCTTGCTCAGAAACTGCATTATCCAATTTGTTAACTGTCTAATGAAAGGATTGCTATATACAGTTCGTTGGGTACACCCCATCGAAAATATAGACGTCGTATTGGTCATAATGGAAAAACTAATGTAAATATATTCAGGAATCCAGCAATTTTTCCATCGAAAATAATTAAACAGACTTAGGACTGAACTTACTATAATCATGCTCGCTTATTCCAGTCTGTTAAACTGATGTTGTTCATTGCTTCTTAGCGATGTCGTTCCTGATTCCTTGTGTAGAATCGCGTGAATACGAAAAAAAAGTAACCGCACGCGATATCATCTCAATTGACAGACTAGTGAATAATTTCCAAGGATTCCGCTCATTATATTGAACATTGGTAGGCTCTGTGACGGACATTTCTGTCGTCATATTCTCAGTCGTGTTGAACTTAAAAATGTTACTCAAGTTCTGTCTTTCCATTTCCAAATTGCTTGAACCACAATAAATTCCCAAAAAAGTTGCTCCCAATGTCAATATCGTAGAAATAATATTTCTCTATAGATCTACACTTAGTGCTGAACAGAAAGCTTTTCCGCAAATGATACAATACCACATTAACTCAAACTCACTGCGATTTGCAGTAGGGTTCTTATGTTTATTTGATGAGTCTAATAGTGGGAAATATGTAATTGTTTGCGGATTAGTATTTTTTTTGCCAGATGCAAATATCTTAGAGGTGAATCCTTCTTACATTTTCAATCAATAGGAATGCAAACAAAAATTATAATCAGTTTTCTATGGCCCGATATTGGTAATTTTAATGTGGAATGATCATTCACACTGTAGTCAACGTATTCCATTGTGTCTAAATTTGGTGATTATCTTACTTTATATATATATAGACAAAGTATTCTCAATCTTACCTCATAACATAAACCGGGGAAGTAAGTTTAGAAATATAAAAACTGAGAAGAAAAAAAATGTGATCAATACAATGATCAAAAAACTTTGCTTATTTATCAAAGTGATATTTACAGAATACTTTGTGAAATTCATTTTCAAAACGAAACCTCATTCCAGAATAAGCGTGGAATGGTCTAAACATTGTGTCCGCTGTTAAAAAATTTTCTTCAAATATGATTTTGAGATTACGCACAATTCAGAGACCAGTGCCTCCATTCGATCACTTTGATCGATTTCACATGTTGGTATGTTTATGTATATTTATGAATCGACAGCTAAAACGAATCGTTGCTAGTGCAAGTAGAATACATTGATATAATGGAAGTCGCAATGTATCTGCTATAACTGATTAACTAATGAGGTGGAGAAAGTAATATTTATTCAGATTGTGATTTACGTTTATTTGTTGGAGGAAAATATTACAAGTGAGATGGTAAACAAAAAACAAAACAAAAAAAACGATGAAGTACAACATTGATCTACAGAATATTTAAATAATTATGACTTTCACTAGTTTTCAATGTCAACCTCACAGTCGAAATTTTTTTAACCGTTCTCTACTTTTCAAATTGAGGATTGATATTGTTACCGCGGCGAATACCAGATATGGTGGTTCCTTTATGTGAAAATGTTGCAATGGGATGAGAGGGATAAACTGATTTCTGAATTTTGAGGTGTCTCAAGATAGCAAATTAAAAACAATGTTTTTTTTCGGAAAACTTAAATAGTTGATTTATTCTTAATATTCAAAGCCACGCCTATTTAAATAAAGTTTCGCTTCGGTTAACTTTTGGAAATCCTTTGGAATATTTTGTGAGGCACATTATCCAATAGCCAAAAGTCTTGCTGTTCATGTAAGATTTCTTCGTTTATTCTCTCACTTGCAATATTTTTTTCAAACAATTAAATGTAAATCACAATCTTAATAATATTACTTTCTTCGACTCATTAGTGAATCAGGTATAATCAGCTCTGTAGCTTTTGTAAAATGTCTGTGTAGCGTATGTTAAGCCTCATAGTGAATAATTAAACGATACTTTTGAGTAGTCCGCATACGGCTTCATATTCCTTTTTACACAGTAATTCCATATATCTGAGATGTAGGTGAGCCTAATTTTTGAACAGTGAAATGAAAAAAAATGAAACTCGATTAAATGAAATCTTATGAATAAATCTTCAATTGATGATCAGAGATCAACCTATAGAGCACTACTAAAATAAATGATTAGGAAAAGGTCAAATGTCATACGGAGGTGGGTTAATACGTCTTAGAAACATGTTCCTTGAAACAGCAAAATTGCATATAGAATATCTTTCAGGGTCTTACAGAAATCAAAGAATATATAATAAATATTAAAGTAACATTCGTCTATGGCAGGGGTGGGAAGGTTTTGCGATAAGGGGCCAAAATATTCGACCCTGGTTTTTGACGAGCTTTTGTGTATGATTTCATTTCATAGAATTTGTATGCTGTTCTAATGAATACTAGTTTCAGCTTTTTCATTCATTCAAACCGCGTGTTGAAAGTAAGTTTTGTAGTATTGGGTGTTGGTTTCCAACAAATTAAATCGGTGATGCCAGTAAATCTTTAATACAAAAAGATCAGTACCATCTGCAATAAAAACAGCAGTACCCACTCAAATGACAGCTGGGGGATGGATACTCCTAGTATCTGCTTCATCGCGTGCCTCTTACAGTCTTACCAGTTTACATGAGTGCAAATTGATATCTAAGCTCAGCCAGAGACAATAAGTTCCGGACTGCAGTTGGCGTGACGAAATGTTATTAAATATACATTCTACAATAAGATTATTTGATTGCATACTACTAAAAGTTCCGCCTTATATGTGTTTTCCCATTGCACTATTTCTTTACTGATATTCGATAATATGACGCTCATCTGACATAGTTCCTAAAGTGTGTAGATGGGTATAATCTTTTCCACGCTGTTCAGATAGGAATGCGCGAATATATATAAGAATTGCTAATATTGGTTTGCAATGCGATGAAATCCCATCTTGGCATTTCTGCCTCTCGCAATTGCTGCGTATACTTATCGGGGAGGTTCTGTGGCGTGGTTATCAAATGAAAAAAAAACATGGGAGTATTTTTCTACTTCTTTACTACTATCAAACCTTGACATTTTGTTGAAAAAAATTTTCCATGCAACTTTTTTGTAAAACATTCTCAACAACCACAATTCTGTTATTAAACTTCCGAAACAAACACATAAAATCATCAACAGATGCATGTCACCAAGTAGATATTGCTGAATTTTTCTTTATTTTACCATTTTTCATGTAATTCTTTTTGGTAAACCTGTTATCTATCGTAACTACAGCACATTTGACAATGTTGTAGTGTGACTATTTTGGCCTCACATTTTTGATATTTGTAGTTAGAGCTCTTGGGGCTCTGTCAAACAAAGTTACATACAAAATATTGGTTGTAAATTGCGAAACATGATCATGTTGTTGGAATAACTTGGCATTTTACCACCCGTATATCATTCATTGAGAATATTAATAAAATCATAAAATTTAAAAATCCGTTTTCGTAAAATTTTCGTTGTAGCTGAATTCCAGGGACATCATGACAACAGGCAAGAGTAGCACGGTCGCCTCTTTTAGCTTATGACAGGGTTTCTTAAAAGGTCACTCCGTTCTCCTTGGAGGCCGCTCGGTTATCGGCCGATCGGTTATCTGGGAGCACGAACAAACAGATTGAAATGCGAATATATAATAACAATGTATTTTTATAGAAGAGAAGAAGCAAAAGTGTTGAGAGTCTTTGTGGTAGTTTGAAAAGCATAAGAATGGAACATAAGAATGAACTACATTCTTTCCCAGGGATATACTCTAAAATGTAGCAATTTTCTCATTCTTGTTCTCGTGATATCATTATCTTTCACTGTGTCGTCGTGATCATCCCGCTGCATAACAATTCTCGCTAACAAATAATTGACTGTTCTCCACCGGGTGTATATCCACTTGAACCACTGGCGACTGCATTAGCAGGCTTGTATTGTTAATTGCAACAAAAACGGGTATTTTGAAATAGTACTCTTTATTTTACGCATATGTTTTGACAGTATTTACATATACTGTATATGGGTTGCGACCCAAAGCTGGGCTCAACAAATACCTAATAGTTATGGTTTTTATTTCCTATAGGAAATTTGGTGCTTGCGTAGTTTGTGCACCAAGATTGCGCACAACCTGAACATAGTATTGTAACAGGTCATGGTTCAGGTTGTGCGTCATTATGATGCACATGTTTGACGAAAAACACTAATACAAATATCTCAATAAATACCTAAAAGTTATTGATTTTATTTCTTCGTAAATTTGGTGCTTGCGTAGTTTGTGCACCAAGATTGCGCACAACCTGAACATAGTATTGTAACAGGTTATGGTTCAGGTTGTGCGTCATTATAATGCACCAGTTTGACGAAAAACACTAATACAAATATCGAGCCGTAAAATTGCTCATGGCTGCAAACTCCACACCCATGTAGAAATGATGGGCAATGACCCCAAGATGAATAATCACAAATAAAAAAAGCTTTATGTCTGAAATCAAACTTGGGCCAAAAAGGTCCCCCTATCTGCCGGACTAATGCTTTCCATTGCCTTTTCAGCGAAAGGATTGCACGCAATAAACTCGATTTAAAAGAGGTATTGATGAGGTTTCACATTGGGTTGATCCAAAACATGTTTAATTTTTACGCGAATCAAAAACTCAAAAATATTGCAATAACACATATTTTATTGTGTACCACATGAATAGGATAGATAGTTTGAAGGCGACTGGCTCAACATCCATCATTGTTATAAGCGATCAATAGTTTTTAACTTGCGGTATATTATCTGGATATTTTTATTAGGCGTGTTTATAATGCAAACGAGGGATATTGTTACAGATCTAACCTTGAATTTTAACTAGTTAAGGTATGTAGTGGGATTTATAGAGGCATAAGTACAAACATAGGCGTAAATTAGTAAAAACAGAATTGATTATGGACTAGGTAAAAATGACGTGGAATCGAAATCGAATCCGAGTCAAAAAAATGCCTGGATTCGAATCGAATCCGAGTTCGGATCCGAATCCCGGCCCATCCCTAGTACTTACTCTCGATCAATATCTGGTATCTACATACTTTGAACATCGTGTGACTATGGTGCAACAATAGCGTTCTTGTTAGTTGCATAACAATGAATAAAGTGATGCAACAACCGAAAGTATTTCTAAATTGTCTACTAACTGCACTGTGACTAAACTACCTGTTCAACGAACTGGCCTACATGGAGTTTGAATGAGACACGGAGGTCTAAGAATAATTATAATTACGCATCAACATTCTGAAGCAAGAAATGATTTCCCTTGATAAAAAAAAAAACGCGGAACCCCTGAGGAACCCAATACTCTCACGGAACCCCACTGTATGTATTGCGGAACCCTAGAGTTCCGCAGAACCCCTGTTGAAGAGCACTGATGTATAATACATCAATTTTTATTGTACTGAATAAATTTTACTTCGTGAGATTTTACAGCAGATTTACGGCTTTTTGGAACAGTTTTATCTCAAAAACAATCCGAGTGGCAGCATTGCGATTGAGCGGAGTCAGCGTTGCTGCAAAGTACAGCTCAGATTTGTCGTATTTGCGAAATTGCAAAACTACGGCTGAAAACAAGATATAATCAGGCAGTTTACCATACATTTTTTGGGCCAGCGGATTGTCGTGGTATTCTAGAGTGTGGATGCTTTTATTTTGTCCACGCAACTGCAGGTCAAATTGAAGACAATTGAATTAATAAAGCAAGACATTTTAAATATGCCCGTATCGCTCATGGATTGATTACTTTGCACGACAGAAAATTCATTTTTCGTTGAAAACGTCGGCTCTTTTAACAAGTGGGTAATCGCCGACTTTTCCGCGTGGATTTCGAGGCGATGGTTATGTATTTTTGATGGAAATTTTGATTTTTAATTTTTATGTATTTTTGATGTATTTCCACTGTATGAAATAAAGTTTCACTTTACGCGATTAGGTTTTTCTAACGGCAATAACGATCTTGCAAGATTGCAAAAATACGTACCAAAACTAAATACATTGGGCAGTTTATCTCTAATTTTTTGTATCGCCGTTGTATTTTAGAGCAGTAATGTTTTTATTTTGTCGTAAGAAGATGCAACCGTGAGTTACGTTGGACACAATTAAATTAATACAGGACATTTTAGAATCTCGGTTTTGTCATGTATTGAATATTTAGCGCGACAGCAAAATCATTGCTAGTTTGATTAATGATAAAAAAAATAAGATTTAATACCATTGAAAGAAAATTGAATACGATTGAACTGAAGACAAAAAAATAGCTCTAAGTCTGAAATATCTGGTTTAAAATATGCATCTTCCTTAACCCACTTTCGTATGACATTTGACCTTACAAATCATTTATTTTAGTTGTGCTCTATAGTTTGATCTCTGATCATCAATTGAAGATTTATTCATAAGATTTCATTTAATCGAGCTTTATTTTTTTTTAAATTTACTATTTAAAAATTAGGCTCACCTACATCTCAGATATATGGAATTACTGTGAAAAAAGGAATATGAAGTCGTATGCGCACTACTTAAAAGTATCGTTTAATTATTCACTATGAGGCTTTACATGGAATCCTTGGAAATTATTCGCTAGTATTTCACTTGAGATGATATCGCTTATCGCGTGCTGTTACTTTCTTTTCGTAATCTCTCGATTCTACGGGAGGAATCAGGAACGACATCGCTTAGAAGCAATGAACAGCATCAGTTTAACAGACTGGAATAAGCGAGCAAGATTTTTTATTCTCGTGGCAATTGTTTTCCAGTCTTTCACGATTATTGTAAGTTCAATCCAAAGTTTGTTCAATTATTTTCGATGGGAAAATTGCTGGATTCCTAAATATATTTACATTAGTTTTTCAATTTTGACCAATACGACGTCCATCCTTTCGATGTGGTGTACTCAACGAACTGTATATAGCAATCCTTTCATTAGACAGCTAACAAATGGAGTAATGCAGTTCCTGAGCAAGGCCAGCGTAGTTTTTATCCCATTATACCCAGTTTCTGGTTATGGATTTCTTAGAACATCCAACCAATGCTCGAAAATCCTCCTGCCATCGGAACCTGCTCAAATTTTGCTCAGTCCTTTGACTGTACGACTTATGGAAAATCTCGTTTTTGTATCTTTGTTTACCTATCCACTGATAAAGCACAGAAGAGATGAAAATACTGAAAGAGAAAGTTACGGTGCTAGAGCTCAAAGCATTTCTTTAATAAAGCGCTCCATCGGTGTATCTATTGCATTTCTCGCAGTTACAATATTTTCTGCAATCCTAATACAATCCCTGAATACAGTGGATTATGATTCACAAGCCGTTCTTAATGCCAACCTCACAGTCAAAATTCTTTCAACCGTTTTCTACTTTCCAAATTGGAGATTTATATTGTTACCGTGGCGAAAACCTGATCAGGTGGTTCCATTGAGTGAAAATGTTGAAAGTGATGGGATGGAAGAACTGGTTTCTGAAATGTGAACTATCTCAAGATTACAATCAGAAACATTGTTTCGTATCAGACAACTTGAACAGTTGATTTATGCATGACATTTAAAGCTACGCCTATTGAGCAATAAAGTTTTGCTTCTGTTAGTTTTTGGAAATCTGCCCACTTCAAAAAATATACTGTATATAACATTTGTATATATAAGCAAATTCTGTTGATCAATTTTGTGCTTTTATTTTTTATTAGCCTATTTCTCGTTTTTCTAAGTCATCCTATTTCCTAACTTAGTTATTCTGTTTCGGTGAAATGCAAATATTACCAATCTTTTTTATCAGTCCCATGTTTATGTCTTGCTGTTCTTGTTGAACTTCTTTGTTTTTTCTTTCAATTGCAATATTTTTTTCAAACAATTAAACGTAAATTTCAATCTGAATAAACATTATTTTTTTCACTTTATTAGTGAATCAATATTCAGTCAAATCAGCTTATGTGTGTGTGGCGCCTATGGAGCCTCATATTGAATATCCAAGCGACATAATTTAGCAAAACGATGCGTATGCTGTTTTTGTTTAGTAACGGTGTTTGAGATTGTGTGGACAATTTTAATTTTTAAAATAAAATCAAAATTTGAACAAGGTTTTTATTTATATCAAGGTGGGACCTATTCAGAAATACCTATATCATTGAAGTATATTTTCGTGCAAATAAACTGGACCAAATCCTGCAATATTATCATCAAGATATGATTAGAATAATAAACAGAGAATAAAAAATTTAATCATTCCGAGAAGAAATGCGCTTCAGGTAATTATGTTTCAACACCTGTAAATTAATTTTAATGTGTTTCTGTTACCGCATTAAAAATTCATAGAATCTAGTTTTATTTCACTTGCGTCATAGACTTAGATTACCGCGACATATCGGGAGTTTACCAACGGTATCAGAGTACACGTCGTATATGTAAACAAGGAGCTCCTCACTCACCTTACTCCTTACTGTATAATACGCCTAAACATAATGTAGCGGACGCTGGTATGTCAAGATTCTCATACGGTTGAACTGTACAGTATAACGTCATATACCATTGATGTTGACTATTATATGATCATATGCATCAATGGTATAACATATTTGCGAAGGAATTTTATCACATGCAACTGGAAGAAAGATAACACACAATCAAGTGATTAACACCTTTTACTGGCCTTATTATTCACCCAATCATTTTTGAAATGATTGTTTATTAACGCCGATGCTGCGTTTTGGTGCACTATTGTACATCACCCAATCAGTAGCACCTAGAAAACCAATATTTTATATCCTAATCTTTTGAGTTTTTTGTTGTAATGAAGAAACTCGTATCTAGACGAACAAAATCGCGAAAAATGGTTTTATTCAAATATCGTTAACGATTTATTATAAGAATTAAATGTAGTTCGTCTAGATACGCGTTCCTTTATCACAACATTTCAATCAATCGATAAAATAGTTTTTTATTAGCCGTCTAAGCAAACGGGCCCAAAAAAATTGAAGCAAAATTGAAAATATATACATGCCTTTGCCCAGAACAGAAAAGATGACCGCGAAATGACCATTTGGTCTGCTTGTCAGCGGCTACCTTTCAATAGCTGTATTACTTAAAATTTAGGAATCGAACACAGATAAACGCTTTTATACGAGAACAACATTGCCTCGAGATGGCGCTACAAAGCAATAAGTTGCTATGGGTTTTTTTAGAATTAGGAATTTCCTCTCTATATTATTTTGTTGCAGTTTTCGAAAGATAATTTAGAGAAGAAGTTGAGTATTATAAAATGTACTTATATTAGACTTATTAATGTACTTATACTTACTTATACTTAATAAATGTACTTATTTCAAACAATATTTTGAAGAAAAAAACTCAAAAAAAAAAGATTGATTCTGGGTGCACCTGATTGGGTGATGTATAATGGTACACAAAAACGCAGCATCTGTGAAACTGAATATCACCTGAATATGTGAATATCTTCCTTCCAGTTGCGTGTGATTAAATTTCTTCACATATATGCTATATCAGGGTGGTCCAAACCCAGGCCCGCGGGCCTGACATTATAGCCTACAGATACTCGCGAGCACAGAACCAGAAATGTTTAGCAACTTTAAAAATCAGTATATCAGTTTGATTATCTCATTTAGAACAATGTACCGGTATATCGACTACAAGTAGACGTTGACGGTTAGCATCGTCTCAAAAAATATATAATAGTCGGGCAATGCGTTGGAAAACGGGGTAACCTCGAAAATTTAATAACACATGGCATCATATGAAAACCACGGTATAAAAATGTCCTAAAACATAGAGGAACTTGATAAAATGTGATAAATTATAAGGAAGCGTACAATACTTGGGAAATAGTGAGATTGCATCTAAATATACATCAATTTAAAATCTTATTTAGTATATTCCAACAGTGTCATTTTATTTTTAGTTCAATGTTAACTTATCACAGATTTCTCTATTATTAATTCAAAAGTAGAACAGAGCATGAAAGTAAATTAGAAAAAAGCCTGTACGGAATTTCATCATTTAAGTGCGTTTTATTATGCTAAAACTTGTTGTTGTTTTGTATTTAACTGCTCGAAACTCTTCGAAATTTTGTATGTATAAAACGTTGAAATACGTAATATTGCAATGTTTCGAAGTGGACAAAACACGTAGCCTACTCGTGGATTTCAGACACATGCGCGAATTAACAAACCGATTTCACAAATTATCGAAACCAGAAGTGTAAATAAAATCAATACCATACTTGTCAAACACCTATTTAAGGGCCAATCGCCAAGTACACTGGTACAAAAGAACAAACAATTATAATTTATCTTGGCAAAAATCCGGTTCGAGCACCAGTTAAGCCTGCAGTTACTGAGAGAGAGAGAGAGAGAAAGAGAGAGAGAGAGAGAGTGAGAGAGAGAGAGAGAGAGAAAGAGAGAGAGAGAGAGAGAGAGAGATTTATTTTTTCGTCAACCAAACTAAAATAATAGTCATCGTAATAATAAAAATAATACGAAGTAAATAGTTTGGTATAGACAGGAGGGAGTGATGTGACCAGGCGGTCAGCAAAGTCAACTATCCCTCCAGGCTATTATATTTAAGATTCACAATTTACAATTCACCTCCTAACCATTACTCATTAATCCTTACTAAAATTAACCATGAATGAAAAGATAATGACTACGGTCAACTACCCATTCGGATGTAACATAATTAAAGATACCATCCAAAGGGGAATATTATTGGCGCTCGTAACGCTCTCACTCAATTGCATTTACTAATACCGATACCTGCCCACCAGCTGGAAAGGTTAAGTACCATATGAATGATATACCGACAAATTTTGGCGCCGTTTGGAAAATAAATGATCGAGTTTAAGCTAAAAATAAGACTATTTTGTCCGAAGTTGGTCATTTTTCGGGTGCCTGAAATGTTTGACAGAAATTAGGCGTCACCCGGAGATCTTTACGCGGCCACAGTTTGGGAAACACTGATTTAATGCATATATAATTATATATATATTAGTCAACACCAATGATATATGGAAATAAAATTGTACAGTTTCTCCGTATGAGAATCTGGACATCCCAGCGTCCGTTCCAATATGTTTAGCCCTTTGATTCAATAAGGAGTAAGGTAAGTAAGGGGGTCGCTCAATAAGTCGCGATAATCTAAGTCTATAACGCAAGTAGAATCCAACTACATCCTATGAATTTTTAATGCGGTAACAGAAACATGTTGAAATTAATTTATAGATGTTTGAATATAATTATCTGAAGCACATTTCGTCTCAAAATAATCAAATTTTCTATTCTCTGTTTTATTACAATTATATCTTGATGATTATATTATGGGTTTTGGTCCAGTTTATTTGCACGAAAATATACGTCGATCATATGAGTAATCCTGACTGTGAATAAAAACCTTGATCAAATTTTGTTTTTATGTTAAAAATTTAATTGTTTAAACAAACCGCTAACACTGTAATTAAACACGAACTACGGACGCACCTTTTGCTAAATTGTATCGATTAGAAATTCAATATGAGGCTTCATAGGCGCTGCACAAACATTTTATATAAGCTACAAAGCTGGTTATAACTGATTTACTAATGATGTGATGAAAGTAATATATATACAGATTATAATTTACGTTTAATTGGACGAAAATATTGCAAGTAAGAGAGTAAGGAAAGAAAACAAAAAAAGCATGACATTACCACGAAACTGACAAAAAAGATTGGTCATTTTTTCCATTCACAGAAACTAAGTTAGGAAATATGATGACTTCAAAAAAACAAGAAATATGAAGACGTATAAAATTAATCTACGAAGTTTGTTTATATATACATATGTTATACACGGAATATTTTGTAAAGTGAGCAGATTTCCAAAAGCTAACAGAAGCGAAACGTCATTGCTGAACAGGCGTGGGTTTAAATAAATCAACTGTTTAAGTTTTCCGTTACAAAACAATGTTTTTGATTGTAATCTTGAGATAGTTCACATTTCAAAAACCAGTTCTTCCATCCCATCACTTTCAACATTTTCACTTAATGGAACAACCCGATCTGGTTTTCGCCACGGTAGCAATATAAATCTCCAATTTGGAAAGTACAGAACGGTTGAAAGAATTTTGATTGTGAGGTTGACATTAACAACTGATAGTAAATTATATTCCTCTGTATTTAGAGAAAGCATGATGATAACAGAAAATATTGTAACTGCGAGAAATGCAATTGATACACGAATGGAGCGCTTTATTAGCGAAATGCTATAAGCTCTACCACCGTAACTTTCTTTTTCAGTATTTTCATCTCTTCTGTGCTTTATCAGTGGATAGGTAAACAAAGCTAGAAAAACGAGATTTTCCATAAGTCGTACAGTCAAAGGACTGAGCAATATTTGAACAGGTTCTGAAGGCGGGGTCGTATTCGAGAATTGGTTTGATGTGTTTATAAAAAGACCAAGAATAGAAACTGGATACAATAGAATAAATACTGCACTGGTCTTGCTCAGGAACTGCATTACTCCATTTGTTAGCTGTCTAATGAATGGATTGCTATATACAGTTCGTTGTGTGCACCACATCGAAGCCATTGACGTCGTATTGGTCAAAATTAAGAAACTACGGTAAACAAATTCAAGAATCCAGGAAGTTTCCAATCGAAAATAATCAAACAGAATTCTGATTAAACTCACAAAAATTATGGCAATCAGGAAAACAATCGCCATGAGAATAAAAATTCTTGCTCGCTTATTCCAGTCTGTTAAACTGATGTTGTTCATTGCTTCTAAGCGATGTCGTTCCTGATTCCTTGTGTAGAATCGCGTGAATACGAAAAAAAAGTAACAGCACGCGATAAGCGATATCATCTCAATTGACAGACTAGTGAACAATTTCCAAGGATTCCGGTCACTATATTGAACATTGTTAGGCTTTGTTACGGACATTTCTGTCATCATATTCCCAGTCACATTGAACGCAAAAATGTTACTCAAGTTTTGTCTTTCCATTTCCAAATTGCTTGAAACACTATCAATTCCTATAGAAGTGGCTCCAAATGCGCAATATCATAGAAATAATTTTTCTCTATAGCCCTATATCTTAGTGCTGAACAGAAAGCTTCTCCGCAAATGATACAATATCACATTAACTTAAACCCACTGCGATTTGCAGTAATAATAGGGTTCTTATGTTTATTTGATGAGTCTATTAGTGAGAAATATGTAATTGTTTGCGGATTAGTATTTATTTTTGACAGGTGTAAATATCTTAATAGGTGAATCCATCTTGCATTTTCACTTAATAGGTATGCAAACTAAAATATTAATCAGTTTTCTATTGGTCGATATTGTAATTTCAATGCGGAATGATATATTCATCCATTCACACAGTAGTCACCGTTTTCCACCACATTAACTCAAATCCTCTTTGAACTGCAGTATGGTCCTTATGTTTATTTGATGAGTTTAATGATGAGAAATATGTATTTGTTTGTGGATTAGTAAACAAAAATACCAGATTTTTGGACAGATTTTAATATCATAAGAGGTGAAGCCTTCTTACATTTTCACTCAATATGTATATAAACTAAAATATTAAATTAATCAGTTTTCTATTGCCCGATATTGATAATTTCAATGCGGAATGATCATTCACACTGTAGGTATTCTCAACCTTTCCATTAAACAGTAGCCTAAGAAGTAAGTTTAGAAATATGATGACTTAAAAAAAAAGAAACATGATAAATACAATGATCAATAAACTTCGCTTAAATATCAAGTGATATCTACAGAATACAGAATACAAAAACCCACAGAAGCAAAACTTCATTGCAGAATAGGCGTGGAATGGTCTAAACTTGGTGTCTACTGTAAAAAAATCTTTATTTGAATTATGATTTTGAGTTCTGGATATTTCCACTTACGAATCCATTGTTTGGCTTGTTGGAGTTTTCTATTTCTCAAAATTAGGCACGTTTTTTGAGAAAGAAATCTTCAGATAACAATTTATATAATATTTTAAATTAGGGAATTTCGTTATCAAACTCCATTTTGTCTCGTTCAATTACGTCTATTCATTGCTCAAGCTCAATCATACGCAGGGGGAAACATTTGCTAACATTAAGGTCTTTTATTTCTTATTTTTGTTAATTTGTTTTGCAATGTAACCATTGTTTTTTCAACATTTATTTCGTTCAAAAAAATTCCGAGAATTCATTCAATTGAAAAACAAATGAGGGAAGAAATATCATATATTCTCGATACATCGAGCTGGAAAATTAGTTGTTGTTAAGGTAATAAAACATAAATCAGTGCTTCATGTGAATTCCGCAGCTTCTTATATACCAATGTATATGGAGAAAAAATATTTCCGCTAACAGTCGGTTCATAAATTGAAGAATCTATTAAAATGTATGGTTTAATATAAATACATACTTACATTCAGCTTTTAGATTTCTATATTTTTTTACTTTTAGCACTGGTTGATATATATAACAGGTGCCACATGGCCGTGTGTTGCGTTAATCAGACGTTTCACACTCTTGGTTGTGGAAGCTGTGCATACGAATTCATTTGTATGGCATGAACTTTACTACAATTTTAATCACCTTGGTGGGATATAAAATTTGCGCGGCGTGTTCACTCCTTTTCGGACACGTAAGTGGACCTATGGATCGTTTTAATATTATGTTGTTGTTCCTGTTCTTGCTGTTCTTTGTCACAGAAATAATCACTTCTCTCTTTGATTACTGGATGATTTAAAATGTTCAGTGCTTAAAATTAAATTACAAAGTTATTACTTTTTTTTATTCCAATTATACCGATGAGCTGCATGGGATTTGTTTTTTTGTGTGCTATGACGTCATCCGAATTTGCCTCTATGTGGCGCTACGTGTACATATATTTGAGTTACCGTGGCAGCAAATTGAAAACCAATGGCAGGTAAAATTTTGCTGCCGTAACCACGGCAGGTGGGCCGTAAAGACAGGGTTGTCTCTTATGGTGATAAATATTGGGTAAGTTGGAACGTCTTTCTTATGGATAAAGTTTTGATGGATTTGGGGTTAGGGTTAGGGTTTATAGATATAATTCCACATGATCAATTAAAATCTGGTACATTAATTTGTGAATATACCGTTAATACTGATTACTGAATACTGAATAGCGCTATAAAACCATGGCAAGAGCTGCCGCGGTTTGTTCGTGTCAGGAGCTGCCATGAAGTGGTGAGAACTGCGCCTCCAAAAACGAGATCATTCTCCTTTAGATGAATAGTTTCAAGACTGAATTATCTGATGAAACTAGGTGTTCGTTTATTAATTATTGTCTGTTAACAATCCGTTATTTATTTAAAGACTTTATTTAGTCTCGTAACAGGACTAGCCTGAAAAGTAGAAACCATTAGTTCGTGTGTTTCTTTGAAAGTTACAAAATATAAACCCAACCTCTATCAGCGGTAACACAGCAGCAGAAGTCTCACTAATATATAATGGGAAATGTAATCAAATCTATTTGCCGGACGGATATTTTCCAGAATAGTGAATCTGTTGGTACATGTTTAAAAAGGTTTATTATTGTGTATTTTGCTTTGAAAGTAGCAAAGAATTGTTTTTAATTTTGTTGGCACGCGGGGAAATTTTGTCGTTAACTTTAGCCGATTTTGGCACGCGAGCTGAAAAATATTGCCCACCTCTGTCCTAGATCATCGGGGATATCGACAGAACGGGCGTACTCTCTACTGAACTAATATCCACGCTGTCCTCGAGGTCAGTATTCAAAATACTCCATGTATTTCTGGCTCAAATGTACAGCTTATGTGTTTTGTTGTGATGAGAAAATTATTTAAAATTCAATGTAATTTATAATGCAGATTAACAAAAAATATAGGACATCTCAAATCTCATATCATGCAAATCAACAAACGTAACCTGTGTCCGTCGCTGTGGCGCAATCGGTCAACGCGTTCGGCTGTTACCTATTAAAGTAAACTGATAGTTACCGAAAGGTTGGCGGGTCAAGCCCACCCAGGGGCGCTATCTATTATTTACAAAATGATTGAATATTAACATCCATCTCTCTCTGTGTGTTACCTCAGAAGATATCCATTTAATATTAGGGAATATCAAGTTTTACTATGATCTCCTATCCCTAGAGTCAAACAGTTACTACAAAAACAAATGCTGCTGACAGAAAGCAGTACTTTGTAACTGAAAGAAGCAATCTCGTTCTTACACTGTTTGTTTACACAATTAACAAAGCCATCAACAAGATCAAGCAATTAAACAATTCTTTAAACATTTACTGTTTAATACCTGAGTTGGGGTTTTTTGAAACAATGGATTTCATGTGATAACTTCAATCGTAAGGCTGAACCCAGTCAGAAATACTTATCTCGTAAAACTTAAATTTTATTATAAATTACCTGAACTAAATCCTGAAATATGATCATCAAGATATGGTGGAGATAATAAATAGTAGGAGATTAAGTCATTTTGTGACAAAAATGCACTTTTGTTAATTATATTTTGACCTTTGTAAATTGATTTTTTTGTTATTCTGTTACCGCAGTAAAAATTTATTCAAATATGTCGCTGCATACACTAAGATAACGGGCATTTATCAAAGGTATCACACGGTACACGGTCGTTTTATTTATAACATTGAGCACTTTACTTGTTTTATTTTCTTGTTTATTTATTATGAAAATGTGGGTCATAGATAGTTGATCAATATACAGGGAGTCCCCGGGTTACTACGGTCGCGACTTACGCTGTTTCGAGGTTACGAACGTACTCCATAAAAATATAAAAGATAATACTGTACTGTAATATCTAAGCCCTTAAACTGGTTCACGACCTTAGGATCAATAATTTGGTTATCCTAGATACGCATTCCTTTGTTACAACATTTCAAACAATAGTTTAAAGGGAAAAACTCGAAAAAAAAATAGAAAAGATTGGGACACAAAATATTAGTTTTCTGGGTGCACCTGATTAGGTAATGTATAGTGATATAGTACCAAAACACAGCATCAGTGGAACTAAACAATCATTTCAGAAATGATTGGTGAATAATATGGTCAGTACAAGATTTTAATCACCTGAATATGTGAATATCAGGGGGGGGGGATTCGTGATTTCGATGCCATGGGGTTTACTGCAGGGTATGCTTGTAGTCTATTTTGTTTAAACGTGTAGATTATCATACACCCTGCAGTAATGTTATAATTCCGTTATTTTATTTACCATGGCGAAGAACCGACAACATTAGGACTAATTGAAGTTTGGTTATTATTTTGTTGTTGTTATTCCTTGTCACAAAAAAACGCTTTTCCCTTTGATTACTGGACTAATTGCTTTGGAATTTTCAGTGATTAAAATTTAAATTACAAGGCTATTACTTCTATTTATTTCAAATATACCGGTGGGCTGCATGGGATTTGTTTTTTGTGTGCTGTGACGTCATCTGAATTTGCATCTATGTGGCGCTACGTGTCCGCATATATCTTTTCTTTGTGCTTAGCATTTCGCTGCCGGTGAATGTATAACAACTCAAACCGGATTCACAATTCTGTGAGGGTGGAGATCAAAAAGGTAGTTTAACTTTGAATCGGAGTTTAACTTTGGAGGTTTAAGTCCGGATCAAAAAGGTGGTTTAACTTTCTGTGACGTAAATCTCGACTTAAAATCGGCGATTTTTTAAACCTGGTGTTGAGGTGGTTTAACTCGGTTTGTCGAGTGCATTTGGATTGCGGCGCTTGTCGTGTTGGATGTTATCGCTTACCGTACAATCTATATTGTATTCTGGGGCGACAAAAGGAGTAGCAGGGAGCTCTGTACAAGCGTCACGTCATATAAATAATTGTATACCTTCACCACGAGGCTGCGATATTTTGATCTACCATACTCCTTTTGGTTATATTTTGTGTATGAGCAATACTGAGATTTATCTACGATGTCCATGTATCCCTACTGCACTGTGCCCCGGTGTATGTATCTTGTCATCGGCTAATTCACAAGTCTGCAAGTTCCCGAAGTTGGATCAAAAAAATAGGCAAGAAGCGAATAGATAGCAGAAGGTTGGCTGGATATTTGATATACACCAATGTAAAATTATATTGCATGTTATTGGTATGCTGTATGCACAGATGTACGATATTTATGGTATTAATGATTCTGATTCGTGTTTTCACCAAATGCAAGAATGCAGGAATGAGTATATTAATAACTATATATTGCCAATAACTTATCATGAATGTAATGGTTCATGCTATCATAACAATTTCTTTAATGTAACATTGTTTTCTGATTTTTCATTTATCTCTACAGCTGTTTCAAGTCAAGTAAACTGTCTGAGTGCCATGATGATGATCAATTTCATCAGCTCTATTGGAAGAGCAAATTTGTGATTTGTCACTGTTTCTTATTGGTATTGTCACAGTTCTGTTCAAGTAACCGAGATGTGACAAACTTTTCAAAATCATTCCCATCAGTCATTTCTTGTTACATGCAGGCAAAACTAGTGTCACATGATTTTAGAGTAGAGCAAAGTTGTTCGACGTACAATCACAATCGAAGACAAAAGAGCCTTCATTTAATATCTGAAAACTAAAAATACTCTACTGTTTTACTTTTCCAAATTGATATAATTAAATATACATTGGATTTTATGTAATTCAAAAATATCATTCCAGAATACAAAAAAATCTGTACAAATTTGAATACAAATTTTTCGGTTTTAGTCATTGCCTAAGTCGAATTTGCTTTTTTAATATCTAACACACTTTATTTTTATTTATATTGTTCTGGTCATGAAGACAAACAACTGTTATGAATAGGATTATGGTAAAAGTGTTGTCAAGTCAAGGTTGCGGCAGTGCTTTATTCTACGCTCATTCTACGCTACGCTATTCTACGCTACGCTTTTGTGGAACCCTCTTTGTGTCCAACAAATATATGGAACCCGGTTAACTTAGCTTAACAAACAAATAATTCTTGCATGCTAAAACATTTGAAGGAAAAGTAGTTTTGTCATTTTTTTGTCACTTAGCGAGTTTTCCGCAGAAGAAATAAATAAAACTTTTAAATAGAAACGAAAGCAACAACTATGATTGCACCTGTGTCTGTGTGGATTACGTTGACACATACCTGTCTCAAAGCTGTAGAGCCAGGATAAAATTTAGCACCTCTTCCGAATTGATTCTATACCCTTTTCCATATCTTAAATGTCAGTACATTTTAGCAGTCATTTGTACAAATGAATATTAGGTCTTTTTGCTATACAAATTTTCAAAATAATAAAATGTTAAATATGTAGAAGCCTGTGGCCCAGAATTTGCCAGGGATAGGTTTTCAGCTTAAGTGTGTTCATTTCGTCTGTTTTCACACGAAGTAGGATGTGGGCTCTATAATTTAAGTCTGTTTGTTACGCTGAGGTTTTAGGGGGAAAATATTAGATTCAATTGGTCTTGTAGACCGGGGTCGTCCAACTCGTGGCCCGCGGGCCAAATGTAGAAGCCTTTCGAGTGCCCGCGCTGATTTTCAAAATTGAGCGAAACAATTAGGTAAAACTTTTTTTAGTAATGTAGTAAGCCTATGCAAAGATGTGATACAAACGATTAGTTTTTTTTTCCTGAAATGCGCTCTGTCAGCCCTTCCAAATGAGTCATGAGTGCCATTTTGAATCGAACGAACTGAGAGGAGATATCGATACATAAAGATGCCATAGTCGCTTACACACTTGGTTTTTTACTACTCTATATAATTTTTATTGTATTGTTCAGATTGCCAATGTTTTACGTCCGGAAATAAAAGAGGTGTTTGTAAAAATAGCCTGTCAAGACAGACCATAACTCGTCGTGTTGAAGAGCTTGGGAATTAATTGCGGGAATTTTAATTGCAAAAGCGGGTAATTTTTTTTTTTTATTCTTTGGCGCTTGACGAAGCGCTGACATCAAGTTTACTGCTGCAATTTGATGACTTGCTATCTTCTTGCGGGTAGTTAATGATGATATAAAATTTCCGTGGAGACCGCAACCATTGCCCCTGTCAAGGGTACGACTAGAGGCATTGATTTTTCGAGAGCTGTGATAAAAATAATCAAGCGTCTTGTCTTGTCTCTGGCTAAACTTTCGGGAATATCCACTGTTGGCACGCCGTCAATAGTTGGAAAACAACAGTTTTATTGTTTTAATAATTATGAAAGTTTGATGTGAGGGTATTTTTTTATTATTAACCTGTAGTCAGTGTAGCAAAACTAAATCATAACTGCCATGTCAAGTGGCCCGCGCAAATATTAATAAATCACATGTGGCCCTTCGACCAAAAAGGTTGGCCGACCCTGTTGGAGACTGTACCAGTAGTGGGAAGAATTCTATTTATGATAAATTGTTATTATTTTGATATTTCATGTAATGAGCGTCAGCTCTTTGTAGTTCTGCCGCCCAGCTTGTTTTGCTTCGGCAAAATCAACCAAATAAATCAAAAACCGACTTTGCAAAGACAGCAAATTACAGCAAAATTGGGTTCGCGTTGTCATTGCCATGGGAATACGGGGTCAAAGAGCAACATGCCACGACGTTTTGATGAAATGTCTCGTGGCGTCGGACTTAAACCTGGATTAGTTAAGTAACCGCTAAACTAGGTTTTTGATCTCTGGTTAACTTTTAAAGTTAAACTGAGTTTAACAAACCCGAGATTAGTCTTAATCAAGGTTTAAGTTAAGTGAAGTTTTTGATCTCCACCCTGAGAGTACGAAAATAAAGTAATTATCATCGTTATCGTGGCACAAATTTGTGGATAATTTATGATTCAGAGAGAATAAACACCAACATAGAGTCGTTTTCGGTATTAATAACACGTAACGCTGACGAAAACAATCGGCGATTTTAGCAAAATTGCAAAAGCTACAAAGCTGGTAATAACTGATTAACTAATGAGGTGAAGAAAGTAATATTTATTCAGAATGAAATTACGTTTAAATGTTTGAAGAAAATATTGTAAGTGAGAGAGTGTAAACAAGTTAACTCAACAAGAACAACAAGTATTTAACACAAAACTGATAAAAGAAAATTGCTAATTTTTTCCATTTCACAGAAACAGAATAAGTAAGGAAATCTGATGACAGAATAAAAAAATACTATAAAGTTCAAAGCTGATCTACAATGTTTACTTATTTATACAAATGTCATATACACAAATATTGTAGAAAAGTAGATTTTCAAAAGGTCTCAGAAGCAAAACTTAATTGCTAAATAGGCGTGGCTTTGAATGTTACAAATAAATCAACTATTTAAGTTTTCTGTTACGATACAATGTCTTTGATTGTAATCTTGTGATAATTCACAATTCAGAAACCAGTTCTTACATCCCATCACTATCGACATTTTCACTTAATGGAACCACCCGATCTGGTTTTCGCCACGGTAACAATATGAATCTCCAATTTGGAAAGTAGAAAACGGTTGATAGAATTTTGATTGTAAGGTTGACATTAAAAACTGCTTCAAAATAATATTCTTCTGTATTCATGGAAAGTAGGATGATTGCAGAAGATATTGTAACCACAAGAAATGTAATTGATACACGGATGGAGCGCTTTATTAGCGAAATGCTATAAGCTCTAGCACCGTAACTTTCTTTTTCAGTATTTTCATCTTTTCTGTGCTTTATCAGTGGATAGGTAAACAAAGCTAGAAATACGAGATTTTCCATAAGTCGTACAGTCAAAGGACTGAGCAATATTTGAACAGGGTCTGAGGGCGGGGTCATATTTGATAATTGGTTTGATGTGTTTACAAAAACTGCAATAATAGAAACTGGGTACATTAGGATAAAGACTACACTGATCTTGCTCAGGAACTGCATTACTCCATTTGTTAGCTGTCTAATGAATGGATTGCTATATACAGTTCGTTGTGTGCACCACATCGAAGCCATTGACGTCATATTGGTCAAAATTAAAAAACTACGGTAAACAAATTCAAGAATCCAGAAATTTTCCCAACGAAAATAATCAAACAGAATTCTGATTGGACTTACAAGAATCATAGCAATCAGGAAAGCAATCGCCATGAGAATAAAAATTCTTGCTCGCTTATTCCAGTCTGTTAAACTGATGTTGTTCATTGCTTCTAAGCGATGTCGTTCCTGATTCTTTGTGTAGAATCGCGTGAATACGAATAAAAAGTAACAGCACGCGATAAGCGATATCATCTCAATTGACAGACTAGTGATTAATTTCCAAGGATTCCGGTCACTATATCGAACATTGTTGGGCTTTGTGACAGACATTTCTGTCATCATATTCCCAGTCACATTGAACGCAAAAATGTTACTCAAGTTTTGTCTTTCCATTTCCAAATTGCTTGAAACACTATTAATTCCTATAGAACTTGCTCCCAGTGCGCAATATCATAGAAATAATTTTTCTCTATAGCTCTATATCTTAGTGCTGAACAGAAAGCTTCTGCGCAAATGATAAAATATCACATTAACTCAAACCCACTGAGATTTGCAGTAATAATAGTGTTTTTATGTTTATTTGATGAGTCTATTAGTGAGAAATATGTAATTGTTTGCGGATTAGTATTTATTTTTGACAGGTGTACATATCTTAATAGGTGAATCCTTCTTACATTTTCACTAAATAGGTAAACAAACTAAAATATTAATTAGTTTTCTATTGCTCGATATTGTAATTTCAATGCGGAATGATATATTCATCCATTCACACAGTAGTCACCGTTTTCCACCACATTAACTCAAGCCCTCTTTGAATTGCAGTATGGTCCTTATGTTTGTTTGATGAGTTTAATGATGAGAAATATGTAATTGTTTGTGGATTAGTAAACAAAAATACCAGGTTTTTGGACATATTTTAATATCTTAAGAGGTGAAGCCTTCTTACATTTTCACTCAATATGTATACAAACTAAAATATTAATCAGTTTTCTATCGCCCGATATTGATAATTTTAATGCGGAATGATCATTCACACTGTAGGTATTCTCAGCCTTTCCATTTAACAGTAGCCGGAGAAGTAAGTTTAGAAATATGATGACTTGAAAAAAAAGAAACATGATACATAAAATGATCAATAAACTTCGCTTAATTATCAAAGTAATATCTACAGAATACTTACAGAATACAGAATACAAAAATCCACAGAAGCAAAACTTCATTGCAGAATATAGGTGGAATGGTCTAAACTTGGTGTCGGCTGTAAAAAAAATCTTTATTTGAATTATGATTTTGAGTTCTGGATATTTCCACTTACGAATCCATTGTTTTTGCTAGTTTTCCGTTTTCTATTTTCCCAAATTAGGCTAGTTTATTGAGAAAGAAACCTTTAGATTACAATTTATATAATATTTTAAATTAGGGAATTTCGTTATCAAACTCCATTTTGCCTCGTTCAATTACGTCTATCCATTATTGCTCAAGCTCAATCATACGCAGGGGAAAACATTTGCTAACCTTGAGGTCTTTTATTTCTCATTTTTGTTAATTTGTTTTGCAATGTAACCATTGTTTCTTCAACATTTATTTCGTTCAATAAAATTCCGAGAACTCATTCGATTGAAAAACAAATGGGGGAAGAAATATCATATATTCTCAATACATCGAGCTGTAAAATTAATTGTTGTTAAGGTAATAAAACATAAATCAGTGCTTTTTATGAATTCAACAGCTATATAGTGTATATACCAATGTATATGAAGAAAAATTATTTCCGCTAACAGTCGGTTCTTAAATTGAAGAATCTATTAAAATGTATGGTTAAATATAAATACATACACACATTCAGCTTTTGGATTTCCATATTTTTTTGTTTTTAGCACTGGTTGATATATATAACAGGTGCCACATGGCCGTGTGTTGCGTTAATCAGACGTTTCACACTCTTGGTTGTGGGAGCTGTGCATACGAATTCATTTGTATGGCATGAACTTAACAATTTTAATCACCTTGGTGGGATATTGTTTGTGTGGTTTTGAATTTAATCTCTAAGACGCGACAGTGCCGTCCTCTGTAAAAATTTCAATTTTTATTTCATGCGAATTTAACTATACATCCCAAATATCAGTATATAAATATCCTAAGACCTAAATTGTAATGATGGCTCAGCTCGCGGAGGCATAGTAGCTGAGAAAGATGTCCCAGGATCTTTTTTTTTTCTGGTAGATTGAGTGGAAGAGGGAACTATACGTATTTCACAAGTAAGTAATGAAAGGTGGATATTTGGAAGTGGAACAGCAAAAACACTCACGGAAACTTTTTGCATTTTCAGGCGCATAACCGATGTCACTCAATTTCTTGCAAAGAGAACGTAATCATGCAAACAGAGAAAATGAATTTGATTGTAATTTGTTAAAAATGTTATAATAAGGTATTTTGCAAAAGTAATACTTGATTACTGATACATTCGAGCTCAGAGTAGCCGTGTAGATAATGTGGATTGTAACTATGGATTTCAATATGATTAAACTCCTTCATATTAATAGTATGTTGAATTTAATGAAATAGGTCATTCTCGATGCTTCCAGGCTTCCCCGATAAATAGTTATCGCGACAGCTACAAGCCTTAGCTTTGTGTGTATAGCTATTATTTGTATCGACCAATGTGGATAACGTTTGTTTTCGGACTTCGTCCAAGTGTTGATATAGAGTGTGAGAATTACCCAAGAACATAGATTAATATTGGAACTGGTTAAGATCACTTTTTTATCGATGAATTGACCTGAATCTGTATAAAAATATGATAATACATTGTTGTTATTGCTACCACAACTTAAAATACCGAGTTCTGTTTAAGGAAGATGCATATTTTAAACCAGATATTTCAGACTTAGAGCTATTTTTTTGTCTTCAGTTCAATCGTATTCAATTTTCTTTCAATGGTAATAAATCTTGTTTTTTTTATCATCATTTAAACTAGCAATGATTTTGCTGTCGCGCTAAATATTCAATACATGACAAAAACGAGATTTTAAAATGTCCTATATTAATTTAATTGTGTCCAACGTAACTCACGGTTGCATTTTCTTACGTCAAAATAAAAACATTACTGCTTTAAAATACAACGGCGATCTACTGATAAAAACAATGAGATTAACTGCCCAATGTGTTTAGTGTTGGTACGTAATTTTGCAAATTTATGTTGTTTACCGTTTTATTTTCAGTATATTATATCGCCGCTTTTCAATCAAAAAATTTGCACGGCGTGTTCACTCCTTTTCGGACACGTAAGTGGACCTATGGATCGTTTTAATATTATGTTGTTGTTCCTGTTCTTGCTGTTCTTTGTCACAGAAATAATCACTTCTCTCTTTGATTACTGGGGGGGGGGGGGGGGGGATTCGGGATTTCGATGCCATGGGGTTTACTGCAGGGTATGCTTGTAGTCTATTTTGTTTAAACGTGTAGATTATCATACACCCTGCAGTAATGTTATAATTCCGTTATTTTATTTACCATGGCGAAGAACCGACAACATTAGGACTAATTGAAGTTTGGTTATTATGTTGTTGTTGTTATTCCTTGTCACAAAAAAAACGCTTTTCCCTTTGATTACTGGACTAATTGCTTTGGAATTTTCAGTGATTAAAATTTAAATTACAAGGCTATTACTTCTATTTATTTCAAATATACCGGTGGGCTGCATGGGATTTGTTTTTTGTGTGCTGTGACGTCATCTGAATTTGCATCTATGTGGCGCTACGTGTCCGCATATATCTTTTCTTTGTGCTTAGCATTTCGCTGCCGGTGAATGTATAACAACTCAAACCGGATTCACAATTCTGTGAGGGTGGAGATCAAAAAGGTAGTTTAACTTTGAATCGGAGTTTAACTTTGGAGGTTTAAGTCCGGATCAAAAAGGTGGTTTAACTTTCTGTGACGTAAATCTCGACTTAAAATCGGCGATTTTTTAAACCTGGTGTTGAGGTGGTTTAACTCGGTTTGTCGAGTGCATTTGGATTGCGGCGCTTGTCGTGTTGGATGTTATCGCTTACCGTACAATCTATATTGTATTCTGGGGCGACAAAAGGAGTAGCAGGGAGCTCTGTACAAGCGTCACGTCATATAAATAATTGTATACCTTCACCACGAGGCTGCGATATTTTGATCTACCATACTCCTTTTGATTATATTTTGTGTATGAGCAATACTGAGATTTATCTACGATGTCCATGTATCCCTACTGCACTGTGCCCCGGTGTATGTATCTTGTCATCGGCTAATTCACAAGTCTGCAAGTTCTCAAAGTTGGATCAAAAAAATAGGCAAGAAGCGAATAGATAGCAGAAGGTTGGCTGGATATTTGATATACACCAATGTAAAATTATATTGCATGTTATTGGTATGCTGTATGCACAGATGTACGATATTTATGGTATTAATGATTCTGATTCGTGTTTTCACCAAATGCAAGAATGCAGGAATGAGTATATTAATAACTATATATTGCCAATAACTTATCATGAATGTAATGGTTCATGCTATCATAACAATTTCTTTAATGTAACATTGTTTTCTGATTTTTCATTTATTTCTACAGCTGTTTCAAGTCAAGTAAACTGTCTGAGTGCCATGATGATGATCAATTTCATCAGCTATATTGGAAGAGCAAATTTGTGATTTGTCACTATTTCTTATTGGTATTGTCACAGTTCTGTTCAAGTAACCGAGATGTGACAAACTTTTCAAAATCATTCCCATCAGTCATTTCTTGTTACATGCAGGCAAAACTAGTGTCACATGATTTTAGAGTAGAGCAAAGTTGTTCGACGTACAATCACAATCGAAGACAAAAGAGCCTTCATTTAATATCTGAAAACTAAAAATACTCCACTGTTTTACTTTTCCAAATTGATATAATTAAATATACATTGGATTTTATGTAATTCAAAAATATCATTCCAGAATACAAAAAAATCTGTACAAATTTGAATACAAATTTTTCGGTTTTAGTCATTGCCTAAGTCGAATTTGCTTTTTTAATATCTAACACACTTTATTTTTATTTATATTGTTCTGGTCATGAAGACAAACAACTGTTATGAATAGGATTATGGTAAAAGTGTTGTCAAGTCAAGGTTGCGGCAGTGCTTTATTCTACGCTCATTCTACGCTACGCTATTCTACGCTACGCTTTTGTGGAACCCTCTTTGTGTCCAACAAATATGTGGAACCCGGTTAACTTAGCTTAACAAACAAATAATTCTTGCATGCTAAAACATTTGAAGGAAAAGTAGTTTTGTCATTTTTTTGTCACTTAGCGAGTTTTCCGCAGAAGAAATAAATAAAACTTTTAAATAGAAACGAAAGCAACAACTATGATTGCACCTGTGTCTGTGTGCATTACGTTGACACATACCTGTCTCAAAGCTGTAGAGCCAGGATAAAATTTAGCACCTCTTCCGAATTGATTCTATACCCTTTTCCATTTCTTAAATGTCAGTACATTTTAGCAGTCATTTGTACAAATGAATATTAGGTCTTTTTGCTATACAAATTTTCAAAATAATAAAATGTTAAATATGTAGAAGCCTGTGGCCCAGAATTTGCCAGGGATAGGTTTTCAGCTTAAGTGTGTTCATTTCGTCTGTTTTCACACGAAGTAGGATGTGGGCTCTATAATTTAAGTCTGTTTGTTACGCTGAGGTTTTAGGGGGAAAATATTAGATTCAATTGGTCTTGTAGACCGGGGTCGTCCAACTCGTGGCCCGCGGGCCAAATGTAGAAGCCTTTCGAGTGCCCGCGCTGATTTTCAAAATTGAGTGAAACAATTAGGTAAAACTTTTTTTAGTAATGTAGTAAGCCTATACAAATATGTGATACAAACGATTAGTTTTTTTTTTCCTGAAATGCGCTCTGTCAGCCCTTCCAAATGAGTCATGAGTGCCATTTTGAATCGAAACGAACTGAGAGGAGATATCGATACATAAAGATGCCATAGTCGCTTACACACTTGGTTTTTTACTACTCTATATAATTTTTATTGTATTGTTCAGATTGCCAATGTTTTACGTCCGGAAATAAAAGAGGTGTTTGTAAAAATAGCCTGTCAAGACAGACCATAACTCGTCGTGTTGAAGAGCTTGGGAATTAATTGCGGGAATTTTAATTGCAAAAGCGGGTAATTTTTTTTTTTATTCTTTGGCGCTTGACGAAGCGCTGACATCAAGTTTACTGCTGCAAGTTGATGACTTGCTATCTTCTTGCGGGTAGTTAATGATGATATACAATTTCCGTGGAGACCGCAGCCATTGCTCCTGTCAAGGGTACGACTAGAGGCATTGATTTTTCGAGAGCTGTGATAAAAATAATCAAGCGTCTTGTCTTGTCTCTGGCTAAACTTTCGGGAATAACCACTGTTGGCACGCCGTCAATAGTTGGAAAACAACAGTTTCATTGTTTTAATAATTATGAAAGTTTGATGTGAGGGTATTTTTTTATTATTAACCTGTAGTCAGTGTAGCAAAACTAAATCATAACTGCCATGTCAAGTGGCCCGCGCAAATATTAATAAATCACATGTGGCCCTTCGACCAAAAAGGTTGGCCGACCCTGTTGTAGACTGTACCAGTAGTGGAAATAATTCTATTTATGATAAATTGTTATTATTTTGATATTTCGTGTAATGCGCGTCAGCTCTTTGTAGTTCTGCCGCCCAGCTTGTTTTTCTTCGGCAAAATCAACCAAATACATCAAAAACCGACTTTGCAAAGACAGCAAATTACAGCAAAATTGGGTTCGCGTTGTCATTGCCATGGGAATACGGGGTCAAAGAGCAACATGCCACGACGTTTTGATGAAATGTCTCGTGGCGTCGGACTTAAACCTGGATTATTTAAGTAACCGCTAAACTAGGTTTTTGATCTCTGGTTAACTTTTAAAGTTAAACTGAGTTTAACAAACCCGAGATTAGTCTTAATCAAGGTTTAAGTTAAGTGAGGTTTTTGATCTCCACCCTGAGAGTACGAAAATAAAGTAATTGTCATCGTTATCGTGGCACAAATTTGTGGATAATTTATGATTCAGAGAGAATAAACACCAACATAGAGGCGTTTTCGGTATTAATAACACGTAACGCTGACGAAAACAATCGGCGATTTTAGCAAAATTGCAAAAGCTACAAAGCTGGTAATAACTGATTAACTAATGAGGTGAAGAAAGTAATATTTATTCAGAATGAAATTACGTTTAAATGTTTGAAGAAAATATTGTAAGTGAGAGAGTGTAAACAAGTTAACTCAACAAGAACAACAAGTATTTAACACAAAACTGATAAAAGAAAATTGCTAATTTTTTCAGAAAACAGAAATTTCACAGAAACAGAATAAGTAAGGAAATCTGATGACAGAATGAAAAATACTATAAAGTTCAAAGCTGATCTACAATGTTTACTTATTTATACAAATGTTATATACACAAATATTGTAGGAAAGTAGATTTTCAAAAGGTCTCAGAAGCAAAACTTAATTGCTAAATAGGCGTGGCTTTGAATGTTATAAATAAATCAACTATTTAAGTTTTCTGTTACGAAACAATGTCTTTGATTGTAATCTTGTGATAATTCACAATTCAGAAACCAGTTCTTCCATCCCATCACTATCGACATTTTCACTTAATGGAACCACCCGATCTGGTTTTCGCCACGGTAACAATATGAATCTCCAATTTGGAAAGTAGAAAACGGTTGATAGAATTTTGATTGTAAGGTTGACATTAAAAACTGCTTCAAAATAATATTCTTCTGTATTCATGGAAAGTAGGATGATTGCAGAAGATATTGTAACCACAAGAAATGTAATTGATACACGGATGGAGCGCTTTATTAGCGAAATGCTATAAGCTCTAGCACCGTAACTTTCTTTTTCAGTATTTTCTTCTTTTCTGTGCTTTATCAGTGGATAGGTAAACAAAGCTAGAAATACGAGATTTTCCATAAGTCGTACAGTCAAAGGACTGAGCAATATTTGAACAGGGTCTGAGGGCGGGGTCATATTTGATAATTGGTTTGATGTGTTTACAAAAACTGCAATAATAGAAACTGGGTACATTAGGATAAAGACTACACTGATCTTGCTCAGGAACTGCATTACTCCATTTGTTAGCTGTCTAATGAATGGATTGCTATATACAGTTCGTTGTGTGCACCACATCGAAGCCATTGACGTCATATTGGTCAAAATTAAAAAACTACGGTAAACAAATTCAAGAATCCAGAAATTTTCCCAACGAAAATATTCAAACAGAATTCTGATTGGACTTACAAGAATCATAGCAATCAGGAAAGCAATCGCCATGAGAATAAAAATTCTTGCTCGCTTATTCCAGTCTGTTAAACTGATGTTGTTCATTGCTTCTAAGCGATGTCGTTCCTGATTCCTTGTGTAGAATCGCGTGAATACGAATAAAAAGTAACAGCACGCGATAAGCGATATCATCTCAATTGACAGACTAGTGATTAATTTCCAAGGATTCCGGTCACTATATCGAACATTGTTGGGCTTTGTGACAGACATTTCTGTCATCATATTCCCAGTCACATTGAACGCAAAAATGTTACTCAAGTTTTGTCTTTCCATTTCCAAATTGCTTGAAACACTATTAATTCCTATAGAACTTGCTCCCAGTGCGCAATATCATAGAAATAATTTTTCTCTATAGCTCTATATCTTAGTGCTGAACAGAAAGCTTCTGCGCAAATGATAAAATATCACATTAACTCAAACCCACTGAGATTTGCAGTAATAATAGTGTTTTTATGTTTATTTGATGAGTCTATTAGTGAGAAATATGTAATTGTTTGCGGATTAGTATTTATTTTTGACAGGTGTACATATCTTAATAGGTGAATCCTTCTTACATTTTCACTAAATAGGTAAACAAACTAAAATATTAATCAGTTTTCTATTGGTCGATATTGTAATTTCAATGCGGAATGATATATTCATCCATTCACACAGTAGTCACCGTTTTCCACCACATTAACTCAAGCCCTCTTTGAATTGCAGTATGGTCCTTATGTTTGTTTGATGAGTTTAATGATGAGAAATATGTAATTGTTTGTGGATTAGTAAACAAAAATACCAGGTTTTTGGACATATTTGAATATCTTAAGAGGTGAAGCCTTCTTACATTTTCACTCAATATGTATACAAACTAAAATATTAATCAGTTTTCTATCGCCCGATATTGATAATTTTAATGCGGAATGATCATTCACACTGTAGGTATTTTCAGCCTTTCCATTTAACAGTAGCCGGAGAAGTAAGTTTAGAAATATGATGACTTGAAAAAAAAGAAACATGATACATAAAATGATCAATAAACTTCGCTTAATTATCAAAGTAATATCTACAGAATACTTACAGAATACAGAATACAAAAATCCACAGAAGCAAAACTTCATTGCAGAATATAGGTGGAATGGTCTAAACTTGGTGTCGGCTGTAAAAAAATCTTTATTTGAATTATGATTTTGAGTTCTGGATATTTCCACTTACGAATCCATTAGGCTAGTTTATTGAGAAAGAAACCTTCAGATTACAATTTATATAATATTTTAAATTAGGGAATTTTGTTATCAAACTCCATTTTGCCTCGTTCAATTACGTCTATCCATTATTGCTCAAGCTCAATCATACGCAGGGGAAAACATTTGCTAACCTTGAGGTCTTTTATTTCTCATTTTTGTTAATTTGTTTTGCAATGTAACCATTGTTTCTTCAACATTTATTTCGTTCAATAAAATTCCGAGAACTCATTCGATTGAAAAACAAATGGGGGAAGAAATATCATATATTCTCAATACATCGAGCTGTAAAATTAATTGTTGTTAAGGTAATAAAACATAAATCAATGCTTCATGTGAATTACGCAGCTTCTTATCTACCAATGTATATGGAGAAAAAATATTTCCGCTAACAGTAGGTTCATAAATTGAAGAATCTATTAAAATTTATGGTTTAATATAAATACATACTTACATTTAGCTTTTAGATTTCTATATTTTTTTGTTTTTAGCACTGTGATATATATAACAGGTTCCACATGGCCGTGTGTTGCGTTAATCAGACGTTTCACACTCTTGGTCGTGGAAGCTGTGCATACGGATTCATTTGTATGGCATGAACTATACTACAATTTTAATCACCTTGGTGGGATATTGTTTGTGTGGTTTTGAATTTAATCTCTGAGACGCGACAGTGCCGTCCTCCGTAAAAATTTCAATTTTTATTTCATGCGAATTTAACTATACATCCCAAATATCAGTATATAAATATCCTAAGACCTAAATTGTAATGATGGCTCAGCTCGCGGAGGCATAGTAGCTGAGAAAGATGTCCCAGGATCTTTTTTTTTTCTGGTAGATTGAGTGGAAGAGGGAACTATACGTATTTCACAAGTAAGTAATGAAAGGTGGATATTTAGAAGTGGAACAGCAAAAACGCTCACGGAAACTTTTTGCATTATCAGGCGCATCACCGATGTCACTCAATGTCTTGCAAAGAGAACGTAATGATGCAAACAGAGAAAATGGATTTGATTGTAATTTGTTAAAAATGTAATAATAAGGTATTTTGCAAAAGTGATACTTGATTACTGATACATTCGTGCTCAGAGTAGCCGTGTAGAGAATGTGGATTGTAACTATGGATTTCAATATGATTTAACTCCATCATATTAATAGTACGTTGAATTTAATAAAATAGGTTATTGTCGCTGATTCCAGGCTTCCCCGATAAATAGTTATCGCGACAGCTACAAACCGTAGCATTGTGTGTATAGCCTTTATTTGTATTGACCAATAACACGTAGATAACGTTTGTTTTCGGAATTCGTCCAAGTTTTGATATATAGTGTGTGAGAATTACTCAAGAATCATGGATTAATTTTGGAACTGGTTAAGATCACTTTTTTATCGATGTATTGACCTGAATTTGTATAAAAATATGATAATACATTGTTGTCATTGCTACCACAACCTAAAATACCGAGTTCTGTTTAGGGAAGATGCATATTTCAAATCAGATATTTCAGACTTAGAGTTATTTCTTTGCCTGCAGTTCAATCGTATTCAATTTTCTTTCAATGGTATTAAATCTTATTTTTTTTATCATTAATTAAACTAGCAATGATTTTGCTGTCGCGCTAAATATTCAATACATGACAAAAACGAGATTTTAAAATGTCCTATATTAATTTAATTGTGTCCAACGTAACTCACGGTTGCATTTTCTTACGTCAAAATAAAAACATTACTGCTCTAAAATACAACGGCGATCTATTGATAAAAACAATGAGATAAACTGCCCAATGTATTTAGTTTTGGTACGTAATTTCGCAATCTTGCAAAATCGTTATCGCCGTTAGAAAAACCTAATCGCGTAGAGTAAAACTTTATTTCATACCGTGGAAATACATCAAAAATACATATAAATCAAAATCAAATTATCCATCAAAAATACATAATCATCGCCGCGAAATCCACGCGGAAAAGTCGGCGATTACCCACTTGTTGAAAGAGCCGACGTTTTCAACGAAAAATGAATTTTCTGTTGTGCAAAGAAATCAATCCATGAGCGATAAGGGCATATTTAAAATGTCTTGCTTTATTAATTCAATTGTCGTCAATTTGACCTGCGGTTGTGTAGACAAAATAAAAGCATCCACACTCTAGAATACCACGGCAATCCGCGACACGAAAAATGTGTGGTAAACTGCCTGATTATATCTTGTTTTCAGCCGTGGTTCTGCAATTTCGCAAATACGACAAATCTGTGCTGTACTTTGCAGCAACACTGACTCCGCTAAATCTTAATGCTGTCACTCAAATTGTTTTTGAGATAAAACTGTTCCAAAAAGCGGTAAATCTGCTGTAAAATCTCACGAAGTAAAATTTATTCAGTATATACAATAAAAATTGATTGAATATACATTAGATTAGTTATCTTATATATCATCACAACCCGGGAAAAGTCGCGTTTCCAGCCTTGTATAATGTTAACATGAAAATTTTCGACGTCAATTTGAACTAATAGATAAAAAGGTAAATCCCACGCACAATTGGCTGTGTTTCGACTTAGTGACGATATGGTACTGAACGCCGAACAAACACAATGTGTGCCAAAGGCGATTTTGCGATTTACAAAGCCTGGAAAAGGTCTTTGGTCTTTGGACTGTCCTGGGCCTCCAACAACAAAATTTATATTATTTACTTTTTTATTTGCAGTATTTTATATTTCCGCTTTTCAATCAAAAAATTTGCGCCGCGGATTCACTCCTTTTTGGACACGTAAGTGGACCTATGGATCGTTTTAATATTATGTTGTTGTTCCTGTTCTTGTTGTTGTCACAGAAATAACCACTTCTCTCTTTGATTACTGGACAAAATGCTTTGAAATGTTCAGTGCTTAAAATTAAATTACAAAGTTATTACTTTTATTTATTTCAATTATATCGGTGAGCTGCATGGGATTTGTTTTTTTGTGTGCTATGACGTCATCCAAATTTGCCTCTATGTGGCGCTACGTGTACATATATTTGAGCTCAGCTCTCTTGTTTTGCTTAGCATCTCGCCGCCGATGAATGTGTAATAACTCTGAACGGATTCACAATTCTGTGAGAGTACAAAAATAAAGTACTTATCATCGTTATCGTGGCACAAATTTGTGGATAATTTGTGATTTAGATAGATCACCACCAACATAAAGGCGTTTCCGGCCTAAATAACACGTAACGTTGATGAAACAATGGGCGATTTTAACAAAATGCAATTGCATTATGTCGCGTTATTGGCGACTTTTTCAGTTTTAATAAAATCCCAAAAGCCCCCATCCTGTTTGCGCCACTGTTTTCCAGGTCGCAGTACGGATTAAGGTAAGTGAGGAGATCGATGTTTTAATAATACGACGTGCACTCTGATACCTTTGGTAAACGCCCATTTGGTCCAGTTTAATCGCACGAAAAGATACTTCAATCTTATAAGTAGTTCTAGCTGGGTCCTACATTGCATATAAATAAAAACCTTATTCAAATTTTGATTTCATGTTAAAAATTAAAATTTTCCAAACAGACCCAAAAACCGGTATTAAACAAGAATTACATACACATCATTTTACTAATTTGTGTCGCTTAGATATTCACTATGAGGCTCCACAAGCGCCACACACATTTGGCATGAGCTGATTTGACTGATAACTGATTTACTAATGAGGCGAAAAAAGTAATATTTATTCTGATTGAAATCTACCTTTTATTGTTTGAAGAAAATATTGCAATCGAAAGAAAAAACAAAGAAACTCAACAAGAACAGCAAGAAATAAATACGAAACTAGAAACAGTTATTGTTAATTTTTTTATTTTACAGAAACAGAATAAGAAGAAAGTTAGTAAATAAGTTGAATCAAAAAAAAAAAATACGATAAAGTACAAAACTGATCTACAGAGTTTACTTATATATACAAATGTTATATATATATACAGTATATTTTGTGAAGTGAGCAGATTTCCAAAAGATAACAGAAGCGAAACTTAATTGCTCAATAGGCGTGCTTAAAATGTCATAAATAAATCAACTGTTGCGCAATATCGTCGAAATGATTTTTCTCTAAAGCTCTGAAGCAGGGTCGTCGAACCCGTAGCCCGAAGCATTTCGAATTTTTCAGAATTTAATAATAAAAAAATTGGAGTAAAACTATATTTTAAGTGATGTAGTATACAAAGATGTGATCCAAATGATTTGTTTATTTTTCTGAAATGCGCCCTGCCAGCCCTTTCAGACGAGCCATTAATGACATTTTGAATCGAAACCAACTAGGAGGAGATATCGATAAATAAAGGTGCAATAGCTGCTTACAAACTTGGTCTTCTACTACTAGTCTATATGACCTTATCGCAAAACAATCGAAGCCATTCTCAGATTGAAAATTTGTTAATAAATGTATATTATGTATTTTTCGAGTTGCCAATGTTTACGTCCGGAAATAAAAGTGGTGCTTGCAAAAATAGCCTGTCAAGACAGACCATGACTCGCCATGTCGAAGAGCTTGAGAACTCTATAGCGGAAACTTTAATTGGCCGAAAGATGCGGGAACATTTTCATCGTATTCCTTAGTGCTTGACGAAAGCACTGACATCAAGGCACTGCTCAGTTGGCGATCTTCTTGTGGGGAGTTAATAATGATTTTATAATTACCGCAGAGCTCGCAGCCATTGGGCCTATTAAGGGTACGACTAGAGGCATTGGTCTGTTGGGAGCTGGGATGAAAACGATCAAGCGTCTTGGCTTGTCTTTGGCGAAACTTTCGGAAATAACTACTGATGACGCCCCATAAATGGTTGGGAAACAACAGTTTTGTTGGTACAATAATTGTGAAAGTTTGGTGTGCAGGAATTGTTTGTTTTTTCATTAACCTGTAGTCAGTGTAGCAAAACTAGAACATAATGCCATGTTAGGTGGCCCGCGCATTTATTAGTAAACTAAATGTGGCCCTTCGGCCATAAAGGTTGGACGACCTTGCTCTAAAGCTTAGTGCTGAACAAAAAGCTTCTCCGCAAATGATAAAATACCACATTAACTCAACCCTCTTCGAATTGCAGTATTAATAGGGTTCTTATGTTTATTTGATGAATCTAATAGAGAAATATGTGTGAGAAATATGTAATTGTTTGATGATTAGTCAACCTAAATAACAGATTTTTGACAGATCTTAAGAGGTAAAGCCTCTATATTCTCAACCTTTCCATTTAACAGTAGCCTAAGAAGTAAGTTTAGAAATATGATGACTTGAAAAAAAAGAAACATGATAGATACAATGATCAATAAACTTTGCTTAATTATCAAAGTGATATCTACAGAATACAGAATACAAAAACCCACAGCAGCAAAACTTCATTGCAGAATAGGCGTGTAATAGTCTAAACTTGATGTCTACTGTAAAAAATCTTTATTTGAATTATGATATGATGACCTTATTTGAATAATAAGGTATTTTGCAAACGTAATACTTGATTACTGATACATTCGAGCTCAGAGTAGCCGTGTAGAGAATGTGGATTGTAACTATGGATTTTAATATGATATAACTACTTCCTATTAATAGTACGTTGAATTTAATGAAATAGGTTATTGTCGCTGCTTCCAGGCTTCCCCGATAAATAGTTATCGCGACAGGTACAAACCGTAGCATTGTGTGTATAGCCTTTATTTGTATCGACCAATGTGGATAACGTTTGTTTTCGGAATTCGTCCAAGTGTTGATATAAAGTGTGAGAATTACTCAAGAACCATGGTTTAATTTTGGGACTGGGTAAGATCACTTTTTTATCGATGTATTGACCTGAATTTGTATAAAAATATGATAATACATTGTTGATATATTGCTACCACAACTTAAAACACCAAGTTCTGTTTTAGGAAGACGCATATTTTAAATCAGATATTTCAGACTTAGAGGTATTTTTTTGTCTTCAGTTCAATCGTATTCAATTTTCTTTCAATGGTATTAAATCTTATTTTTTTTTATCATTAATTAAACTAGCAATGTGCTGAACAAGCATTTCCCAGTCTAATAGTTCATTATTTATCCATCCTAATGTTCTAGATTCAGACAGTGATGTTGTGATTATTGAAGATCAACCTTTCAGTCATCTGAAAGGTAATAATGATGCAGAAAAAATTTTAGACAAATTTTCAATAAAGGTGACTAGCATTTCAGCCGTTATTTTTTAATTTTCATTGGTATTTTCAAAATAACACCAAACTTCGAGAGATCTAAAGGGTTGTGAATGGCCGTTATTTTTTACTTTACATTGGTATTTTTGGAGAATCACAAAGAGGGTTGAATAGCTGTGAACGGGCCTCGTGTTGAGTGGGTGATGACAGGGATTGAGCCCTTCTGTCAAAATATCCCTGACTGTGCCAATGGCTTGGTTCTAACTACCAACTATCAGTACATGATCAAGGGAGTTGTGAGATCTGTAATCTTTGTTTACCACTTCCCATGGCCACAAATGAGCCTTGAGTGCCATATTAGTAACAACTATCACTTGGATATGCATACTTGTTCAAATATACCACAATTCCGCCATCGCCCCCTGTCTGCTTTACTCAATCTGATAAGCTTTCCTATATTAAGATAACCGAATCCATTTTCCGTAAATTAAATATCGAGGGAAATTTTTTTTTTCCTTCTCAAATAATTGCATTATTTGTATGCCAAACCACAGCCTGTTGTATGGTTACCAGTCTATGTCGTAAATAGGAAGTGTCAACCAGGTATTTATTTCTGATTCGTGTACTTGGACTTAGGTATTTTTAGTCTAATGTCCTACCACTAACAAATGATATGAAACAACTTCATATAAAAGTAGTGATGGTGTGTTGTTCCAGATGAGTAAATTTGATAACAAAGCTTGGTGAATACAGAAAAATCAAATCATGAACAAATGTGTAATTGATCAGAGTATGAAATTTAATTTTTCTCATGCTCGCATGTTTTCTTCCCTGGCGACAAAGTCTATGCTTATCAAAAATTCGAAGCCGCAATTTTTGCTTCACCATAAATGTGGCAATTTAGTGTATGTTGACATGCGACTATTTATTAATTTGCGGGACAATATTGATGAATTCAGCTTAACACGTGGTGGAACACTATCTATGTAAGGCTTCATTTCATTTGATGGGGTTTTCAAAACTTCACTTTCGTCAGCGATCGGTATTGCGGTGAAAAAGTTCAAACGACCTCCTCTTGCTTCCACGTTTCGCTTCTGAGTTAATGCATCTAGTGCGTCAATGTGCTTTTTATTATTCAAATGGCGTTTCAAAAAGTCAACTTCTTATTCCCTCCCATGATTTTCCTTTTCCAAATCACTATCAGGTGCCACTTCCCGACAAACTTTGTGGATTATCACATTCCTTGACGTGGAATAGCAATAAATTTCCCAAAGTTTAGCAGTTGTATTAGCCTATGCATACCGGTATCAAGATTGCAAATTAGTGTCGAACACTTCACTGTTGTATTTAGCCATTCCATTTTGAAATGAATTTTCTTATTTTAGCTTTACTTCTTTGAATAGACATTTCACTCACACGTCAGATAAAGAAAACTAGTATATTATTGGTTTTGGTTAATATGCTGAATATGAAAACGCCTAAAACTTTATTTTAGTAATTTCTGGTGAAACATACTTACAACATCGCAATATAACATCGGTATCATTCAGTATAAGCTCATGGCCACGTGTGTACCAATCTAGAGATTCAAGAGCCGGCAGCGCCACGTGTGTACCAATCTAGAGATTCAAGAGCCGGCAGCGCTAGCACTCGCTTATTAACCACTGAAAATTTCAAAGCACTTGGTCCAGTATTCGAAGAGAAAAGCGATTTTTTAATGATAATGACGGAGAAAAATAATAATAACAATAACAACATAATATTGAAACGATCGTTATGTCCATTTCGTGTCCAATTATGCGTCAATAGCAAAGCGCTTTGGCAGGAAGGCTTCATCATACTCATGTGGCATCAATACAAAAATGAATTATCAGAATGTGTGGGACACAAATCGCTTTGGCAAAGCCATTGGGAAGGAGAGAGCAACATGTTGTCCAAATAAACATTTTTTTTCGGTTCTGCAACTTACTGAACCATGAAAGCGGTGACACCCCTTAAGATAAAGATGTTCAGTCATGGCCCTATTTTGCCCAACTTACAATCTAGCGCACACACGAAATCAAAAATCTAATCGTTTGCAAAAATTATATTTAACTTATATTTGAAATAGTACATATCACTCAGTAATTACACAATATTGGAAATTTTGGATGACCTTCAATATATTTTAAAGAAAAAAAAATTCCTCCGCAATGTTTCGCTGATATATTTTAACTGTAGGATGTAAATTGTATATAAACACACCTAATTACTGTAAATCCTGGGGCCGGAGAAAAAAGTTTGACAAAAAAGTTCAAATATTTTGCTTCAAGTGTAATTGCAAACTTTTTTTTTTTTGATGAGTATGGAAAGTGAGGGAGGGTGTCGCGAGGTATGTGTATACCACCAAAGAGGGCCGCGAGCCAAAAAAGGTTGGAAACCACTGATCTAGACATCCAGGTAACAACTTAGACTAGCCGAGCACAATATTAACTTTACTAGATGCCTCAACTAGCCATAATACTGAGCAACACAATATGTGATTTTTCTCCTAATGCAACGCGGACCACAAATAATGAAGCGGCGGGCCTGGGTTTGCGCCTCTGATTACTCTGCGTGGGTTCGCAGTTTCGAATCCCAGATGTGGATGGGGATGTGCGATAGAATTGTTAGACTCCTCGCTGCCATAGGGTGGTTCACGTAATCTCTGGTCGGTTACGACTTCCTCAACCATGCTTCCGAAAACAAATAACTAGCTAATCCCATACCCGACATGAAATGGTAACGGACGGGAGGCCGTGGTTCGCCCTAGGGTTAAGCCGTCGTATCGGCTTTCCTATCTCCATGGATTAATATGTGAAACCCATATAATTTGCTGATGATTTTGAAGACACTTGCATACATATACATAGCAAGTGAATATACCCAAGTTTCTCTAGATCAGAATTTTAGCTTGCAATCTGTATCGCGAAGTATCATTTTTACGTCCCTACGAACCTAAATTACTACACTCATCGAAGCTAGCGCTGCATGTCCATCTTTTTCATAGACTTTAAAAAAGTAAATGGATTACAAAAAGAAAAAGTTAAAAAAGTGAACTGCTAAAACTGACATGGGGAAATTACCCCCCGCGGGCCAAATCCGGCCCGTTGTGTAATTTAATCTGGCCAGCCTGATGCTGTCACAACCAAACTGATATCGAATTTTGATGTATTAGCTAAATAATTAGCTCAAAGAATTTGTTGAGATTGCGATTAAATTGAGTTTTGGCACGAGGACTATTGTTTTCCACTTTTGCTTTTGTAACACTTCATAATAATAAAATACAAACAATAATAAAACTTTTTACGCCACACTCACAAGGACCGCCAGTCTTGGTGGGCAAAGTCTTTGGCCCCTGGTCCAAGCCATACGTTTTGCTGATTATCCCATCATTCTAAGCAGCCCAATGCCACAGAGTATTCCCAACAAATAATGCAGGCACATGGCAAAAGCATTCACATATGTGTATGTGTACCAAGATGTCGGATACCGAAATGTAATATATGTACCAGGTTAGGGTAAGGTCATAATTTTAAGTACTACTATTATGGGAGTCACTCGGCCAGTCCCCGAAATTGTAATAGAACTAAAATAAAGAAAATCGGAATAAAATTATGGCTCAACCCTAACCTGGTACACATATTACATTTCAGTGTCCGCCATCTTGGTACGCATACTTCAGGACTACCAACATAAAAATGTAATTTTGTAGACAGGGCCAATCAGGACGTGAGTGCTTGATAGATTATGGAACTGATAACCTTTGACCCTGGTGGTCTTGTATAAACTTGACTCATTTAAGTAATCATTTATTATCAACTAGCACTGACTTTATATAATCAAAATGAAATTAATAAAACTAAAATAAATTAAAAGCATGCACTACATAAATAATCAAAATAATATTAGTCAGAAATCTTCAAACTAATCAGGCTCACAAGTATTAACAAGAAATAATAATACTTGATATAAAATTAAAATATTGCATTACATGGTTAATAAAACAGATGTAGTTACAAATTATCGACTAAAGGGGTCTAACAGTAATAAAAATATTGATAGTCTAACTTTAGACAGCTTGTCAAAATGCTTTATTTATGGCCTCACGGGGGAACATGATTTCATATAAATCATCGTGTAAATATCTTATGTCCAAATTGTTATATAACGAAAACATTACATCACATTTTTATGTAAGTGAAATGTGAACCATTGAGTTGGTAAGAAAATTGGATGAGTTATTTGTATATTGTCACTGATATCTGTTTTTCTGAAGCCATGGAACTTTTGAAAGCTCCATTCATAGAAGTGACACAATATCTACCTAAAGAATAATAGGTCTAATTGCTTCAATGACCGTGCAATACAGGGTTATAGTTTATAACTTTTATGCCTTGACCTTGGATGGCATTCACAGCTGCGCTTGATGGTTCCGTTGAAGCTGAAATAATTGATAAATAGACATAAATGTCGGTGGTTTGCTCCAGCCAAGCAGATAAAATTGTTAGGGCAAAACTTAGTTCGACATTTTACTGTCAAGACAACACTCAAAAATCGAGAAAATGTGTTTTCCAATAACTGAGGGTAAATTATATTTCAAATTGCAGTTGAAACATTGTGTTGTGTGTCTGTTTTTTCGACTTGATTTAGTATTGTGTGTTTACAATGTTTCATGCATGACGAAAATAAATTAACTGAATCTGAATATCTGAATGTATGACTTTCAGATTAAGAATATGCCAGAAGTTCCTTTTGTCATATGCTGCTACATTTAGGTATTTTAGACGAATAGATTTAAATAAATTTCAATAATGTGGCATATCCGAATACTTACTGATTGCATTTTTATCTAGAGGGTATGACACTTGAGTTTTCTTTTCAACTGGTCGGGGTGAGTCATCCAATAATCGACTGAACAGAAGAGTGATTCTGTCTTGACCGACGACTTTATCCATTTGAAAATCTTGCATGTGGGACCATTCTTTGACAAAATCATAATTGAGAGTTGTTTGCCATTCACCAATTAGCCTCTCTGGCTCAACACCAAGACATTTGAGGAAAAAGCCAGCGGTTTTATCGAAAGTTAGTTCAAAAGTTGGGATAATTAATGGAGATGGTATATAGTTAGCCTCCATTAACGTTGTTTTACATTTCTGCTTGATAGATTCATAATCCAAACATGTGACACACATAAAATTGTCATTCTTGTCAAAGTACACCATGTTGTGCATCCAGAAAGAAATATTGGGAATCAGACTGTATGGCAATTGAATAATTATTGCTAATGTATATGGAGAAAAATGGTCACACCTAAACTCGACTGCACTATTTTCAGTCAAAACACTGGAGCATACTTTATCCCACTTATTGTCCTCAAAGCACATTACATCGACAGATATAGTTTTTTTTACAATGATATGGGGTAAAGTAAGTTTGCAGATAACAGGCTCATCAAATTTTTTTTGTGATGAACGAAAGTCCATTATAGGTGTAATGCAGAAGTATTCATCAGGGAAGGTTGGTACACTCTCCGCACAATCTGATATTTCAATTTTGGTTCCATTCTTCACAGCGCGTTCCGGAAAAATAAGTGTGCAATTTCCAGCACGAACAATGTCTCCTCCCTCTCCAATTGTTTTACCTAGTAAAATAAATTTAATAACTCAAATATGTGGTAATTCAAACAATACAAAGGGTTGAAAGAATAAAGAGATCCCTAACAGGTACATATTTCAAATTGCATTTTCGTACCCAGAGAAAATAGAGAGCCATTGACCATCACCAAAAAAGCTATAGATGGCTCGCACGCCATGGGTCCCTGGACCTCGCTCTTCACAAATAAAAATGTAGTGTTTATTTGATAAAGCTGGCTTGTCAGTTGACATATAAGTGCTACCAACATGCTTGTCATTGCTACTTGGTTTGCTCTTTGCCATAATAGGGTGTTTCACGTAACCGCTGGTCGTTGTGGTCCCTCCGGAGTGGAATGATAACCCGACGAGAGGCCATGTAAATGGGCCATCTTACAGACTCTTTCCCATAATGAAACGGAAATCCCATCTTATTTCAAGTATGTTTAAATACGAAGATATTAATTATACAGAATGTTGACTTTATATAACATTGGGTTAGTTGTGTGAAAATCTACAACAAAACTGCAACCTACTTGTTTGAATGTCAGTTTTGGATATAAGCTTGTGGTAATGACCATCAGACATATCAAATATGGAGACAGAATATTTGTCTCCCGGATCTATGCCATTTATGACCGCTGAACTTCCAGTCGATGTTGTTGCAATTTCATGGCCGCTTGATAGAGATTTTGCGACAACTTTCATATTTCTTGGAGATTCATTTACCAACTGGACCCAGATTGACGATTCTGAAATAAAGAGGTTTCAGATATAAAGGATGAATAAATTTAGCATATAGTTTTTCAACTTGGAAATCGTAATCTAAGATTGATTTTTAGCGACATAATAAAACATATAGATATGTTCAATATACATATGTTACATATAGTAGAATGGGGCTACTAAACTAGCAAACTAGAAAAAAAATATGGCCTCACCCTAACCTGGTACACACACTACCGGAGTATCAAAAAATTACCTGGAATGTTTTCCACTATTCTAGATTTTTTTCCACTTGGTAAATATTGTTGCTTCGACCATTCATTGAACGTTATATGACTAATCACTGTAGTAGCACTCACGATTGAGCATGTGATGGTATCACTTTTCTGTTCTTGTCCTTTGACTGCGATCTCATGACATTTGAGGGTTTTTGAAATATTAATGTTTTCTGGGTCAAGATTATATTTCCAGTCAAATATGACGTTCTCAGACTTCTTTACCATAATATCGACTGTTTCTCCCATTTTCATGGTAAATCTTTGATGAGACACTGGTGATCTTGTTATGGTTTCCACACCATCATTCATTGAAACTTCACTAATTATTTGTGAATGTCCTACTGGGTAGATTTGGCAAGTGAAGTGAAAGAGGACATTTCTCGTACTTGCATCAGATGGCAAAACAATTGCGTAGGTTTCCCCAGCATCAAGCTCACAATGTACAAACTGTTGTCTTGATATTTGAACAGCCCCGATGTTTTTCCATTTATCCTTCTCTGATTGGACAATTGTAGCTATCACTGTTTTTTTTACGGAAGTGCAAAAAACAGGAATAGTGCATGAAACTTTTTCCAATTCAGAATGGAGAGATTTTGGAGTGGTGAATACCTTGCTTAGCTTTATGTAGCCTTGGAAAGAATGACTGTCTTCAATATTTATGAACTTTATTGGTAATCCAACATCGACGGGAAGTTTAGATATGCCTTCTCGGGCATGTAGGGTGCTGTAATCGCTCTGTGATACTATTGTGGAAGTATCTTTAGAGGCTTCTCCAATGGGTTCTAAAAACAAGAATTATTGAAGTTCAAAATACTATACATAAGTTAGTTTCAAAATGTTTCCAAACACTGAGGTGAGTTTCAAAATAAATATTGTATTACCTGTGTTTGACTTGTTTGACTTGTCTACAGAATATATTGATGACATTGACACACTTCGTAAGTTTTCACTGTGTGGGTGTGATTGATATTTGGATGAATGGCGTTTCAGAGACAAAATACTTGAAGAATCTTTGCTCTTCATCAAGATTAGCTGAAAAAATTGAATTATTTAGTTAACTTTTTCAAATTACAGATATTAGTACAATATATTAATTGTGTAGCAATTTCCAAGGATGGAGACCATAAGACAGATTGTCATTTCTATTTGTTTAAGCCATCATATCATCTTTTTCAATATTAAAATCCAAATTTCTTTAAATAGTCAATAGATAATTAAAATTGAAGTTTCTAATACAGATCACAATGCTCGGCACTCCCGAAGAAAGTGTACCAAGATGGCGCACAACCTGATAACCCTAACCTGGTACACATACTATGTTCAGGCTGTGCGCCATCTTGGTGCACATACTATGGGAGCACCAAATAATGTTCCCATCTGCCATCAAATTATATTTATGATATCGGGAGCACCCAATGCTCTACTAGCATTAATTTATTTCTTCGAATCTGGTTTGTGGATGAGTTGGTAGAGATGAAATAAACAAAAATATATTTTTGGTGTCCTAAAGTGGAACATTAAATCTCAAATGAAACACGAAATTTGTCAGTTTCAATAATATGCATTCGGGAATCTAAAAACTAAAATTCAATAAATATCTACGCAGAATATTCAACCCTTACATTGCCGTTTGGGTTCTCTCTTATTGCATTGTCTATCGACAATGTTTTTGTTGCATCATTACAGGCGTACTTCACTTTCACATTGGAGCAGAATTTTTTTGGTAGCCTTCTCAGAAACTCAGATGCTTTTTCCACTTCATCAATTGTGCTTTTGTCTAAAATTTCAATTTTCGTTTTGCACATTTGTAAAAGTTTTCCATCATTAAGTTCATTGCAGATTGAAAACCAGTTCAAAGTTATTTGTGGTTCAATGTAAATTTGATTTAGGATATTTCCAATATTGTCTTTGATAAATTTCTTTACAATCTCACATTTATTGAGAACTTCTCTTTCATCAATTACTATATCAGCTGGTTCAAATATTTTCTTCGCAGCTTTCATTGTTTCTTTTCTCAGCAATCCTGCAATCATTATCCATATCTTTGCAAATGAGCCAAACTTTAAAGATTTTTTTCTCAATCTTTTCTTGAAATCATCTAATTTGCAGAAAAATGCAAAGTACATGGCAATAGTAATGTAATCCTGCAAAACGTCACAGTTTATTGAAGGTTTTCTGCTGACAACGGATCTCTCTTCATACTCCAAGAATGATAGACCACCACTGTTTATAGACGATTCCATGACCGATGTAGCAACTTGTGATTGGCTGTTTGACCTGTCTTTTCTTTTTTTCACTTTCTCTGGATTAATATTAGCGGCTTCAATTCTTTTTGGTACTTCATTAATTTTCTGCCACAAATGATTTATTTTGACTTTCTTCTGAACCAATGGATATCTGCTTATGCTTTTAAGGAAAATTTGAACAAGTATGGAAGAGAATGAGTCGAGATCTGCCTCAATTTTATTATTTTTTATCATGTACAAACTACTTTTACAGAACCCTGGAATTGCACAAAAAAATTGGAAAACTTCGGGAAGATCAGCAATATCGCTTTTCTCTCCTAAAATGTTTTTCTTCATATTTAGGATTCTCGTACCATCAAAGCCATCAATATTTAGGGACAGTGTGGGGTTCAAAAACTGTTTCACCGAATCATGTGATGTAGAGCAGAATACTTGGGACTTGGGGAATACTTGACGATTGGTGACTAGTAAGTTATAAAAAATTTGATTTGGTAGACCTTCATTCTCATAAAGAAGATGCTGAGGCTTGAATTCAGGTGATAAGCTGAAATTGTCAACAATGAATACAACTTGGTTAGAATTATTCTTCATCCAGTGAAAAAAAAAATCCATTTCCTCATTAGACAGATTAAACATGTACTTATGCAGTATTGATTTCACATTAAATTTTGTTTTGAGTGTTTTGACTTCTTCGTAATTCAAAAAAAATGCCAGTTTCGCATTGGGTACATGTTGCAAGAAATAGCTGCAACATGCAGTTTTGCCTGTGAAAATCTCTCCCATAAGCATTATAGTGCCTCCTTCTTTAGTTTGAGTTGCAAGTAATCCAAGATCCTCTATGACATCACCACTCGGAACTTGAATGAGCTTTGGCGTGACGAACATATTTCTGTTTAGAAAGTTTTCAGCCATTTGTTTGAAGTTTTGTTGCAGAAGACGGACAACTGTAAAATAAATTTATGTACATATAAATGATTTGACTGCAACGACATATGCAGGTACAACAAAAAACGAGTTTTACTGTATTGCTCTTAAGCCAGCTCAACAGTGAATTTGCCCAGATATGGGCTCGTCCATGTGGCGCATCATGCTACACACAAGGAATAGCTTGCCCCCGCATCTATGATTACCCTGCATGGGCTCACAGGTTCGAATCTCATGTGCAGATAATTATGTGCGAGAGGATTGCTGAACTCCACACTGCCAAAGGGTGGTTCACGTACAGCAGGCCGGTTATGGCTTCTTCCACCATCAAGTCTATGCATCTGAAAATAAATAACTGGCTAACTAATCCCACACCCGATATGGACTGCTCACCGGACGAGAGGTCATGGTTTGTCATATGATTAAGCCGTCTTGTCGGTTTTCCTCTCCCTCGAGATAAATATATAAATCCTAGCCTATCGGGAGTTCACACACATATTAAAATGAATGGGATTGATAGCAGTCACTCACTATTTAGATATAATGTTGAATATCCCAACCATATTCAAGTATTCTGAATATTAGTACGCCATTTCATTAAAAAGCTAAAAAACTAAGCCAGTGGTTTTTAACCTTTGTAAGCCTGCCGAACCCCTACGCTATTCCGCAAGCTCCTGTTGAACCCCAAATTTTCAAACTAAGAGTGCAACCAGGCTCTATTAGGGGTAAGCGGATGTAACCATCTTTAATGGATAGAATGTGATTTCGTTGCCTTGCTGTTGAGCATAATAATGTTGTTTTTCCGGGTTAAATTTGAAGGTCATGCTTTGTCAAGAGAGTATCAACAAACGAAAGAACCCTGGTTGCGCCATTGGTTGTGGCAGAATAAAATGCAACAATCTATAAACTTTATTCATTTATTGGTGACACTTCTGCTGCCGTTTTTTGGTGACCAACCGAGAGATACGTAGCTTTGTTTAAGAAAGAGCAATTTTTATGTCATTTTCTCATTTGAGTCACTTTCAGTTGTGCAGGTAAAAGCCATACTGCACATAGCCATCGGACCAAGTTCTTTTCCTGGATGGCATATTTCATGAAAAAGACTCCTCGGAATTGCATGGAGTTTTTGGAGAAAGGAAACGTTGAACCACTCTGAAAATTGCGGTGCAATCATAGATACCAATACGGCCGTATTGTCAAAACCATTGTTATGTCACTATAGCGTCGGCAGAAATGGCTGGGAATTTTCGATTACCTGATGATATCAGAATCGAATCGATTATTTTTTTGAATCGAATCTCGAATACTTGGGAGTCAATGGGAGCGACTTTTTTATTTTAATTGATCCTGTATACAAATGATTTACTGAAAACATAGAAATACATCACTAAGACCAATTGCGGAGCGTTCACGCACGATAACAAAACACTCATTTATCAATAACTCACTACAGAAAATAGTCATATGTCAGAATTGCATTGAAAAAAATACGGCTACAATACAAAAAAAATGAGTTATTCAACAGGACCATTGGCGGGAAGTAATAGACAAGTATGTGGAGCTTCGAAATTTTTGCTCTGGACCGTTTCGAATAATTTGCTATTCGAATCGAAGTGCCCAGCCCTACTCCTTGGCAAAAAGAGTTTTTTTTTTGTTATAAAAGTTGGTGATTCAGAATTTGAGATAATGTAACGAAGACATTGGTGGCTCAAGTCATACACATCATAGATTTCAACATGCCGTCAGATAGGTATAAAAGCATTTGCCTATTTTTTCACAGAAACAGACATACGATATGTAAAAGCGGCTATGCGCTATATTGAGGTCGTCGACGGGTGTAATTCAAACGTGCCCTACTTTCTAATTCATGTATGTACACTTATTATATTCAACTTGATCGCAAAATTGAGCAACGCGGTATTAGTAGGTTATAAATAACAGGCAGTTCAAGAAAATATTCAGGTTCACAATCCCGAGATTTGTAATAACAACCTTAGATACAATAAGGCCATACGTAGGTACATCCAAGAGCGTGAGGTCTCTCATTGACATGTTTCATAAAACATTTATCTTCGCAATAGTACACATAAATGAGCTATTCTATGAATGGTCTGAATGTTGAAATTTGAATGTTTGCCTTAAATTATAGTTATTTTTACATATTTAATTGGTTCGAAAATAGAAATAAATCATATAATACACGAAAAGTTCACAGGACCTTCGTCGAACCCCTGGTACAGCTCCCCCGAACCCAAGAGGTTCGATCGGACCCAGGTTAAGAAACACTGGTCTAAGAGCATTAAAAAGCAGCAAATCTGAGGGGTCAAACACCCCTACTTATAAAAGGTTTATATAATGACAAAATGGTCAAACATATCTGAAATACGTATACATAATGTCTGTATTATGAATAAACATATCATTTTTGTCTTCAAATTGCAAGCTCTAAGAAGCTATAACTGACAAAACTGTTATGTCTACCGTACATTTTTACAATTCAAACTCCATTTTCATTTTTGTTCAATTATCACATATTGCGTTTATCGGCTGTAATGCAGACAGTCAAGTCGAAAGTTTATGTGAAACAACATGGTGGAAATTGGATGGTTATAGTGGACATTTCAGCGTACCTCTGATATAAGAAGTTTGCTAAATGTTACTAAAACAAGGAAAATAGTAATACAGAAGTCTCTATTTTTTAAATATCTAAATATGGAGTCTTTTTTTTAAAACATTGTAACTTTGTTCAAATATATTACCTTGTCTGAACTTCAACACCTCTGATAACTCGCTTTCCCCAGCATCATTGTAAGACTGCACAGTTACTTCTAAATTGACCTGGTTTTCACATTGCAATGTAAACTCAGGAATTTCAGAAACATAACTAATATTGTTGATTTTGAAAATATATCCGTCTGCACCTTCGCAGGATTTGCATGATATCTTGACCTCTTGGGTTGAAAGTATTTGTTGTTGAAGATCAGTTGGAACAGCAGGAACTGGAAAAAATTGATGAAAATGGGGTGAATAACTTTTTAATATACTGTAATGTTGTTCCTGTCACTATATTACTTATTTCTATATCGGATGGTGACGCTACCAATAATGCCATATTACAGGGGTCCTGAAACAGGGGTACTGGTACCCCCAGAGCTACATTTCTTTTTAAGGGGTACATTAGATTGAGTTAAAAGGATAATTAAAGGATAACCTATAATCTGCTTAATAAGTTGAAGATCTGAGGACCTTCTTGGGAAGTCACAATTTCATCCCCTTAGAAGCATTACCTATAACTACAGTAATTACCGAGTCTACTGTCATTTAACAAGACTTTATTGTCCAACCACAACATGAAAAGTAATATTGGGGGTACACGAACGATCAATAAAGTTTCTTAAATTTTCAATTTTTGGACCAATGTGAACACTATGATTTCAATAGTTTCCGATAATAATCTACACTAAGAAACATTTTAATCATTTTTACTTCTGCTTACCCGTGACAAACTGTACAATGGGAGACTTTTCACCTTCACCACTATCATTAATTGCAGTGACGTAGACTTCATATTTTTTCCCAGGTTCCAAGTTTTCCCAAATAAATTCGTCTTGATTAACAGTTTCTTGTTGCCAGGTTTTATGTTCTACTCTCCAATGAAATCTATATTCCGATACATTGACTATCTTGTTCCACATGAACTTTTGTTCGTCATGACTGATGCTCATGGTTTCACCAGACAGCGATGGCGGAACTAGAGAATAGAAACAAGGTAATGGGCTAGGAGTGTCATACTAATACCAGGAGAGGGGAAAGCGGATAGGACATCATATGGCGTTTCTCCGACCCTTTTCGATTACAAGTCCTTGCCATGTATGGAATAGGTTAGCCAGTTATTTGTTTCAGAGGCAACTCAATTTTGGAGGAAGAGTTTGCAACACTAAATTATATATTTATATTCAAAACTTATGGAATATCTTACGTGTCCATATCGGATCGGACAATATTTCTTCGCTATCTAGTTCTTCATCTGTTTCATGAACTGAAGTCACTCCTACTTTATATTTTGTACATTCATGTAGTTCATTCATTCTAATTATATTTCCAGATTTTATAATTTCTTCGACTGTCCCTTCTTTTATGTTGAATAATCTGAGTTTGTATTTTGTGGTCGAAGATGCTTCTGAACCTTCGAGTCTTACAATAAGTTCAGTGGTTGGATTTTTCTGGCTGTTCTCCATCAATACACTTTTCACTGGGCGAAGTGCTACAATACAAAGATTGTAAATTTGGTATACAGCAAAAATGAAAACTATATTTTTTTATCAAGCATCTAATATTATATATTACAGGCGAATTTAACAGCTGAATATTATGTACAAATTATCTTATATTCCATTGTTGTTGATACAATCAAAATGTTGTTTATTGTATTGGCATTTCCATGTTCGCATTACAACTGTAGAATTTGGTAGTTCATTTGGTAGTTATTCTGTTCGTTTTTAAAAACACCACCTCAGCCATGGTACAAGAATTTTTTTCATGAAAGTTTGCTCAAAGCCAGGCCTTGATGCTAACTAAAATGTAAAAAGCACTGATACAAAGGGTTGCAAGAGTGATGATTGGTTTCTAGTAGTTATTTATAAGTAAGTTTTGCGACAGAGACACCAGTAGAGATTGGTTGACACTAAACAAGAAACAATTTTAGTCATTACTACGAAAGAAACAACTATGAAAAAATTGGTTACAAAGAATAGAGGTGATTTTCATAGTTTTATAAATTAATTCCATAAATAATAATTTCCAAAAGTACAGTCCCACGTATACACTAAGAGCCCCACATCATTGCACAATTATTTACTGACCTGTTTCAAATAAAAAAAATTCCGATTTTTCTCCGAAACCACCAGGATTCAACGCTGTTACTGATACACTATATTGACAATTGAGTTCCAAATCTCCGAAATGTATATTATTAGCAGTTGTGGAATATGTGACTGGTGCAATTCCCTTTTTCTTTAGTTGTACATTGTATGAAGTTGCTCCTGGAACCTTATTCCATGTAATAATTTGTGAATTTGTTGAATCTTTACAAACTTGAATATTGGATATTTTGCAAGGACCTGAATACAAAACGAAAATGTTAAAAAATGTTTTTACAGATAACTGAGCTCATCGACTTGTATTTGTATTTTGGTATTGTATGGCAGAATGGAACTTGCTAATATACTGAAGTTAAAACAGATTATATATATCATGCTTTCCTGCGACTTCCTTATTGTAAAATTAGTCATCAATCCTTATTGGGAATAAGATTCTGTAAACTACCGTGAGCTAATTGAATAACTTAAACTAGTTCTGTAAATAAATTAATCTTGTCATTCAAACTCAGTAACAAATGACTATTAGCCTACTTCAATTTATATTCATATGTGTGAAATGCAGAGTTTAACACAACCGAGGTTAATACCGCATTAACATGTTTTGCACATAAGATTGACATTTAAGGTATTTACGTCCAAATTTGAAAATAAATATTAGGCAAATGAATGACCTTATAATAAGAATTTCAAAAAATTGTAGCTTTTATTTCATTTTCAACTTTGAATATAAAATATAGTCACACTCCAAATACCTAGGTATGTTCGCATTCTGTTTTTCGATGTTGCATGCTTTATATTATGAAACTTTTATTGGGTTATGATTAGTAAACTGTAAATTAAGATAGAAGTGACAGTTTACTCTTAACGATAGCAAAAATGCACTTGAAAAAAATTAAAATGTTTGATTTTTCCCTCTCATCAATTTATGTGAATGCTATATACTGGTACTAATTTTTTAGATAGATATCTGGTATCTATTTTGTTTTGAACAATAGACTTACTTGTCCATATCTTTGTAGAAAGAACTTTTTCACTATTTAGTTTTTCATCTTCTTCATACACCGACCATGCTTGAACAACATATTGTACCCCAGGTAAAAGGCCACATATTCTGGCCATACAGAAATTTGTGTCTATTTTCTGAATTTTGCTTCTATGTTGCCCCGAAACCGTAATTGCCAGTGCATGATAGAATGATGGCTTGTTTTGGGGTTGAATTAATGTGCAGTTGATGGATGTACTAGGATTGTCCGGATTGTTAGAAACTTCCAAACCTGAAGGAGGCATCATTCCTGAAGAAATACAGGCAAGTTTGTTTGAATAGATTTCACAAAATCCTCCAAAACATGCATACAGTACAATTGTTGCCATTCATAGAAAAAAATGTTCTAAACCTTTTTATGGTATTGCACTTTTTGCTTCTGTGAATGCAGTTATTTCAATTTTTGTCTCATCTCGTAAAGTCTCGTATTAAAATATGCGCTTGCCTTATCTTTCGTTATTTAAAACCCCACCTATTTATAAATTTAAATTTTATATAAATACTTGCTTTCGTATCATTATGCAGAAAGTCGAATTTCGCATACACATCCTAGCACTTTTTGATTGAAAAATATTTTACAGTACAAATATTTTATGTTTTATCGTAATCGTGCTGTCGATTTGTTTTACGATTTGTGGGGTCGGCTTATATGCTAATTTCTATGAATTCATCGTTGCAAGGCAGTTTTTAATGGGTCGGCTTATAAGCAAGTATATACAGTAATGGATTTATGTCTAGTTGTAGAAAATTAACAAATTTCAGGTGCACATATATCAAAGTTATTATTCATTTACAGTTTTGCCGACTTCTATGTTTATTTTCATACAAAATAACTGCTTCCATAATTACCTGTTGTAAACGAAATCGAATCTGAAAGTTCACTTGTTCCTGCTGAATTCACTGCGGCAACACAGACTTTATAAGTTTGACCACGATCTAGATTCGAAAGTGTGAGCTCTGTGTCTAATGTTGGAATTGTTTCGTAATTGCCATCAAATCTTTTCTTCTTAACTAAGTACGAATCGGCTCCAAATACAGGCTTCCAGCTGATTATTTCCGATGTTGGTGACATTTTGTCAGTTGTAAGACCTTCCACTTTTCCTGGATCTTAAATAAAAAGTTATGTGAAATTTGAAATATTCCACTTGATTAAATGTTTTTTAAATATATGAAATTTCAATTTTGATTTGCATGAGGTGTTTTATGGGTATTTTATCTCTTCGACTGTAACAAGTTACTGGTAGGCCCTAGATCAGGAGTGGGCAAGGTTTTTGGACCAGGGCCAAAAATTTTGCCCATGTAGATTGGCAGGCCCTGTGAGTGTGACGTGTAGAGAGAAATTTTAAAGACAGAATTTTATTCGTGCATAGAGCAATATGCTTCGTGCCAAAACTAAATTTATTGCAATCTCGACAAATTCAGACTTCAATAACAACAACTATGTAGTGCTTACAAAATTGGGTAAAAGCAGAAATTCATGTAGATGTGCTGCTTTGATATATACAACTAAAACCATATACCGTATGTATCAATAAATATTGTTTTATGTATTTCGTCTTGAATGTTCAATGTATGTATATGTATACTAACATATCCATTGTCAGAAATTTGATGACTAAATAGCTCCAACTAGCCAGCCAGTGGTGATGTTAACCATTCTACAAAGGTGAGGAGTCAAGCAATCTTCTCAAACATAAATATACACTACTACATTTGAACTTGTGAACCCATGTAGGGTAATCAGCAAATGGTGAGTATGTACATAACATGGGTGATGTGGCATGTCACATGTGTTCTCAATGCTTAATTCATGTGCAAGTCTTGTTCTTAGCAAAACAAGTCATAAATGTATCTTACATGTTTGTATTGGATCCTCAAGCTTGCAGGGTTCACTTTCAACCCCTTCCTTGGAGGCAACAACCCATATATAATAGGTATCACCAGGAGTGAGATTTCCAATGTTTGCAAATCCTTGGTTAGCTTTGGCTATTATTGTTTCTCCTATTGTTAAGCTTCTGTAGTAAACATCGTGTTCAATTCCTGGTAATTGTTGATAATTAAATTTCCCTATGAATGATGTATCTGGTGAACTGCGTCCAGGCTGTACACAAAGATCGGTTGGTTTCTCTAGATCTGAGAATACAGAACACAAAAGAATTAGGAAGAGATACATAAGCTATTCAAATGATTAAAGCCATCTCATAATGAATACAGTACCACAAGACACATAAAGCGTTTGCGGTTGTTCCATCACGCTGAATTTTTTTAGGGAATACCGATTGCTCTGTGTGGAGTTGCAGGTTCAAATCTGGTGGATATTAAATATCAATAAAACTTCTTATCCATCTCAGAATAGTGTTTGTTTACAAATCTGATTATATTTATGTTCCTTGATATAGTTCGGATTTATTCTTCGGAACAGTGAATGTCAGTTATAGACATTATAAATTGAATAATTTTAACCATTAGTGAAAATTCGTAAATGGAATTTATTTGTAGATATCTCTGTATACGTGGAATGTTCAATATCTATTGTTGAAATTGGGACACTAAACAAACACATCTCATTAAAATCGTTAAAATCAAATTTGAATCATTGATATAACTTGAATTCGAGACTGAAAAATAAATGTACAATGCCATATACATACTTGTAGCCAGTGGTATCTCACGTTGGCTCATAGCTCGGCTTTATTTGATTTCCATAAAATTCCCAAAAACTGAAACAAATATACATTGTTATTTTAATCAATACAACGTAACAATGTCAAACTCTTTGATTGCAAAATCCCTCTTCTAACATCATAATATTCTACAGTTTCTCAAATATGTTTTTAACAAAGTCATGATATGCGCTTGAATTTAATTTGTTGCCTTTTTCTACATTGCTTCTAATGTTATAATCTAAGAGTTGTCCAAACTAAGGGCTTTAAAATCCTAAATGCAGTAAACATTATGAAAACGCATTTTTGGGATGACAGGTTTTGTTCAAGGACGACAATTATAAGAAGATTGATATTATGAAAAATATGACGAAAGACTCATCGATTTTTATTATGATGTACGAAAGCTAAAATAACATACCTGTGACTAAAGTCTTCTGCCTTTTAAAAATTTATACAATCGTTTGTGATCAGACTGCAATAACCACAATTGATTGGTGTATATATCTCAATATTGTTTAGCTAGTAGTACACAAGTGTTGAATACTTTAACATTAGAGATCTAAAAGAAGAAGAAATACAAATTAGGATCAAATTACAAACAATTCAAATCAAACTACAAATAATGCATGAAGTATTCATTCCTAATCTCAGATTTAAAGTCCTAATTAATCTCTGGGAGTGCATGATATTATTACTTTGTATATATTCAAGATTTCAAGATATCAAAAGAAATTTTGAACTTCGTAGTTATACTTTCTAATTGTTTTAACTACTTCACTGTGAGGTGGATGAGGATCTGTGATTGAGATGAGTAAATATCAGATTCAGAATTTAATGCAGGTGCAATATTTTGGAGAATGCATAAATTAAAATTATATCTTTTTAGTTTATATCTATAAGTCCTCACATTTGTTAATGTTTATTTCACCTAGCTAGCTATTCCCTTATGACTTGACTCAACTTGGTTCAACCATCAATCGCTATCTTTTGGCATCTTTGTGATAAGGTAAATCAATACATAGTTTAGTATATCAGTGGTTATTTATAGCTCTGCTATAAGTATTCTTTCCTCTTTGGAGGCTTAGGTCTTAACTTTGAACAAATTTTTCCTCCTTATTTACGAACGTGTTGAAATATCTGGAAAAGTTACATAACAAAAGAATATAGATACTTTCAACAAGAAATATGCTGGATTGATATTTTATATCAATCACAATGAATATAAATAACTGTATTGTTAGGAATACAATAGTAAATTATTTTGTAATGTGGTCAAGTACCGGTTTGTGATGTGAGGCAATCAAATAGGATAGAATTCACATATTTATTAACTTATGAATTAACCATATTATGGCAAACCACAGTCTTTCGTCCTGTTACCATTCCATGTCGGGTATGGACAAAAAACAATTTTACCCAGTACTCTTTATATTAAATCAATGAAATGGAAAGTACTGATGATAAAAAAGTTGAAATTCGATCAATCATCAATCATTTTATTCTCGTAAATTTTTACCATCTGTCTAATTGGAAATGTTTTTTTTATATACGAAACTGACATGGGCGAACTACGGCCCACAGGTCAAATCCGGACCGTTGGTTGATTCAATCTGGTTCACCCGAAGCTGCCATAAATTTAAGGTTTCAACCAATTCCGCATGCACTCATAATTTTTGGTATTGAAATCTATATGATGCAATAGGTTTGTTAGATTATGATCGTAGTTTGTGTAAGCTGTATTTTAGTTTGTCACAGACCATTAACTTTCATTCTTGTTCATAGCTCACACATCCTTGCCATTCTGTTCATAAAGTGTAACTTTATACGTCACACTTTCATGGCCTGCCAGTCTAGGTAGGCAATATTTTTGGCCCCTGGTCCAAAAACCTTGCTCACCTCTTATATTGAACCATGAGAATATTGTTCTTGAACAATTATTTGAAACTTTTTACTTTCCCAAGTAGTTTTCAGTCCACATTTGAATCGATGTAGAAAAAAAGGTATTATGCAGACATCAGCATATTGGACAAATCAATAAGAATTTGTTTATATAAAATCAATAAGATTGCAAGAAATCACTTCCTCAGTTAGAACAATTTAAAGAGCTTAGATTCTACCAAATATTTAGTATGCGCTACATGATGGCATAAAAAAACAGTCTTACTCAGAACTAAGAGATACATCTTGGGTGAAAACTGATATCTAGTACAAAGCCAGCGTTATATACCATAACTTATAAAATAAAACTAAGGGCAAGGGCAATAATTGTTGAATGATATTTTTTTGTTCTGAGATTTGGTAAACACACATCGACATACTGGGATACCTATTTGTGTGAAAACGGATTTCTAAAAAAATAACTTATAACAAAGCCAGCTTGTATAGCTAATAAAATAATTCCTCACCTAATTTCATCATAATAACCTATACTTAATAGTTTATACTGAGTATATGTTGTTATATAAAGAAATTATATGGACAAAAAACAATTTCCCTCAGTACTTCTTTATAATAAATAAATTGAATTTTGAAAAGAGGTAACCAAGTTAAAATTTCTATACATTTTACCATGTTTTTACTTAGAAATTTTGTTTTTTGAAAGAGAATCAATAGTAGCAATAAATTATAATGTGCCAGAAAAAGTATTTGGTGGCTGAAATATTTTCAAGTTGTTCTCAGTCCACATTCAGATTGCAAAAAAAGTATTGTGCAAACAGAAGCATTGTTAAACAATGAGTCTAAGCATAATCTTCATGGCTATGTCTTATTATTTGTTAATAATAATGCAACTTGCTTAGTACTGTGCCTGTACCCTGATATAGTTCTTTTCCAACCTTTATGGCTCGTGGCCCTCTACAGGGGCTTTTAATACTCATGACCCCCCCCCCCCCCCCCCCCTAAATTAGGATTACTAAAATGAAAGAGTACTATTCTAAAATAACATAAAATATGTGATAAACTGCCAACTATAAATAAATTGGAGTCGTATTTTTGCGATTTGTCAAACTTGATTTGTTCTTTGGCAGTTGAGAATATTTTAATAAGCAAGATATATATCGTCGTTAAAAAAATCACAATGCCTGGGCAAAATACGAACAAAAGAAAATTTATTTTATTACATTCGGCTCCGTCGGTAGTTTCAGAATGTAAGAAAAGGTACATCGCACGCACAATTGACTGTGTTTCGATTTCGCAGTTACTACGATGAAATCCTAACATAACACCAAATTTTGTGATTCACAAAGTCTATAAAAGCGTTTTCAAGCTGAGGTGAGTCTGCTGAAACCAAACGTGTGATCTTCCATTTTAAGTTTTAGTTTTAATATTCTAGAATGCCACTTTTCAATCAATAGTTGCGGATTAACACTTTATTAATTATTATTTTTAGCATTTCGTCGCCAATGACTATAATATGGTAACATGTTTTTCACATTGAACTCATAATTCCCCACGAGAACAAAAAAGCAATTAACGTCGTCATTATGTAACAATACATGTACATGCCGGGGGAGATTTTTGATTTAGAGAGAATAAACACCGGCGTAAAGATGTTCAAAGGTTCAAAAACACACCATGCTGACAAAAAAAATCGGCGATTGTAATAAAATGCAATCGCGCATGCTATTAGCGGCCTTTTAGGTCTTCCAAAAATATCAAAAGAGAAAAGATTCGACCCCTAATTTATAAATATGTTTGTCAAGTGTCAAATTTACAGCTTTAGTATATATAATTTATGTTTGAAATTTAGATTTATTTATGACTTGTATTAACCCTATTAAAAAAGGCTCAGCATTTAAATTAAGTAAAGTATATTTAACTTGCTCAGGAATATTAATCCGGAAGTTACAATTTTAACATTTATTTTGGGGCTCCGTGAATAATAGTCAACCTTTTCAAGGGCTCCGTAACACCAAAAGTTTGAGAACCCCTGCACTATATCACGCTATCATATTCAAGATTAGATTTCAAGCCTTTTCCAAGTATCTATGACAGAAATGTCTCAGTTGTTAGATTGCTAAGCTATATCATCCATAGGTTTGCGATTTAAATCTGCCCCTTTCAAAGTCGGTGCAAGTGCAGCACAAAATTTTACGCGTTCTTCTAAAGTAGATTTATACTCATCTAACATCATTATAATGGCCTATACTGAATAGTTTATGATGGGTACAGTATATAGTGTTATAAGAAACAATCAGATGGACAAAAACTAATTTTACTCATTACTCTTTTTAATGAATAAAACAAATTTTGAAACAAGGTAGACAAGTTAAATTAAAGTTAAATTCTCATACATTTTACCATGTTTTTACTTGGAAATGTTGGTTTTGAAAAAAGAATGAGCAGCAATAAATGATAAGAACAAAGAATTGGTTCTTTATATCTTTCCAAGGTTTTCTCAGTCTACATTTAGATTTTAGATTAAAGCAAAAAACGTATTGTGCGGACAGAAGCATCGTTAATATTCAATGAGTCTAAGCTCAATTTCAATGATCATGTCTGATCAGAGGTCAATAATATTGAAAATGTTTCACTCTTTTTCTCACTATTAATAAATTTTGCAATCAATTCCTACCTATTATCTGCAAGGTAATAATTTTTTTTTTATCATTCAAAATAGCAGAATGGAACTTGCTAATATACTGAAGTTAAAACAGATTATATATATCATGCTTTCCTGCGACTTTTTCCATACTCTGATACAATGGTTCCCAACCTTTTATGGCTTGTGACTTTCTTTCTGAAGTTTTTAACACTCATGGAAAAAAGGGGAACTTCAACATTTGTGCAATTGTGGAACATTAGAGTTATTTATCCATTTATCCACACTTATCCATGCCTTTTGCTCCGAAATTGGCACTAAAAAAGCACCGCTGATATCTTTCATTACTGCATTATCTGTACAGCTACTAATTATTATTAGAAATGGCCCCAAAGTTAACCAATTCGCAAATGCCTGATCAAACATCCTAGGTGATTAGCCGATAAAGTTCAGATTCCCATGTTTAGAGCTGTATTCAGTCTGGATGGCACTTCTAATAACACAGACTCCCCCTTTTCCTAACTTCATCTATTTCTCAAGGTTTTCAAATTTCAAGTTAATTTCAGGCAAGTTTTCATGGTACTACTCTAACTAAAACTATATTTTCTTGCAATACAGGGTGTCCATAAAGTCCCTTTACAGTTTCAATCTTGTTATGAGGTCAGTTCTCAATATATCTTAACCAGGCTTGTTGTTTCATAATCAGTAATTGTTCTAGCATTTTTATTTCATTTAATACATCTGTGAGGGCCAAAACAATATATGATATTGATGAATTCCTTTGCAATTTTAAAATTTTTTAAAATTTTTCAAGACTTTATGGACACCCTATATAGAATAAAGTTATTGGTGATGAAATTCCCACAACTTATTTTATTTGTTATCTCCACTCCAATTCGGCACGTTGTTACAATACTCGTTTGGAGGATTTATTTTGTAAAAATATTTATCTTCATATAAATCTGTTTATATTACGCTTATTCACTTCTACCGCTCCGAACAAGGCCGTGTGCATAAGCCACTGATATTTTAACTCATCCACATACTAACATAATTCCCAAATACTAACTAACTGAATGATAATACCTCTTTTGTGCAAAGATTTAGAAAAAACAAGTGCCGCCGTATCAAGTGGGGTGAAAAACGATACCTAACAAAAGAACTTATAACAATGCTTGCGTGATATCACCGATTTATTAAAATTAATAGCTCAACAGATGGTTCCCAACCATTTTCGTTAAATTTCTATCTTCTGCTATTTTGGAACTCATCATAAGACTAATTCATTTATTCAATCTTTAATGAATCAGCTACCTTAACCCCATGTTGACCCCAAGAGGCATTTCCAGTTTTGTCCAGTTCAGGTTGTTTAGAATGTGTGTATAAAAATATTAAAATAATAATGAACCAAAGAATATTAATAATACTACATCAGATACAAAGCAAAAGTTCTCGCTAATAACTAGATTCTAGAATATCCTTCTCTGGGTAAAGGTTTAACTTTTTTTTATACTGGAATACTGCTTCACCAAGCCTGAGAACTAGTTGGCGTGAATGGCCGATGATGAAATTTATTGTTTCGTAACCACAGTAACACCAACCAGTTCAATGAACGCGTTTGTTAGTCAAGCATGGGCCAGACATATTTAATAGCCGTGATTAGAAATCGCCGTAAAAAAACTGTGAGCAGTTATAACAAGACGATTACCACCAGGTATGTTCATGAAGTCGATGAATAATAAAGCGAACTCGTTTCTGCCTGTGCGTAAATCGCTCTTTGAAAAGTCGCCAAGCTTTAAAAAATAACTTAGATCTATTATATCATGCTACTGTTTAAAAGATTACATTTACGTTTGTGTCCTTCATATCATGCCCTAAAGAAGTTTTTCTGCATAAAATTTTAAAACGTCGGTAAATTACGTTATTTTGTTAGCACGGTTGTACTTTTATTCATCCTCGGAAAGGCGATGCGATTTTCCGTGTATTGTAATACCGGACCTACAGAAATACCTACAGAAATACCGGACTCATACCGTAACAGAATTCGCCATGAAACAAGCCGTCTCATAGGCCTTTCTCACGCTCTAGATAAATATGAATTCTACCCAGTACTAAGCCCTGCGCGAAAATGTAGACAGAATGGGGAACCCACAAGCCGACCGTAACGATCGAATGGTAACACTCATGACTAACTAGCAATAAGAAAACGCCATGTTGCTGTCTTAGAAAAAGCTTTACCTGAAGGTTAATGGTCTGGCAGTTTTTGACCTAAAAACGAAGCAGCAAAATATGAATGCGTCCACAATAAAGCACTGGGTAGAAAGGCCTCATCGTACCCATATGGCACCAATACAAGAATAAATTATTATAAAGTGTGGGATCACAACCCTAATTTTCCTGATCTACCAGCAAACACACACATGAAGTCAAAAATCGAACTGTTTGTCAGAAGAATATTTAATCGTATAATGTTTGAAATAGTACATATAGTAATTACAAAATATTGGTATTTTATTCAACCCAACAAATTTTAGGCAAACTTTAAAATAATAAAGAAAAACTCCATATTCAGTACAAAAACGGCGTTTTGCAGATATATTTACCCCGTGGATGCAAATTGACATAAACAGGTATAGTTGCAGTGGGTGCTTAGGTCAGTGAAATGAAGTTTAACACAAAAGTTCACAAAAAAAAATTGTTTTGAGTGGATTTCAAACATGAATCTGCATGAACATATATAACATCGTAACATGAAGAGATAAGGTTAATTTTTGGTACTCCGGTAGTGTGTGTACCAGGTTAGGGTTAGGGCATAATTTCAATTCAATTTTAAATATTTTAGTTCTATTACGAGTTTTGCAACTGTCTGTCTTACCCAAGTGAATATACCCTCTGCCCATAGGCTTCCGTCACTTTACACAACTTGATGTAGAGTAGGCGAACGAAATTGGTTACCTCCAATTTGGTGCACATACTTCTGGAGCTCCTAATTTCGTATATACGCTAAATTTTTTTGGAGACCATTTTTGGACTGGATGTTGAATAAATCGAGCAAATAGACAGGAATTCACAATGAAATACCTAACATTTTTCAAAACAATGAAGAAGTCTACAAATATTTAATGATAAATAGATTTCAAGGCAATATATCGTTAAGCCTACTGGAGCAATAATAGTCATTGTCAAAATATTTTATCAACGTCAAGCCTTAATCAAATGCATATACAAGCAAACTGCCCAACTATGAGTTTCAATTCAAGAGTTTAAAATAATGTTATTGCATTATGGTATAATAGCGCCCCCAGTGGCGGACCATTCCTATAATTCGTTTAAGACTTTATTCAGATTGCAAAAACAACAGAAAAAGAATAGACTTCAATCGAAAGAAATCTGAAATATTTTTTTCCCATTGTATAATTTTAAAAATAGGGCTATATTGATGGCACAATATCAGTAAATTATACAGCTAGATCTATATAAGTAATAAACTAAGTATAGCAACTGAGTGTAAAGAGAAAAAATGGAAAATTCAGTTATCGAGGAGTATAACAGAAACAATATGCATGACACACTGATGGTGATTACATGTTAGAAACAGACAAGGCATCTGCACGATAGCCAAAATATTTAGAACAGGGTGGTCCAAGGTTGTTTTTGCATTGTTCGCGGGTCACAATAGTGAATAGTGCCAAGAATAGGTAAACAGTGCAATACAAACAATTTTATTGTGCAAACACACACGTTATCGGTAATTATAACAGAACAATACGCATGACCCACTGATGTTGATTACATATTAGAAACAAGCAAGACATCTGCACAATGACCAAAACATTTAGAACATGTAGAGAAGGGTTTCCCAAACTGGGGTCCGTGATGAATGCACAGGGGGTTCGCAACAATTTGAAAAGAGTCTGATCGATCTTTAATGATTGATTTCAATCAAGAAGCTGTTGCATCTTTTTGGTTGCTCGAGAATAGGCATTAACAATTTTAGGCAGTATTTGCAGCCACTACCAATATGATGACAAAATACAGGTTGAGATTTGCCGCAAGAGTCGTACATACGAGTTTGCTTGTCACAAAATTGCTCCGAGAAAAGAAATTGTGCAGTGAAAAGCAACCTCATCAATCATATTAATGTTGTTTGTGTTGTAAGGATGGGACATGTCAAGACTAAGATTTACAAACAGGGGTCCGCAGCCCAAAAAGTTTGGAAAAATCTGATTTAGAGCACAATCAGTGTTAGCAAAACGATATGATTTGCTAATGTTTGGTGAAAACACTTGCATACATATATATATACAGCAAGTGAATATACCCAAGTGTCTCAATAGCCGGTGGTGATGATGCACAGTGAGGCCCTGATTCAGTGAGGTACCGCAATCACATTTTTAAACGTGGCCGTTAATACCGAATTGATAAACAGAAGTGAACAGGGAAAAAACATTTAATAAAATATATCCCTCATGGAAATGAGTAGGATATCACCGTCATATTTGGCAAGAAATATATTATTATTCCACCGGAAATATATTCTACGAAGACTCCAAACTGCCGAGGATTTGGAATACAGTGGCTCCCAAACTGGGGGTCGCACCTTTCAGGGGTCAAGTGAATAAAGTGAAAAAAATGTTGAATGCGCGCTTTCTTTTTTGATTAATATCGGTTCTATTTCCTCATTTCTTCTCCAGTTACGTGCCACTGCACTCTTGTTTCTAGAAAAATACATAAGGGTGTCGCAGCACCTTGAAATATATATTCAAAGGGAGTAGTAGAGCAAAAACGCTTGGGAATCACTGGTTCAGAATGTCAACTTATCGACTTCAGGCAGAGCTCAGGCCATAGCAGAAGTGCATTATTGTAAGTTGTTCCAAAAGTTTTCTTCCAAATGAGAAACACTAATCAAACTGATTGTTTTTGGTTTTTAGTGTTCTTCTCGATAAGTTCAATATTTTCCATTGCTGCGAGAGGTAACCGAGTTCCAGGACCGAATATACTTGCTATACATAACGCGCCCCAACCAAAGATCTGTGCAAAACAAGCTTGCACCTATATTTAACGATAAGTAATCAGTTACCCTTTTGGAAGGACTGAAATCTTTCTGTCTCTGCACTGCCTACCTACTTTTACTATACCCTGAGGTAGTGGGCATGGTATGTGGAACCTATGATGCCAAACTATCTAAGTCTAATGATTCATAGAATTAACGTAACCTCTTTCCACGAAATAGCAAGTTTATTTATTAGCTTTCGTTAGATCATAGTCTAACTAACTTCTTCAGATAAAACAAGATATGGCTGCAAATGGTAAAAATCAATAGTCAGTTAAAAATAATATACTAAAAAATAGGAGAATATTGGGGATCGATGGGTTGAGTCTGTCTCTATTGTGCTGTCTAAAAGATTGATGTTGGGTGATTCCAGGTTTGAGAACATTTTGTTTGTCTTGTTGTTGTTTGTGTTTGTTTTAATTTTGTTCTAATGATTTACCCACTAAACAGTGATTTTCAACCAGGTTTGTGCAGAACCCTGGAGCTATGCCAGTACAGACCACAAGTCACCATTCAAATCCGAGAGTCTTCATTAATAGTTTTATATTGTTTAAACGTAATTCAATGGGTTTATCACTATTATTAAACTTGCAACATTTTGAAGATAATTTAGTTTTGCCAGTATTAGATTTGCTTCTATATATATTATCATACATGCAATTCAAAAAATCAAACTATTGCACAAGGGTTCCTTGAGCCTCAACTCCATAAAAAAAAACTCATGGTCTTTCCAGTAACGAATTATCAACACCCATCACTGCGAGAACGATTTTATATTTATCTTTTATATAATTATCTCAATCAACTTGAATAGCTCAGGACATCCTCATGTCAACGTGTATCAATACACCATGTTGGGCTCACAGTTTAGAGGTTTCTGACTAAAACTACAGGCATGAATATAACCTTTTAGGCAGGCTGAGCAAAACCAGAATAGATACATATTAGTTTGAGACAAATCAGAGCTTTCCTTCCCTGTTATGAGATATTATGTAAAACATACAAAATCATCACTCATCACCAAACTCCAGGCTTACCTCCGGCCAATACAAGTATGTAAGATCTTCCCATTTCTTAATAATAAATAATAATGTGACAGAAAATGTATTCTATGCTTTTCAAATTTCCCAGCAGTTCTCAGTCTACATTTGAATTGGTGCAAAAGAAAAAGGGAATGGATTGACAAAATGAACATCTTTGAGTCTAAACTCAATTGCAATGTCTGATAAAAACTGAACAATATTACAACCAATTACTACCTATTATCTACAAGGTAGTATTCTCTTTGGGTACTCCCATAGTGTGTCTGCCAAGTTAAGGTTATGCATAATTTTATTCCAATTTCCCTTTATTTTAGTTATTTTACGAGTCCGGGGACGGTCTATGATAGCCAAGTGAATATGTCCCCTGCCCTTAGGTTTCAGTCCGTTTACACCACTTTATGTAACGTAGGGTAACAAAATTAGTTACCTCCATATTGGTACACACACTTGTGGAGCGCCCTTTTTCCTATTTTTAAACATGGAACATATAATGGATATCTTGTAGTGGCATTTTAGTTAGTTAGAAGCAGTGCCATGTCCAACTTTTCTGCTGCCCAGGGCGAGTTTCTGATAATGCTGCCCCTTATTGTAACTTCAAAAATAATTTTGTGGATAAAAAAATATATGTTGTTGTTATACATGAGAATAAATAAATAAAAAGTCAAGTAAGAGTGAAATGTTTGTAATATTATTATTAAAATCATCAAACTGAGCAACAAACTCACCCATATAAGGTGCTGCCCGTGGCGGCTTCCGCTTTGACCCCCTCTAGACATGCCACTGGTTAGATGGCTTTATATATATCATTATTACATACTGTTGAGTTCACTTTAAAAATCGTATTATTGCTCTCGATATCTAAATTTATCTTTTATAGTACAATCCATTCCATGAAAGTATATATAACTCAATTTAACATCTCCCAGGAGCCAGACACTAAGGTTATCTTATCAAAATACTTTCCCATGCAATTAAAAAACATTAGAATTGTTTATACAAAACTTATTCGTGCCTTCCGCTCCGAACAAGGCCCTCTAAAAGCATCTTTCGTTATTGAAATCCGATTTATTACACCCTATGTCAGGGGTGTACAAACTGTGGCCCGCGGGCCAAATGCCACCCGCAGAGAAGTGCCACTTATGAATGATGTGCCCGCGAAACGAGTTTTTAGTTTAGATAATCTGGTAAGTGCAAGAAATTCCAATCTCTTTGCGTCTCTAAATCTATACAAGTATCTGTGTGCCACTGTCATATTAGTAAAACTAGCTAGCAAAATCCTGTTGCAAAATTCACAATGTTATAAAAACACGATTCTTCCTGAATTTGCTTAAAGTCGGTGTGACAATAAATTCAGAAATTTTAATAGCAGTTTTTTTTCAGAAATTTTTGCGTTTTAACTCACTTTTTCTGCAAGGACCCCTAGCAATGCCATAAGATCAATAACAAAAAGAAACAATTTTTTGTTCCTGCAATTACTAGAAAGACTGTTTTAAATAAAGGTGAGGCCCGCGGCTTCAACCAGTTACTCGTATCTGGTCCTATTTAATAAACGTTGCACATCCCTGCCCTAGGTGATTTGCATTGCAATTTGGACATCAAACCATCATGCAAAGTTTATGAATCATGAATTAGGTATTGATTACACTTATAACATATCCTTTCTTATCCAATAATATCATCCATTGGGCTAGATTTTTGATTTTTTTTTCAATTCTCATTATTTCCAATGTTCATCTGACACTACTCTGTCTGAAACTATATTTTTCTAAAATAAAATGGAGTAATTTGTGATAAAATTTTTACATTTTCTTCTATTTGTTTGTTACGTTCACCAAGCTTTGAATTAATTATTACAATATTCATTCCGAGTCATACTAAAAATGAAAAATATACCCTAATATATCTTTTTATACCAGCTTATTCACGACTTCCACAATCAGTGTTAGCAAAACGATATAATTTGCTAATGTTTGGTGAAAACACTTGCATACATACATATATATACAGCAAGTGAATATACCCAAGTGTCTCAATAGCCGATGGTTATGATGCAAAGTGAGGCCCTGCCTGATTCAGTGAGGTACCGCAATTACATTTTCAAACGTGGCCGTAAATACCGAATTGATAAACAGAAGTGAACAGGGAAAAAAACATTTAATAAAATATAGCTCTCATGGAAATGAGTAGGATATCACCGTCATATTTGGCACGAAATATTTTATTACTCCACCGGAAATAAATTCTACGAACACTCCAAACTGCCGAGGATTTGGAATACAGTGGCTCCCAACCTGGGGGTCGCACCTTTCAGGGGTCAAGTGAATAAAGTGAAAAAAAGTTGAATGCGCGCTTTTTTTTTTTGATTAATATCGGTTATATTTACTCATTTCTTCTCCAGGTACGTGCCACTGCACTCTTGTTTCTAGAAAAATACATAAGGGTGTCGCAGCACCTTGAAATATACATTCAAAGGGGGTAGGTAGCAGAGCAAAAAATCTTGGAAACCACTGGTTCAGAATGTCAACTTATCGACTTCAAGCTGAGTTCAGTTCATAACAGAAGTGCGTTATCCAAGAGTATTCTTCCAAATGAGAAACACCAATCAAATTGATTGTTTTTGTTTTTTAGTGTTCTTCTCAATAAGTTCAATAACCTCCATTGCTGCGAGAGGTAACCGAGTTCCAGGACCGAATATACTTGCTATACCAACCAAAGATCTGTGCAAAACAAGCTTGCACCTATATTTAACGATAAGTAATCAGTTACCCTTTTGGAAGGACTGAAATCTTTCTGTCTCTGCACTGCCTACCGACTTTTACTATACCCTGAGGTGGTGGGCATGGTATGTGGAACCTATGATGCCAAATTATCTAAGTCTAATGATTCATAGAAATAACGTAACCTCTTTCCACGAAATAGCAAGTTTATTTATTAGCTTTCGTTAGATCATAGTCTAACTATGTTCTTCAGATAAAACAAGATATGACTGCAAATGGTAAAGATCAATAGTCAGTTAAAAATAATAAACTAAAAAATATGAGAATATTGGGGATCGATGGGTTGAGTCTGTCTCTATTGTGCTGATTTTCAACCAGGTTTGTGCAGAACCCTGGAGCTATGCCAGTACAGACCACAAGTCATCATTCAAATCCAAGAGTCTTCATTAATAGATTTATATTGTTTAAACATAATTCAATGGGTTGATCACTATTATTAAACTTGCAACACTTTGAAGATAATTTAGTTTTGCCAGTATTAGATTTGCTTTTATATATATTATCATACATGCAATTCAAAAAATCAAACTATTGCACAAGGGTTCCTTGAGCCTCAACTCCATAAAAAAAAAAACTCATGGTCTTTCCAGTAACGAATTATCAACACCCATCACTGCGAGAACGTTTTTATATATATCTTTTGTATAATTAGTTTTAGTCAACTTGAATAGCTCAGGACATCCTCATGTCAACGTGTATCAATACACCATGTTGGGCTCACAGTTTAGAGATTTATGACTAAAACTACAGGCATGAATATAACCTATTCGGCAGGCTGAGCAAAACCAGAAAAAGTAAGTTGATAGATACATATTAGTTTGAGTCTACATTTGAATTGGTGCAAAAGAAAAAGGGAATGGATTGACAAAATGAACATCTTTGAGTTTAAACTCAATTGCAATGTCTGAAAAAAACTGAACAATATTACAACCAATTACTATCTATTATCTACAAGGTAGTATTCTCTTTGAGTACTCCCATAGTGTGTCTACCAAGTTAAGGTTATGCATAATTTTATTCCAATTTCCCTTTATTTTAGTTCTATTACGAGTCCGTGGACTATCTATGATAGCCAAGTGAATATGTCCCCTGCAATAGGTTTCAGTCCGTTTACACCACATTATGTAGAAATTAGGGTAACAAAATTAGTTACCTCCATATTGGAACACACACTTCTGGAGCGCCCTTTTTCCTATTATTAAACATGGAACATATAATGGATATCTTGTAGTGGCATTTTAGTCAGTTAGAAGCCATATCCAACTTTTCTGCTGCCCAGGGCGAGTTTCTGATAATGCTGCCCCTTATTGTAACCTCAAAAATAATTTGGAGGATAAAAAAATATATGTTGTTGTTATACATGAGAATAAATAAATAAAAAGTCAAGTAAGAGTGAAATGTTTGTAATATTATTATTAAAATCATCAAACTGAGCAACAAACTCACCCATATAAGGTGCTGCCCGTGGCGGCTTCCGCTTTGACCCCCTCTAGACATGCCACTGGTTAGATGGCTTTATATATATCATTATTACATGCTGTTGAGTACACTTTAAAAATTGTATTATTGCTCTAGATATCTAAATTTATCTTTTATAGTACAATCCATTCCATTAGGGTGACCATACGTCATCTTTTTGGAGGATTTGTCATCCTTTTTCGTTGAAAATTTTGTGTCCTCCGAGGACGCTCTAAAAAGTCAAAATGTCCTCCTTTTTCGCGGGATAAAATATTTAAATTCTCTTATGATATACTCAACAGTTTTTGATGTGTTAAGAAAATTTCAAAGTAAGTAGAAACTTATCAATATCATTACACATATGACACGCATGACGCAATTTATTGCATTGAGATAGCATACGATACCTTTAGGTCAGTGTTTCAAACCTGGGTTCGGTGGAGCTGTTCCACAGATTCGCCGGAGGGCCTCTACAATAGTTATATAAAATAAAATCTGTCTAGTACACAGCTTACAAATTAAGAAAAAATATCAAAATTACGATAGTCCATCGAAGATATACAATCTTACACGTAACAACTCGTGAAATGGCTCAGCCGGGTGTATATGTTTTACTGGACATGTCAATGACCGTTACATCTTGAATTCAGTACATTTCATTAAAACTCAGATCAAAATGGCTCTAGTTCATAATGTAAGCTATGTCAATTTCGGCAAAAATCCGTGAAAAAAAAAAACGCTTTATTCCGCATTCGGATGCAGTTTGAAGTTTTGGACACGAATGACTTAAGCTACCAACATTTTTGAGGTATCATATCATCTTTCGAATCTCCAAAATGCAACTTTTATACAACAAAAGGTGGTTGCTGCGACACCATTGTGACACAACAATCCCTATTTACACACACAGCGTATTAATTAGTATCTAGTTCTAAGGTTACATCACATTGATCATTTTATATAACTTTGCAAAATATTAGCTTCCCCTTTGTGAAGTTCTGATTGAGATCCTAGTTTAAACCTTTGACGGGAGCTTGCACAATAGTGGAGAGGTTCGGCAGACCCGCAAAACTTAAGAAGCACTGCCCTAGGTTAAATGCATATTTGTTATGCATAGCCGTTTATCACGGAAAATCGTGTTGTTCTGCAATTATTTTTACGTCATTTCATTTGTATTTCGCAATTTAGTGAAGTTTCGATTTTGACAGAAAATTTCGTTTGTAGACCCAGAAAAAACCCATTTTACCCAAGAATTAAAGCAGAAGTATCCATGCCTCAGAAAAGATAAAACTAATAGCGAAGCGGGGTGCATTACTTGCGGATACGATACTTTCGTTTCTGAGGTGAATAAGATTAGCTTTTTGTTGCACGTTGACAAGACAAAAATGCATTATTGCATCGTCGTCGCATCGTCTATAGTAACTTCTATATTTAAGCATAGATATTTAGTAGATATATAATGTATACATATCAGGCACGGGGAAAACATGCTTCTACCAAATGATGTGTCCTCCATTTGGGGTTTGGAAATATGGTCAACCTAATTCCATGAAAGTATATATAACTCAATTTAACATCTCCCAGGAGCCAGACACTAAGGTTATCTTATCAAAATACTTTCCCATGCAATTAAAAAACATTAGAATTGTTTATACAAAACTTATTCGTGCCTTTCGCTCCGAACAAGGCCCTGTAAAAGCATCATTCGTTATTGAAATCCGATTTATTACACCCTATGTCAGGGATGTACAAACTGTGGCCCGCGGGCCAAATACCACCCGCAGAGAAGTGCCAATTTTGAATGATGTGCCCGCGAAACAAGTTTTTAGTTTAGATAATCTGGTACGTGCGAGAAATTCCAATCTCTTTGCGTCTCTAAATCTATACAAGTATCTGTGTGCCACTGTCATATTAGTAAAACTAGCTAGCAAAATCCTGTTGCAAAATTCACAATGTTATAAAAACACGTTTCTTCCTGAATTTGCTTAAAGTCGGTGTGACAATAAATTCAGAAATTTTAATAGCAGTTTTTTTCAGAAATTTTTGCGTTTTAACTCACTTTTTCTGCAAGGACCCCTAGCAATGCCATAAGATCAATAACAAAAAGAAACAATTTTTTGTGCCTGCAATTACTAGAAAGACTGTTTTAAATAAAGGTGAGGCCCGCGGCTTCAACCAGTTACTCGTATCTGGTCCTATTTAATAAACGTTGCACATCCCTGCCCTAGGTGATTTGCATTGCAATTTGGACATCAAACCATCATGCAAAGTTTAGAGCTGAATTAGGTATTGATTACACTTATAACATATCCTTTCTTATGCAATAATATCATCCATTGGGCTAGATTTTTGATTTTTTTTCCAATTCTCATTATTTTCAATGTTCATCTGACACTACTCTGTCTGAAACTATATTTTTCTAAAATAAAATGGAGGAATTTGTGATAAAATTTTTACATTTTCTTTTATTTGTTTGTTACGTTCACCAAGCTTTAAATTAATTATTAAAATATTCATTCCGAGTCATATTAAAAATGAAAAATATACCCTGATATATCATTTTATACCAGCTTATTCACGTCTTCCGCACGAAACAAGACCGTGTGCAAAGGGCCACTGATATTTTGTGCGCGAACATAAATCACCCAGACAATTACCAAAATAAACTTTTATACAAACCCCATCCAAAAAAAAACGCCACCGCTCAAAATTATTAAAAAATAGTAATTATACCGTTAGGGTGAGGGCTATAAATGAAGAGTGCGTTGAAAATTCAAATTTTCAATTCAAGCCTAACCCGAATTTTAACGGGTTAACAAATAAACAGGTTGCTCGTAACTCTTTTCATTGTATTCCTTTCTTCGCCTAATTTTAAACTTTTTATACCTCCCGTAAAAACATCATATTACTAATTTATTTATCCAATCTTTAATGGATAAGCTAGTGTCGCTTTCGCCCAGTTCAAGTGGTTTATAATTTGTGTATGATTTCTTATATTCATAATAAAAAACATTCAGTAATGCTACAGCAAACACAAAGCAAAATTTCTCGCTATGGAATTCATAGTTTCGTAACCACAGCAACACCAACCAGTTCAATAACCGCGTTTGTTAACCCAATCATGGGCTAGACATATTTAATAGCCGTGATTGGAAATCGTCGTAGAAAACTGTGAACAATTATATCAAGGTGATTGCCACCAGGTATATTCGTGAAATCGATGAATAATAAAGCTAACTTTTTTCTGCCTGTGCGTGAATCGCTCTAAAAGTCGCCAAGCTTGTTCGAACTTTAAAAAATAACTTCGCTCTATTATATCATGCTACCGTATAAGAGATTACATTTACGTTTGTGTCCTTCATATCATGCCCTAAAGAAGTTTTTCTGCATAAAATTGGAAACGTCGGTAAATTACGTCATTTTGTTAGCACGGTTGTACTTTTATTTATCATCGGAAAGGTGATGCCGTTTTCCGTGTTTCGTAACTACAGAAATACCGTGCTCATACCGTGACAGAATTCGACATTAAACAAGCTGTCTCGTAGGCCTTTCTCATGCTCGCGATAAATATGAAAACCCTCTCCTACCCAGTACTACGCCTGCGTGCAAATGTAGAGAAGATAAGAAAACCCACAAAACCCGCAAGTCGGTGACACACATGACTAACTCACATTAGGAAAACGCCATATTGCTGCCTTATAAAAAAGTTTTAGCTGAAGGTTAATGGTCTGGCAGTTTTTGACTGAAAAACGACGAAACAGAATATCTAACGTTTTTGTCTTATATTTGTCAAAAGGGGTGCATGTCGCACATTCGTATTTGAGGCCAGTAGGTCTTGTGCATGCATCCCGTCTTGAATATTAATAATTGTCAATTAATATTGCTCACTGTTACGAGACGAATAAACAAACATACATATGCGTCAACAGAAAAGCACTTTGGTACAAAGGCTTCACCGTACACATAATTTATGGCACCGATACAAGAATAAATTATCAGAAAGTGTTGGACGCATTCCGCCTTGTAAAAGTCACTTATAAATAGGTATAAAAAAAAGAGTTCTTTCCGGTTGTGAAATTTAATGCAGCATGGGTTAGGTAACTCCTTAAGCCAAACGCACACAAGAAGTCAAAAATCATGTATGTATGTATTGTATGCCAGAAGAATATTTATTCGTATAATGTTTGAAATAGTACATATAATAATTACACAACATTGAAATTTTATTCAATTCAACATCTTTCAGGCAAACTTTAAAATAATAAAGAAAAACTCCATATTTAGTAGGCTACAAAAACGGCGAATTACAGATGTTTACTCTTTGGATGCAAATTATCATAAACACGTAGTTACAGTGAGTCCTGCGGCCAGTGAAAAAAGTTTAACACAAAACTTCAAAGAAATTGTTTTAAGTGGATTTGAAGGCATGCATCTGCATGAACAAAAATAATATCGTGACATGAAGAGATAAGGTCTAATTTTTGGTACTCCCGTAGTGTGTGTACCAGGTTAGGTTTAGTTCTATTACGAGTTCTGCAACTGTCTGTCTTACCCAAGTGAATATACCCTCTGCCCATAGGCTTCCGTCACTTTACACAACTTGATGTAGAGTAGGCGAACGAAATTGGTTACCTCCAATTTGGTGCACATACTTCTGGAGCTCCTAATTTTGTATATGAGTTAAAATTTTTTGGAGAACATTTTTGGACTGGATGTTGAATTAATCGAGCTAATAGACAGGAATTCACAATGAAATACCTAACATTTTTCAAAACAATGAGGAAGTCTACAAATATTTAATGATAAATAGATTTCAAGGCAATATATCGATAAGCCTATTGGAGCAATAATAGTCATTGTTGAAAACATTTTATCAACGTTATGCATTATGGTCTAATAGCGCCCCCAGTGGCAGACCCTCCCTATAATTTATTTAGGACATTATTATGATTGAAATAACAACAAAAAAGGATAGACTTCAATCGGAAGAAATCTGAAATCTTTTTTATCCATTGTATAATTTTGAAAATAGGACTATATTGATGCATGGAACTCCCACCCATAAGAACAATATCAGTAAATTACACAGCTAGATATATATACAGTAATAAACTAAGCAGGTATAGCAACTAAGCGGAAAGAGGAAATATGAAAAAATCCGCTGCTGAAGAGTATAACAGAACAATACGCATGACCCACTGATGGTGATTACATATTAGGAACAAGCAGGACATCTGCACAATGACCAAAACATTTAGAACATGTAGAGAAGGGTTTCCCAAACTGGGGTCCGTAATGAATTCACAGGGGGTTCGCAACAATTTGAAAAGAGTCTGATCGATCTTTAATGATTGATTTCAATCAAGAAGCTGTTGCATCTTTTTGGTTGCTCAAGAATAGGCAATTAAAATTTTAGGCAGTATTTGCAGCCACTACCAATATGGTGACAACATACAGGTTGAGACTTGTCGTAGAGTCGGACCTTGCTCTGAGAATTGTGCAGTGCAGTAAAGTAACCCCATCCATCATATCAATGTTGTTTGTGTAGTTAGAATGGTGGTTTGTCAAGACTAAGATTTACAAACAGAGGTCCGCAGCCCAAAAAATTTGGGTAAAATCTGATATAGAGCACAATCAGTATTAGCAAAATGATATAATTTGCTGATGTTAGGTGAGGACGCTTGCATGTATATGCATAGTAAGTGAAATAAGTCCATGCTCCCGACCTGGACTGGTAACCAGACAAGAGGCCGTGGTTTGACATATGATTAGTTCAGTGAACAGGGAAAAAAAGAAGTGGAGAAAATATTCAATATAATACATCCCCCATGCAAATGAAAGCAATAGCGCTGACCTATATATTTGGCAATAAAATCATTCTATCGAAAATATATTCTATGAACACACCAAACTGCTGAGCCTTTATAATACAGTGGTTCCGAACCTGGGGGTCACGGAGCAAAATAATTTCATGTGGAATTTTATCACTAATTTTTTCTCCTAATTAATAATGAAAGTAAAATATTGTATGTCAGCGAAAAAAATAAAAATGAAAAACCCCGGGATATCAATTTTTAAGGCTTAGGTTTGACCGATTCTAGAATTAGACAAGGGTCTACCATTCCAGCGCTGAGCGCTCTTACCAATATGATATCCTGTATGTTAAATGTGTGCTATCGTTTTTGATTAATATAGATTATATTTTATCATTTCCTCCTCAGTGCACCAATGTACTCTCGTTTCAAGACAAAATTTAAGGAAAATCTTCAAGGGTGTCTGTCACCTTGAAATATATATTCAAAGGGGGTCGTGAAGCAAAAAAGGTTGGGAACCACTGGTTTAATATGTCGACTTTCGACTTCGGGCAGAGTTAAGTTCGAAACAGAAGTGCATTATTGTGAGTTCTTCCAAGAGTTTTCTTTTAAATGAGAAACACCAATCATACTGATTGCTTTTGGTTTTTAGTGTTCTTCTCAATTAATTCAATAACTTCCATTGCTGCGAGAGGTAAACGGGTCCCAGGACCGAATATACTTGCAACACCGGCATTAAAAAGGAATTCGTAGTCTTGCGGTGGAATCACACCTGAAACAAGAAAGGAATTTGAAACAGACAAGCTAAGATTTTTAGCAGCTTTTAACAATATTTCACATTCAAATCCGAGAGTCTATATCAGACATGGGCAAAGTACGGCCCGCAGGCCAAATCCGGCCAGTTGGGTAGTTCAATCTGGCCCGCCTGATGCTGCCACAACCCAACTAAAACCAAATTTTATTTTGACTGTTCAGATTGCGATTAAATTTAGTTTTGGAAAGAGGCTAATTGTTTTTTGCATTTACTTTTGTAACACTGCAAAAATTATTCATAAAATGTAACTTTTTACGTCACACATACATGGTCCGCCAGTCCAGGTGGCAAAATTTTTGGCCCTTGGTTCAAAAACCTTGCCCACCCCTGGTATATATTAATGTATTTATATTGTTTAAACATAATCAAATTGGTTTATTTAGTTTTGTCAGCGTTGACATCCTCATGTCATTGCGTATCAATACACCATGTTAGTTGGGCTTACAGTTTAGAGAATTCTGGCTGTAACTACAGGCATAAATATAAACTATTAGGCAGGTTGAGCAAAATATAAAAAAGTTAGTTGAGTTTAGTTTTAAATACATATTTGCTCGATACAGATCAAAGCTTGCTTGCCCCTGGCCTTGCTATGAGAGATGATGTAAAACATATGAAATCATCACCAAACCTCAGGCTTACCTCCGGCTAATACAAGTATGTCAGATCTTCCCATTTCTTTCAAAGCTTTGATGAGTTCAGGAACGAGTGTTTTATGACCTGCAGCCAGTGAACTGACGCCTACACAGTGTACATCAGCATCAATTGCTTGCTGGGCTACTTCTGATGGGGTCTGCGAAAAGAAACATTAATAACGCTACAAGAAGACTACGTACATAAACGCATGGCTACTAAAATTCAATTTGTTGTAAATGAAATGGAGTAGTTATAAAACAATTATCAAAGGCGGCAAACAGTTGACAGCTGGAAGAGTATGTAATGTACAAAAATGAGCACACATCCAGTGAAATTGAAAGTTACATTTTTTTTGCCTCTTCGTTTTATTTTTATTTAATATATAATAAGCAAATATCAATACATACATTTTTATCGGGTTTTTTCGTATGTAAAAGCATATTTCATTAGTCAGAGCAGTATGTCTACAGGAAGAATTTTCGTAACTCGGAAATTTCCTATCTGGGGTCATTCGTAGAAAGAGGTTCTACCGTATACCTGGAACAAAGGACCGATATCGACATCAAATCCAAGGTCAGCAAACCCAGTTGCAATGACCTTTGCCCCTCGATCATGTCCATCCTGCCCCATCTTCGCAACAAGAATCCTCGGCCTTCTACCTTCTTCCTCAGAAAACTCGTCAACTCTTCTCAGAGCATCTTTAATTTCAGAATCCTCTCCGTATTCTGTTCTGAAATAGGCAGAAAGATGATATACCGGTAGTTGGATAATTGATACAGTCGATGGATGTTCTGCGAAGTATTTAATTTCACAAAATGGAATTCATTCCACTTTAAGCATGTACATCCAGATATAACTATCTATGTATTATATATTAGTGAATACTCCCGAAGTATGCGAACCAAGATGGCGGACACCGGAATGTAGTTTGTGTACCAGGTTAGGGTTGGGCCATAATTTTATTCCAATTTTCCATATTTTAGTTCTATTGCGAGTTCGGAGACTGAACTTCGGGGACTAGCCACGTAACTTCTGTAGTATTTGTATCCGATAATATGGCCTAACCCTGAACTGGTACACATACTACGTTCCGGTGTCTGCCATCTTGGTTCACATACTTCGGGAGTACCCATTAATGTCATATAATGTGCAACAGAGAATAAACCTGAAAGATTATTGGGCACTCTACCAGGGCTGTGGATGAAAGTGCCAAATCAGGATGTAAAGTTAAAGAAAAGTCGGAATGGTTTCAAGGCAAAAGAGCAAATCTTGTCATTTCAAAAACTTGGTACTTGAAAATATTACAAACAAATAGCTGTTTTTCAAGCCAGTATGGTATCTGTTCTAATAGCAATTCACCGAATTCAAATTCTATTAAGAAAAGTTACAAGCGACTGAAAATCAAAAATATTTTGTTTACTAATTTTCCCTACTAAGCTGCTTTTTCAAGCTTATGAGTTAATAGGCCTCAAATAGCAAAATGGCTGAGAAATATTATCATTCACAATGAATATGAGCTTCAAAATTACTCTTTAAGAAGCCTAGTCCTCGAAATCAGTGAATTTATGATAAAACAATAAGTGCTAGAAAGATTTAAAAACAAATGAAACGACAACCCTTTACCCAAAAAAAAGTTTCTGCCTTGAAATATTGTGTTGGTTCAATAAATGAAGAGAAAGGCAATATCAATTTATCCAAACTTAGTTCATAGGCATCCAGCCTAAATCCATGATGCGCTACAATTCACTACTAAGATTTCGAAATGATGAGATGACATTCCTGGTGCCAATGGAAACTAGTAAAACAGGTATTCTATGTTCATTCATACTTGTAAGCTCCGCTGACCATCCTATCTTTTGCTTGATGCCTTCCGAATATTTTCTCCATCGCAGAAGATATTTCGCCAACAGTGCAACGACATCTTGCTGCATCAACCGCCAATCCTAATAAATTGCCTTCCTTTGACCTGTAAATTCAGAATAACATAAATTCATAAACTTTCAATGTGTTTCTTCTAAACAATGATTCGAATAAGCAGTCACTCAGAACAAACTATGAAACATATAAATCGGATCAGCGTAGTAATATTCGCTTGTAGTGTAGTTTTCTAGCTCTGTCTGCTTACATTACCATTTGTAAAAACCAGTTGTTTTCAACGAGGGATCAGTGGCACCCCAGGATTCAAAACGTTGTACTACATGTATTACTTTTTAAAAGTAATCAAATACCAGTTGAATTTGCCACTATTACAATACTTGTTCTTACACTTTGTATTACCAGTATTATGTTTGCTTTTATATGTATTTATAGTTCCTATAATTCAGACAGAAAATGACAGCCTCTGAAATGTTTTATTGAGGTGTTGGTTCACGAAAAAGGTTGAAAATCACTGATGTAAGAAGATGAAACTCATCCTTGTTCTTGTGTAAAAATCAACCCATACAACACAGCCTCATCCTTTTAGGAGCTTTTAAGCTTTTTCAAAAAGTTTATCAAATCACCTAAAGATAGTAAATGTTACCTTGCACATTCAGTAATATCTGTTAGAGCTTGCTGTGCTTTGTCCTCATCTCTTGTTTTGCGGATTTCTTTTAATTTTCTTATCTGAACAAAATCCCAGATTTTCCTTGAAGCCAACGATAATCTATCACAGGGGTGGGCAAGGTTTTTTGACCAGGAGCCTAAAATTTTGCCCATCTAAACCGACGGGCTAAGTGTGACGGAAAAAGTTACATTTTATGAGCAATATTTCATACATAAGCAAATGCGGAAAACAATAAGCCTCTTGCCAGAACTAAATTTAATCACAATGTAAGCAAATTCCTTGAGCTCTATTTCAGCTAAAACATAGAAATTTGGTTTTTGTTTGGTTGTGGCAGCGTCAGGTTGGCCGGATTGAATTACTCAACGGGCCAGATTCAGCCCACTGGTCTTAGTTTGCCCATGTCAAACCGATCACCAAATAATATGTTTGAATACTCTTTAACACAACAAGGGCAGCAATATCAAGATCGAAGGTTGCCACAACTTTGTTTGAAGATGAGTCTTTTTTACTTGTGTTAGTGAGTTCATGCGACCTGGGTTTGAACATATTCTATTGGAAAAGAGTTCAATCAGGAGAATGAAGTGTCAATTTTTATTGCCGAATAATACAGGCCTAACGGAGCCAGAAGTGACACATATATGAGTTCTATATATTTTCACTATGCGCATGCAATTCTAGCTGCAATCAGAAATGAGCCCCTATACTTTTTTAGAAAGCAATATGAAATGTAATTTGTATATGTGCCACCAAAGCCTAATCCATATATTTCTTAACTAATTCTTCGAGATCAAAGAAAATTTATTAACCACTGTTTGTGTATGATTGATTGTACCTAAAAACTTCAGTAATTTAAGATGCTTTGCACAGAAGTTATGTTCTCTCCAGAATATGTTCAAAATGTCCAGGGTTTTGGGTTTTTGAGTCACCCTGTATTAATTGAATAGCAAATTTACAATGACTAACTATTCTACATTTAAATATAACATACGCAACATACCTGGCTTTCTCTAACTTCAGCATTATCAATCGATAAAACTTCAACATTTTCTTCTTTTTCAAGTCTGTATTTGTTGACGCCAACAATGGTTTCAGAAGCTTAAAGAAATGGAAAGCAATTAATTAAATATTGTATATTTATAAAAGTATATATAATGAAGGAGAGAAGAGTAACAAGGAAACTACAATTTCTTTATCATCTGGTGAAACACAGACTTATTACTGTAGGGCTGACCATTTTCGAATACCTGGTGAATTCAGAATCGAATCGAATATTTTTTTCGAATCGAATCTCGAATACTTGGAAAATATATAATTGTAATCGACTTTTTATTGTAATTAGTTCTGTCAACAAATGAATTACTGAAAACATAGAATACTTCACTCAGACAGTTCACACACAATAAGAAACACTTTTTATCAATAACTCACTACAGAAAATAGTCATATGTCACAATTGCAAATATGGCTTCAATATAAAAAAAATTGGGAATTCACCTCGACCATTGGCGGAAAGAAACAAAACAAGATGGCGTCGATTCAGAAATTTTGCTCTGAACCGATTTGAATAATTTACTATTCGATTCAATTTGAATATTCGATTCGAAATGCTCAGCCCTACTTACCAGCTAATTTTCCCAAATATATGGACTGAAACTCTTCCAAGAGCAGTGGTTCCCAACCTTTTTCAATATGCCCCTCACTTTGCCTATTTTAGACCTCTTTATTCCTACCTCAATATGCCAAAAATACTCCTTTTCCTTATCTGACATCTAGAAGAAGGTCACACACAACTCGTACTCCCGCATTCTAAAAACTTTACCTGTCCATAAATATATACTGCAATATACTAAATAACTAAACAAAATTAGTAAAACTACGTCAATACAAAATAATATTGCTGTATTTATTCCCAATAAACAACAAAATTCTTCCCTGCCGCAGAATTCCTCAACAGTTGAAAAACCATGTCTTAAAGCTTCAGGGACAAGTGAAACATCCTCACCAGTTACCTGAGTCAATCCTAGCTTGTCTTCTGGCAGCACATTCTTCAATCTTCAACTTTGGAATTCCCTCTGAAACTGCTTTTGCCATTCCGCCCATATTTTCTATTTCTTCAATGATCTGGAACAGAACAACTAATATAAATCATGTGAACGTAAGGGCATACATATTCAAATAACCTCGTTAGTTTAGTTTTATTTCATTTCCAAATTTTCTGTTGCTCTGAATGACCTAGAAAGGCTTTGACACGGAGGGCAAAATGATTTACACACTTAGTAAAATGTGCTTTATTAAGGAATAATCTTTCTCAATATAACTATTCAATTCATCGACTTCTGTAATCCAATTCATAATGTAATATTTTACAATGATTACAAGGAAAAAAGCATATGTGATCATCATACAAATTCGCTAACATTTGATAAAAGACAAATAACAAAATACCTTTGAGTTATCTAGTTATCTAGCTCTGCAACGAGAAATGACAGAAATGCATATTCTGACATGAACTTTTATTCATGTCACATATGAACATAATTGGACCTTACAGTCACAGGAATAAAAATGAGTAATTCCAAATTGAATTTAAAACCATAAGAAATAAATCTAGGTACCGGTAACAAAATTGTTGTGTTAGCCAAGTGAATATACCCCTGCCCATAGGTTTCAGTCCATTTGCACAACTTGATGTAAAGTAGGTGAACAAAATTAGTTACCTCCATATTGGTACACACACTTCTGGAGCGCCTAAAATTGTGCAAATTATTATTTATTAATTATCCATCTCAAAAAATTATGATTTCCTTAAGACAATTGATGAGATGGCAAGAACTTTTTTATTTCAACTCACCTCCAAAGCTTGATCGTGGACCATATTTGTGAGATTTTCCATCATATATGAACCTCCCCAAGGATCTGCAACATGAGGGATGCCAGTTTCTTCCTGAAAATCAAAAAAAAAAATTGTAAAAATTTTGAAAGATATATTTTATGAAAGTGATGATTTTCGAAGGATATTGAGTGTACAAACATAACTAAATTATAAACTGATGACTGAAATTACAATGCATGAAGTGCTGTAGATTATGAAAAAATGAACAGACATTTTGACTTGAAAAATCTAGAATCTGACACACAATTTTGAATTAGAAAAAACTCTAAAGAAAATCAAAGAAAAAGTTTGGTGGGTGCAAATGCAAGTCTTCTCTATTTGTTATTACCTCTCACTCAACTAAATTTGCTTCGAGTTTTTGTAGAAAAAGGTAACTTTGGTTGTTGTCGTGATTAGCCTGGAGATGCTTCCTACGCAACTCTAGCTAAGTCAAAATTTTAGCACCGATTTCGAAGAGTTTGAAAATACGACTCTTGCTCAGACCAAGAGGATTCCTCACACAAGAATTACCTTTGGGAAAGGGTCCAAATTGTGGAACACTCCATACGACCCACTTGCAATGAAGATCAAATACTTCAATTTTGGATCGAGTGTATTCAATAAATAATAATCTAGCAAGTAGTGTTTTCACTAATTGAGCTTAGAACCAGATTAAATCTGACCCTCTAAATTTGAGCGACGGCCACTAAATCACGGTTTTAGAAATAAGTGCCCAGGAAATTTCGCTGCACACAAAAAAACGCCACATGAGCATTTTGCTGTAAAGCAAGTATGTGATAAAAGCAGTTAGGTTCTTGAAGTATCATTTTATATAAAAAGATCTGTTGTTTAAAAGCATACCCTAACCCTGACCCTACAAACTGTTTTTATCACAACTACTTGTTTTATAGCCATTTGCTCTAATTGTGGCAAATTTCCCTGAGGCAAAATTTCTGGACACACCAAATTACACAGTCAACTAACCTGCAAAATAATCTGTGTGTTCCTTGCAATTCTAGCACTTGTTACTGTTGGTAGGCCAAGCGCTTCATCAAATGAATTAGTATGCAATGACTGAGTTCCACCAAACACTGCAGCCATTGCTTCAATCGTAGTTCGAATTATATTATTGTAAGGGTCTTGCTCTGTCAGTGACCAACCTGAAAATGGATTTAAAAACAAACTTATGAGTTGAAATATTATTAATAGCACATGAACCACTTTCTAGAGGTAAGATCGGGCCCAAAAATTCCAGCCCGGCCCGACCCAGGCCCGTGGGTATTAAACCCAACCCGAGCCTGACTAATTAACTGCATATGCAGGTCGGAGCCCGAAGAAAACCTGAAATTTCATATTTTATTTATGAGTTCTTTGAATTGTCATTGCAAGAGTTTAGTACAGTATGTGTCGTATTGATGAGGCATTTTCTGTTTTTTTGCAGACAACGATCTCTCATGGCCAAAACACGGCCAAAACACCTCATTAAAAAAAAAAGTCAGCGATAGAGAAACCCGACCAGACATGAACGTAATGATTGAAATTTCAGGCCAGGGTCGGGCTCGGGCTTCAGATCTTAGCTCTACCACATTCATCATATGACAATGGGTAGTTACTGTTATAATTCTTTATTATCTCAGTAGCACTTAGCACCTTAGTGGTTGCCTCTAACTTCGGTTAGAGATGAGTGTCTTTTAAAAATGTGTGGGTGACACTATTTTGAACGATATTTTTTACAAAAAACTCGAGTGCCAGTTTGTTGCTCATAAATAATATTGCTGGATGGTGAGAGATTGTGCCTAAGTCATAGATTAAAGTTTGAGAAAATTAAATTAAAAGCAATTTGGAATATAAATTATGGCATTCTCCAGTTTGTAAGCCGTGTGAAGTGCATTTTACAAAACAAAGTAAAAAATCAGAAATGAGACCCCTGGGGCCCATACTCATCTGGCATATCAGTTTAAACAAGTTTTATTTAAAAAAAAACTGGGGATGCATAATGATTTCTAAATTAAACTTCAAAATATGACCCCTGCGACTTCTAATTTTGTGTTAATTACAACCAATAGTTCAGCTACGTACTACAAACGCTGTTCAACAGTCATTGTCAAGACATATATCCGTGGACAGATAATTTTAATTCGTTTTGCAACTTTTGTTGCTTTGAATGTTGGTGCATTGAAAATGAAGTTGATTAAAGGCCATGAAAATTTAGCTTGCGGAACCGTTTGCCAACCGTTATCATCTGTATGATAGATCATCTATGACATTCGCATTTCCCTGGGCTACATCAAGGAAAATATCTATCGTCATAAAATTCATGGTATTTTTAAGCTGGTGGAATGGGCCAAAAGAAACATTTTCAAATCACTCTCCACTTTCCCTCTTTCGCAAGAATAGTAAAAATAGAGCTATCCCTTCTGAGCCTAAATATTAATTATTGATAGTCCCAGAGGGCTGAGATAAAGGGCAGTCAGCAGAACCAATACAAGTATACTGCTTCAAATGAGCTGATGAAGTCTAATTAGGTACCTATTAAAATTTGAGATATTCCAAGGTGTAATCTGACTTCCCAAGGGAATAATTTACCTTGATAAGAAGCCAGTGAAACTATTTGATTTAATGAACTTCCTTGCGTCAGATGTGTAATTATGTTGGTAGTTTATTGGAGTAAATACAGGCTACAGTAATGGCATTTACTAATTATACACTGATTGTAACTTGACAGTTTTCAATATGAATGTTAGACAACACAACTTTGGTATGACCAATCAAATTATTCCAACAAATATGAACTGATTCAGTTGTATTTTCACATTATGAGCCCTCAAATCAAACAGCAAAAATATGACTTTGATTTTGAAATATCATATCGACCTATCGAGTTAAAAATTTCAAAGAAAATGTGCGATGGTCACAGGTGGTTGAAGCATTGACCCATGACCTCACCAAAGATGTAATAAATCGGATGGCCAATGGTGAACCAGAAAGATTCCATTTCTTCCAAAAGAAAGTAGCCATATATACATAGTACTTTCTGTTTGAGTCTTGTTCAGAGTGAAGGCCTATGAAAAAATCAAATTCAATACCTGAAGTCTGTGAATGCGTTCGCAATAAACATGATTTTGGATTCTTAGGTTGAAATTTGTCTGTGATAAGGTGAGCCCATAATCTTCTAGCTGCTCTCATCTTGGCTATTTCCATATAAAAGCTCATTCCAACTCCCCAGAAGAAAGATAATCGTGGTGCAAAGTTATCAATGTCTAAACCTGCCTGCAAAAAATAAAATAATTATGAAATGAAAAATTATGGTGATAAAGGCTTTATAATAAATATTCCATTAAGTATCAATATTTAAATTGATTTAAAAAAAATTATAATGAATGCACATAGATCAGGATTTCAAAGAAAATTAGAATAACTTTGATTACTCAATATAACAAATTTTTTCGAAAAGCAATACTGAAATATTAGATTTTATTCCTTGACACAC